>NW_012267356.1:682474-697587 GCF_000151885.1 Dipodomys ordii
AAACCATGGGACCTATGTTTTTTGAGTCTGGCTTACTTCACTTAATATAATTTTTTCCAAGTCTTTCCATTTCCTAACAAATGGGGCAGTGTCATTCTTTCTGATGGAGGCATAGAATTCCATTGTATGTGTGTGTGTGTGTGTGTATGTATATATATATATATATATACATTTATGTATATATATATGTATATATATATGTATATATATATATATCACGTTTTCTTGATCCATTCATCTACTCAGGGGCATCTGGGTTGGTTCCATATCTTAACTATGGTAAATAATGCTGTAACAAACATAGTTATGCTGGTAGCTTTGGTATGGCCTTGTTTGTGATCATTGGGTAATTGCCTAAAAGTGGGATTTCTGGGTCATAGGGGAGCTCTGTGTAGAGTCTTTTGAGGAACTTCCTGGGATTTCTGGGTCATAGGGAAGCTCTATGTGGAGTCTTTTGAGGAACCTCCATACTGCTTTCCAAAGTGGTTGAACAAGTTTATGTTCCCACCAACTATGCAGTAAGGTTCCTTTCTGTCCACATCCCTTTCAGCATCTGTTGTTATTGGATTTCTTGATTCTAGCCATTCTAACTGGGGTGAGGTAGAATCTCAATGTTGTTTTGATTTGCATTTCTTTTATGGCTAGAGAGATTGAGCATTTCTTCATGTGTCTATTGGCTATTCTTATTTCCTCTTCAGAGAAGTCTCTCTATAAGTCTTTAGCCCACTTATTAATGGGGTGGTTGTTTCTTTGAGAATTTGTTGTTGGGGGATTTCTCTTTGTGGTTTCTTCTTCAGGTAGGTTTTCACTATGAACCAGCTATGATGGCCAAAGAATCTGTACAGTAAACAATCACTCAAGATAAAGGAATGACTTAAGTTGCCTCTAACACAATAACCACAGCAATCCCTAAGAGAGTCTTGCTTTAGATGCATGTTTACCTCTGATTAGATTGGTATATCTAGGAGTAAGGAGTATCCTTGTCATCTACTCCCACTGCTTAAGAGATAGGCTTGTGAAATTATTGCTCAATAGTACTTCACAAAGGAGCAGTTTCTGAAAGGCAAAGACATTGGACAAGACAAGAAGGCATCAAAAGTTAAGACAGAACATGATATAAACAGATGTGTAGTTTGTGTGATTTTTATGATTATTTCTTTGTCATTGTTAATTCATTCCTAGTCTTCAGCAATAAATATCTGTTCATATATTTCTGATTTGTATTTATAAGAGGAAAGCTATAGTTGCAATTTTTCTCATTATGCTACAGAATGTTCTAGATTAGGAACCATATCATTCTTTTTCAACAACTTAAATAAATAATGAGGTGTTACATTTTCTTTAAATGTCGACAAATGTTTTGATAGGAGAATACTTTGTAGACATGCGAAATAAGATTAGATTGCATTTATTTGCATTTCAGAGTATGGTGTTGATATTCTGAGTATTTAAAGTATCTTTCCATATGTGTTCATTTTGTCTACAATGGAGACTGCAAGTCTTAACGTACTGGGGAGGTCAGAATTATGTACTATTTAGAGTTATGTAACCTCTCACAATTTTTTTTCACTCTCTGCCATCTGGATAGTGCTTAGAAAGAAGCATTGGTTGATTCATTTACTTCTTCAAGAAAAAATTTTCATTAATATTATTGTTTATGTGGCTGATGTTAACTATTAATGCATCTGATATGCTTCAAGCCCTGGGCTAGACATTACATGTAAAGCCTTGCCCAAAGTATGCCTGCCTCCCTAGTACCCACATTCCAGCCAGAGTTGACTCTTAGGAAGGAAAACCCACTGAGCTGAATGGACTTACCTCACTGGAGACCACATCTGGAATGAGAACAGAAGGTGTATTGGTTTCTAGCATTGCCATAATAAGTGACCAGGCAGTTGATCACTTAAAAAAGTACTTTATTCTCTTCTCTTACATCAAGAGGCCTGAAATGAAGGAATTGGCAACATTATGCTTCCTCTAAAGGAAAGAATCTTTATTTTTTTAAACTTCTTGTAGCTTTTGGTTGTTAACTGTTTTCCTTGGCTTGTGGTCACATTACTCCAGGCTTTCTCTCAGTTAATCTGTGGTTACCTCTGTCTACCTTCTCTGTGTGTCTCTTAAATAAGACATTTGTCAATAGACTTGAGGTCCATCTAGATAATTCAGCATGATATTTTCATCTCGAGACCTTGAATTTACTTATAGACCTTTAATTTAAAGATTTCTTTTCTCAAGTAAGAGGAAGTTCACAGGTTTCAGGGAGGCAGATTTGAGCATATAATTTTGAAGCCCACCATTCATATCATTTCAGAGGACTAGACTTTCTCAAGTTAGCATTATTGAAGGTTAGGTGGCTAACACCTGTAGAAAACTAAAGCTAGATCCTTATATATCACTCTGCACCAGATTCAACTCCAAATGGATCAAAGATCTCAAAGTCAAAGCAGACACCCTGAAAACATTACAGGAGAGAAACTAAAGGAACCCATGGTACAGGCTGAAACTTTCTTAATAATGACCTAGAAACACAACAAATCAAAGAAAGATTGGACAAATGGGATTGCATGAAACTTCAGAGCTTCTACATGGCAAAGGACATAGTTAGCAAGGTCAATAGAAAGCCCATGAACTGGAAGAAGATCTTCACTAGCCATACAATGGACAAGGGTTTCATATCTAAAACATGTTTAGAACTCAAAAAAATAAGTCTCCCAACAACAAATCCTCAAAGGAACAACCACCCCATTAATAAGTGGGCTAAAGACTTAAAGAAAGACTTCTCTGAAGAGGAAATAAGAATGACCAATAGACACATGAAGAAATGTTCAACATCCTTACCCATAAAAGAAATGCAAATCAAAACAACATTGAGATTCTACCTCACCCCAGTTAGAATGGCTAGAATCAAGAAATCTAATAACAACAGATGCTGGAAGGGATGTGGCCAAAAGGGAACCCTACTGCATTGTTGGTTCAACCACTTTGGAAAGCAGTATGGAGTTTCCTCAAAAGACTCTATGTAGAGCTCCCCTATGACTCAGAAATCCCACTTTTAGGCAATTACCCAATGATCACAAACAAGGCCATACTAAAGCTACCAGTGCAAGTATGTTTATCACAGTGTTATTTACCATAGCTAAGATATGGAACCAACCCAGATGCCTCTGAGTAGATGAATGGATCAAGAAAATGTAGTCTATATATAATGGAATTCTATGCCTCCATCAGAAAGAATGACACCGCCCCATTTGTTAGGAAATGGAAAGACTTGGAAAAAAATTATATTAAGTGAAGTAAGCCAGACTCAAAAAACATAGGTCCCATGGTTTCTCTTATTTGCAATAACTAGTATATGTCTAGGACAAACAGAAGAAGTCAAAAGCTATGTACATATGACCATAGAGGATGATGGTAAGCGAAATGAACCCCAAGATAGGGACACAAGAGGTTTTATCTTTCTTGCTCCTGTTTTTAATGTACTTACAATGTGCCATGTGATATTTTTGTTTCTTTTGTATGTTCTTCCCCCATGGTACAACTCCTGTTGTCACTGTAGTTGATTCCGGTGTCTTGCATCTTGTATATACATTTTTCTAATTTGAGGAGGGGAATGGAAATAACAAAATGCTGAAATAAGGATAGAGGTTGACCCATCATAGCAATGAGATGTACAAGACACTATGTTGAAAATGATCTTTACAACTTGGAGAGGGAGGAGTTGGGGAGGAAAGGAGGAAAGGATGGTAGGGGAAAAACTAAGGAGGAGGTAACAATGATCAATAGGAAATGTACTTATTTCCATACTCATGTAAATGTAACTCCTCTGTACGGTATCTTTACAGTATTTTTTAAAAAAACATTAGCATTAATGCTAGGGCCTAAATGATGAGGAAGAATCTGGGAAGTTAATTTTGGGGAAATGTTCCCATTTTGGGAACACCATGTTCATAAAAATGGGAACACCATGTTCATAGCCTAGGGGCAATAGCATGTTGCAATCAAGGAACTGAATGGAGTTCCTGTTTGGTCTCAACTCAGGCCATGATGGAAATAAAATAGAGACAAGACTGGGGAGGGGAGCAAGAGCCAAATTGTGTGTAAACCACATGAAAGAGTTATCCTTAGGCAATAGGAAGTCATAAGAAAAGGAGATATATACTATAATCAAATATACACTTTCAGAAGATTTGTGACTAAAATGGATTAGGAAGGACCAAGAGTGGACCAGTAGAGACCAGTAAAAACAGTCAGGATAAAGATACAAATGGTTAGGTCCAGGGTGTGTTTAAGGTAAGATGGCAGGGCACACAGATATGTTGGATGTGGAAAGGGAAGCAAGTGTAGGCACTAGGAATGATGTCCAAGTTCTGAGTGTCATAGGTTGAATTGTGTACCCTCAAATTCTTTTTTTTTAATTATTTTATTTTATTTTTTTGTGAACACACTGTACAGAGGGGTTACAATTACATGGGCAAGATAATGCGTACATTTCTTATCAAGCATTGCAGCCTCCTCCTTTGTTTACCCTTCACATCCCTTATGAGCCTTCCCCCACACCCCCCACCCAATCCTCCCCACCTCCCCCCCCACCCCCCAGCACCAACGTTGCTCGTTTTTGACATGACAACTTGTACTTCTCATTGTTGCAACAGGTCCACCTGTATCCTTAAACGACTTGTTTTTCCCCATCTCCTCTACAAGTTATACTGACATCAAATATAGTGAAAGCAGGGGTTATACTGTAGGGGAGGGACATACAAAGCAACAAAGAGATAATCTTATAAATGCATTAGAAACAAATGCATGAAAGAAAAAAACATTAAAATGCATATCTAAGGGTTCATTTTCCTAACATCACATTATCTGACCTTTTCCGCCCCTCAAATTCTTTTGTTGTAGTACTCTTCCCCCACTCCCTCAGAATGTGACTTTATTTGGGAACCATATTTACAGGGGTAATGAAGTAGAAATGATGACATTATGGTAAGCTCTAATCCAGTATGATTGGTACAAGAAGAAAATTTGGAATAGAAATGCATACAAAGACATGTGAAGGAAAATGTAAAGATCTAGGTGATGTTCTATGTATTAAAAACAACTAAGAGTCTATCATACCACCAGCAATACTGCAGAGAATGGAAAGAGATCCTTCATCCATCTCTTGGAGGAAACCATCTCTGCTGAAGCCTAGGTCTCTCACTCCTAATCTCCAGTACTTGAATTTCTCCAGACAATGAATTTCTACTATTCCAGTACTTGAATTGGTAGTACTTGATTAGCATAACCTCAGCAAACAAAAACCCTGATTGACTGGGATGACATTCCCTGAACCAGGAGCACTAGAGAGAGAGAGAGCCAGCTGGTGAGGAATGACACCTTGAACTTGGCAAGTGAAGTAATTTTGCAGATACACACTAAAAAAAGAACTTGTGTTTTCTTCCTCCAAAATTGAGATGATATATGATGTAAAGAGAAATCACTCTCCAAATAAGGTAGCATCTTTATCTTTTGAACTAAATAAAGGCTGTGTTGTTACCAGAATAAAAATTAAAGGGGAAAACAATCAGAATCTTCTCATAGCCTTCTGTCCCTAAGTACAGAAGCTGTTCTTGTCCCAGGTCATTATTTAAAGAAATACACTTTATTAAACATTCTGATACCCATGCTTCAAATGAAATATTAATAATACTGAATCTTAGGGATACAGGTTGACCCATTGTAACAATGAGATGTACAACACACTATGTTGAAAAAAGAACTTTACAATTTAGGCAGGGGAAGAAGGGTGTAGTTGTGGAGGTGGGAGGGAAGGGATAATAGGATAAAAACAAAGGAGGAAGCAAGAATGTTTGGTAGGAAATGTACTCATTACCTTGCTCATGTAACTGTAACCCCTCTGTACAGTAACTTTACAATAAAACATAATAAAAATAACAAAAATACTGTATCATTTGAATTTATTTAATGTATGATATTTCCAATGAGCAAGGTGCATGATTATTCTAACATTAGTACAAAACAGCATCATTATGAAATACTTTTCTATTAAATATGAGGACATCACAGTTGATCTTAGAGACCTGGCATATTTTATTTATCCAATAAATAAATAAAGGTAGTCATTAGACATTGACAGAAGAAATTTATGTTAAAGACATAAATAGAAATAGTAGTTTCTAGAATATTTTCTGCTGCAAATCTTCTTATTCAAAAACATCTTACACAGAGGTTAATATATAAAAGTAGGCAAGCAGAACTGTACTGGTTAAATTATTGTAAGGAGTTTATTGGCTTGGAATGCCTAATTCTTCTACCTCATCAACAAGCAGGGCTAAAATAGACATCCTAGGGGTTTAAGAGAGCATTTTGATGTGTGTTGATTGGAGTTCCAGCTCAATGTGATAGAGAGCTTCTTTATTCGTGATTTCCCCTCTGAAACCCCACTAACAGAAGAGGATAGAACTTGTGATGAAGCTATGTTTAACAAGAACAAAGAGAAAGGTAGAGTGCATGAAACTTATCAACAATGCTTTATGGAATACAGAGAGCCAGTGATGAAGCTGGGCCTGTCCCCAGGAGAAAGGAAGAAGTTACTAGCTATGTAACAACTGGCAAAGGATATAATGATGTGAGGTTCCAATGTTCTTAGAAAGCAAGAGTAAAATTTCAGGACTGAAAACAGGACTGAAATCACTAAACACAGAGATCTGTAGAATTTCCAGGTGTGTGGACTACCTGCAGCCAGGTGACCATGCTTCTATAGGAGACCAGAAGAGTTTCTCCCCACATAAGTAAGAAAAGACGGAAACTCAAAGATTCCAGATAGACCTACAGGAGGAAAAGAAGGTAGGAAGCATGAAAAACCTGTAATCTGGATGATGAAGTTCCTCATTCCCTTCCCTTCTCAAGCACCAGAATATCACAGCATATGCATTTTGAGCTTAAAGGCTGCATCTCTTGAAGCCACAGCATCCCAAAACAATATCCTCTGCTGTATGCTAGTATTTAGCATTTGCTACCTGATGTGCCTGATTTCCACAAGTCACTTTAAGGTAAATTTCATTTAAAATTATGCAAGAAAAAATTATATAAGGCCAGGAGCTGGTGGCTCATGCCTGTAATTCTAGCTACACAATAGGCTGAGATTTTAGGAGTATGGTTTGAATCCAGCCTTGCCAGGAAAGTCTGTAAGACTCTTATCTCCAATTAACTACCAAAAGGCAGTAAGTGAAGTTGTGGCTCAAGTGGTAAAGTGCTAGCCTTGAGTGAAAAAGCTAAGGGACAGCACACAGGCTCTGAATTTAAGCCCCAATACTGGCACACACACACACACACACACACACACACACACACACACATACACACACACACATACACACACACACACAGAAATTATATAAAAAGCTATCTCAAACTGAACAATTCAGGCCTTCAGTTTGAAAGAACTCTTCAAATACTTAGCCCTAAATAACTTTTTTATGGCTTTATGGTTATTGCTATTGTTTGTTTTATAAGACAGCAGTTTGCAGTATACCCCAGACTAGATTACCTAATCTGGAATTTTTGTTGTTGTTGTTGGTTGTGGGGCTTGAACTCTGGGCCTGGGCCCTGTCCTTCAGCTCTTCAGCTCAAGGTTAGTGCTCTACTACTTGAGCCACAATGCCACATCCCCAATCTGGAATTTATGATCCTCCTCTCTCAGCTTTCTGATTTCTGAGATTACAGATATATATCACAGTGCTTAACAAAAATAATATTAAAAAATACTTTTTTGTTCTTTGAAATAAAAATATTTAGTTTTTTTTTAATTTTAAAAGAGACCCATGTCAAGGCTCATCAATTAGAAATGTCAAAGCACTCAAGATAATTTTTTTTTCCCAAAAGCTCCTAGACATTCTTATAAAGAAGTATAGAAGCCAATGATGAAATGCCTTCAAAATCTGGAGCAGGGAGAAGACTTCTAATTTGAAGTTGAATATCAAGCCAGTATAATAAATCAAGTTTACAGAGTCAAGATGGTGTCAGATGAGTAGGTTTTTAAAAATGAAATAATGGGATTTGCTTAGAAAACAATCATGCAGCCACACCATGTTCCCCTCAGGCCCTGCTCTCCTCCTAGTTCTGGGCTAGCCACATCCTTCCTCCCTCCTGGGGTATTCCTCCACACCCAAAGCCAAGGGCAAATTGCTGTGCAGAACCAGATTTTGCCAGAGGAACAACATTGGAGGCCCCAAGCCAGCAGAAGAGTACAAACAGGGCAAGAAGAAAGCAAGGGAAATCTTGAAATGATATTTTTTTAATGAGGTGATTTAAAACAGCTAGTGACCATTTATTAAAGTGAGTCCACAGTGTTGTGCTTTCCAATTACGACTGTCAGACAGGTACAGATTCGATGTCAAACATCATGGGAGACGAGGAGGAGGAGGATGCTTAGATTTCGGAAAGGAAGGGAGGAAAAGATTCACAAAATGGTTAAGTCCTGATCTCCCAGAGCCATTGATGACAACGGGGAGCTCCTGGCAATTAGACTGGTTCTATTTTCCACACGCATAAGTGGCTTTTCGTAAAACCTTCAGAAAAAAAGATACAACTCTCTTCAGACAGATTGCTCTTCACAGCAGCAGCATAAATTAGGAACCCTGTGTAATAATCGGACACATTGAGTCTATTTCTCATTAATCTCGTTATCTTCCTTCTAAAGGATAGGAGCTGTGTGTAAAGACACAACTGTGGTGGAAATTTTGCAATTAAAATTGTCCTCCTTGGGCGGGAGACTGTGATCCTTGTTAAAATGCAATTACGCCAGGAAATTGAAGTGCGCGAAGCTGTGAGGAGCCACTGAAGCCTTGCTGTGACCAAATTTTAGACCCTTTGCAGAAGCAAAATTTTGTAGGGGACAGAGACCACCCAGAAGGAATTAGGTAGCTCACAGACAACAGTGGGGCCTAGGGGGTTCTGATCAGTTTCTCAGTTATCCAGATGTTGCTCATTCATTCATTGAATAGTTATGAGTGACACAGTCAAGATATATCAAGGTCATGCTAAAGGCTTCAAGGACAACTGTGGATCAAACTGATGAAGACCTCTGCTGACACAGAACTTACTTTTTAGCAGAAGGAGCTAAAAAATACCCATAATAAATAAAACCAAATTAAATCACATAGTATTTAAGAAGGTAGTATATACAAAGAAAAGGGAAGCAGAGCAGAACAGAATCTAGGAGGTTATTAATGCTAGGATTGTCAGAGCAGACTCAAATTATAAAGTGAGAAGTTTGCATTCTCAAGTAGGCAAGTAGGTAATTCAATGAGGAGCAACTGGATGGCAAGTTGAAAAACCATAATATATATCTGTGACAACTGCCAGACACTGAAACCTCATGTAACACATGGGCTCAGAGGTAGGGTAGGCCTTTATTATCCTCTGAGGGTATTTATAGTTGTTCAAATCACATCACATTATCACCTGTATTGTTTTGTGAATGCAGGGCATATGCAGACTTTCACAATTAACAGCAGAGCAAAATGTGTCTATTTGAGCGATAATACATCTCTCCCTCCTTTCCACATGCGAACCTGCCTTTGCACAAAGTTCATTTAGTTTATGGAGAGTTCCTTTTATTGACATGAAAATATTTAAATATTTGAGTTAAATAGACTGGTAAAATATGGCAGTTGTTAGAAATGTTTGCAGTGTTGTGATCTGTCTCATACTGAAAGAATAAGAGACCAGAGAAAGCATTGACTCCATATGATCTCTTTTTCTAATAGAAGGTAGGTCCTTAGTCATCAGGTTCTGTACTCTGTTATTAGTGTTCAGGGGGTTACAAAAGTATTACTTGGTAATTGGAGCTCATGGAAAATTACTAGGGGGAAACCACCAAGTAAATCATATGTAAGAGTAAGAAATCATATCAACATTGTTTTTTAAATCCTGGGCTGATCAAATTATGCTTGGACACTTGTGTGGTGTTCACTTTGGCCTTCAGATTCTCATTCATTCACCATGTCTTAAGAAGACCTGTGCCAGGGGCTCGGAAGATGGCTTAGTGGTAGAGTGCTTGCCTTGCATGCAGAAGGCTCTGGGTTTGATTCCTCAGCACCACATAAGCAGAAAAAGCCAGAAGTGGCACTGTGGCTCAAGTGGTAGAATACTAGCTTTGAGCTGAAGAGCTGAGGGACAGCACCCAGGCTAAGAGTTCAGGCTCCACGACCGACCAAAAAACAAACAAACAAAAAAAGACCTGTGTCCTATGACAAAAGACAAGTAAGAAGTGATCAAAATGTCAACCATCTGACTGACTTAATTATTGAGCCAAGTTGAGCAACTAATGAAATAGTCTTGTAAAGTAAGATGATATATCCTGAACATAGGAGGCAAGCCAGTATTTTATGTAGATTGCCTTTGCTGAGTTTGAAGTAGCTTTGAGGTAGCCTTGGTAAATATTTCTTATTGGAGTTAGCTTTTGCTGTCCAATACTCATTTCTTCATTTCTTTTGGCTAGAAATATCTTTGTGAGTTGAAACCAGCTAGAATCTCTTGGTGCCTGCCCTAAGGTACAGGTATATGACAGCCAGTAGAATGATCCAACTGGTGACAGTAAACTCAACTTTGTGAACTATCTCTTTATAGATGTTATCTTCATGAGTGCCAAAGTAAGATGGTAAAACCTAAATCACCTGCTGGTTTAAAAAAATCTCAAATGGAAAAAAATAGGGGTTCATACATATAATCTCAACCCTTAAGAGGCTGAGGGAAACGGATGAGGAATTTGATACCACAATGGTAGTCCAAGATGATGAAGTTAGCTCATCACACCTGGAATATGATGACAGTGAGGGAGGTAGCAGGCATGCCACAGTGCCCATGATGATAACAGTAGTGTCTGGGCAGCATGGCAACAAAGCCAAAGGTTTCCTTTGATGGAGTTTGTGTCTAACTTAGTCAACTCCTGGAGATATCCCAGCCTTTGTCTCTTTAGCCTTATCCACAATTCTAAAGCTCCCAGATATCCTGTGATACATTCCTTTTCTGTTCAAGCTAGTCAGGTTTCTAAAAACCAAGAACCTTAACTTATAATATAGCCATGGAACTGGAATGGTTGCCTCTCACATAAAGAAGAGAGGGAAACTCAGAGCCCGTGACTTTCCCTGACTCTGCAGCAAGGTGTTTTAAAGTCGTGTCTTCAATGCTAAAGAGATTTTTAAATTGAGTTGGAAAAAAGAGTAAAAATCAAGATAAGCTAATATTCAGTATGTATAAATCAAAATGGAACCCGGTACCATGAGGGGAGGGGTAGGGTTGGGCTAGATGGGGGAGAGCATGATGAAAGGGGTGACACTGATCAAGATGCATTGTATTCACAACATAACATGAAGCAACTTTGTACAACTACTAAAAGACAGTAAAATATCATTTTTAAAAAGAGAAAAAATAGGTCTTCTGGGCATCAAAACCACTACATAAGAGTAATAGAAAAAAATATAATTCATCAGCCCATGAAGATAATCAATAGACCGAAAATTGAATTGATTCTGTCGCTATGAATTCATTTTGTGCCTTTAAAACAGCAGTCCTTTAGACACTAAAGCCAAAGTCATGTTTGCCAAGGATGCAGAATAAGTTAGGTATGAGAACAATGAGAATTTGGTTGTGTTAGGAAATTTAGGATGAAAAGACAAAGGGAGAGATAACAATGTGTGCTGAGCATTAGAGATAACAATGTGTGCTGAGCATTAAAGATGTGAGGAAGATATTTTTGAACAGAATGAGTGACTTGAACACTGAAGAGAAGGAAATTGTAGAAGAGCTAGGAATTAGGACTACTATTTCTGTTGACTATTGGGATTTATCCCTGCTTTCTTCCCAGACAGCTGGCTTAATATTCTTGTTTGGCTTCTTGTAGTCCACTGTGGAGTAAACCACATGTTCTCCATTTAGCAACCTATCCCCCATAAAAATCTGTAGGCTTTTCTGACAAAATGCAGTCAAAGTTCTGTATAAATATCTTTTTAGGTTATCTCCACTCAACCTTGTGAATTATCTCTTTACAGATGTTATCTCACAACAGCCAAAGTATTATGGTAAAACCTAAGTCACTTGCCTGTTCAAAAAATCCCAAATGGAAACAAAGTAGGGGTTCATACTTATAATCTCAGCCCTCAAGAAGCTGAGGGAAAAGGATCAGGAATTTGAGGCCAGCGTGGACTACATAGTGAAATACTTCCCCCAAAATAAAATTTTAAAAAAGACGCTTCAAACGATTTTGGGAGTATATTCTCAAAAGAACTGAAGATAGAGACTTGAAAAGGTATTTGGGCATCAATGATGATAGCATTATGTGCAGTAACAAAATGGTAGAAATAAAAACATGTTAAATTACTCAGCCAGTGAAAGGAATAAAATGGACTCATCTAATGAGCATGAATAATTCTTGATGACACGTTGCTAAGTGAAATATGCCAATCAGAAATATATACATATTATATAATTCCATACATGTCAGATAACTGAAATACCAAACATATAGAGACAGAAAACAGAGTGGTGGTAGACAGAGGTTAGCAGAGGGTGGAATAGAGATATATAGTATAAAAAGTAAGAGTTTTAGTTAGAGAAGGGGCAAATGTTGAGAGGGAACCATAGTGGTATGAGAAAAACCACCTGAATCTTTTACTTGTCCTCTTAGCTAATAAAAAAGCTCTTATATTCAAATGTGAAAGAGTATATATCTTCAAAACTGAAAACAGCTTACAAGCTGGATTTTCCCTACTCCTGAGAATCTCATTTTTTTACTCAAGCCCATCTTAGGTCATGATTCTCCTATGTCTGCCTTCTGACTAGTTGGGGTTACAGATGTGCACAAACATACCCATCACGAGTCATTTGAGTTGTATGTGTATTATTTTGTCTGTTAAAATAGATATGAATAAAAGTTACCATTTAAATCATTTTAAGTGTGCTATTCATTGTGTAGATAATAAGAAAATGAAGATTTTTTGACTAATGCATTGTTATTAATACTAATGATGAGAGCAAAGTGGAAGG
Organism: Dipodomys ordii; assembly: GCF_000151885.1. Lineage (NCBI taxonomy): Eukaryota > Metazoa > Chordata > Mammalia > Rodentia > Heteromyidae > Dipodomys > Dipodomys ordii. The sequence goes on from NW_012267356.1 coordinate 695,522, forward strand.
GGTAAGTTTGTTACTTTGAAGATAGATTAAGAGCTCAATTTGTGCTGTGTTTCCATAGCTATAAACGGTTTTTTTCCATCAGTCTGAATAAATGAAAATGCTATTTGAAAGGCCTCTGCTCACCCTTTAGTTGGGAGGAACAAAGAAACCTTTACTTGAAGCATTCCCATAGTGAAGATGAGTTAGTTGCTCTCTGTGGAGGTGTCTTCCTCACTTTTATGGTTATGAATGAAAAGAAAGAGAATAAACTTGGTTAAGAATTCATCTTTTCGGGGCTTGAATTGCGGCTCAAGTGGTGGAGTAATGATACAGAAATGAACTCAGGACATAGCAAGTGCAGGGCCTTTTACCAATGAGGGGGCATTCACCAATTAAAAAATAAATTTGAAAAACCAGAAAACAATGCCTCACACCTAAAATTCTATCTACTCAGGAAGCTATGACCTGGTTAAGTACTGGCTTAGTAGACAAGTTCTTATAACTCTTATTTTCTATTAACACCAAAAAGGCAGACATGGAGGAATGGCTCAAGTAGTAGAGCACATGCCTAACATGGGTGAGGCTCTTAATTCACGGACAAGGAGGAGGAAATCAAGGGAATGGGAGTTGATGAATAAAGAGAGGGAGGAGAGAGAATGCAGTCATAATGCATATCTTATAAAATTAAAAGATTTGAGGGGAGGAGTTGGGTTGGGAGGAATAGGGGAAAAATTTGAAAGGGTGACCACAATCAAGATGCATTGTGTTCATAAATTGCTTTGTTGAATGGTAACTCCTTTGTACACCTACTTATAAGGGAGAATAAAAATATAACAAGAAAATAATTTAAAAAGATTTAATCTTTACAGATCTTATTCATGAGTTTCATCCCATCTTATATGATGTAATTGCTCATTAAGGTTTTCTGGGAATTTTTAGTGAGCAATGCCATGCTTGTTATGTTCCATTTTATTATTGAACACTGCATTTTATTACAATTTTCATCTGACCTACAGGGCTACCAATATCTATTTCATAACCAATCATTTACATGGCCTTACAAACAATTTGTTTTAAGTTACTAGCACACAGAAACACTCACAATCTTGTCCCATCAAAAGCAATTTCACTGGCTTTTTAACCTACAATGTTGCATTCATGATTCAAAGCCTTAACAGGCTGACACCACAACCAGAGAGAATAATGGCACCAAATTGTTAGTTAAATCAAAGACAAGTGATAAATGATAAGACACATTAATCATATATTAAGAGATTAAATATAGTACCCCCTCCCAATAGGCTGTTGAAATTCACATCACAACATATGTAGTTGAGTATTTTAAAGCTCTTGCTATCCATGACCCAGCAAATAAAGGCACAGAAAATCAGCTGAATGAGAAGAAAATTCACTTATCTTGCGCTGAATGATAATGAGAAACTTCATCTGTTATGCTGCTGACCGCAAGGTCGCTGTAAGTCAGTTATCTCATGGAGTCTGGCCAATAGTATATGTTTATAGTGAAGCACAAAACCATCTATGTCAAGGTTATGATGTTTAGTTAAAGAGAATATTTCAAACACCAAAGAACTAAATATTTTTAACTACAGAATCAAAAGGAGGTGCCTTTTGCTCTTTATGGTGTGAAAGCTAAGGTCTTAGATATTTAGGGCAGAAGAACTTGAGGGGGGGGAATTTTCTTTCTAATAAAAAAGAATGTTCTCTAGACCAAGTGCAAAGTTAGAGCAATTCAGAAGAGGAAGGGACCTGGAGAGTTTTAGTATTCAAATCTCTTAGGTTCCAAAAAAGGAATCAGCAACCCAAAGAAGGTAGTAAGTTCCCTGAGGACACAGCTGGCCTGGAATCTAGATCGTCTGACCTCTCATTGCATTTCTTTGCTGTAAAGATGGAGAAGACAGGATTCTCTTTGTGGAGTCAAACACCAGGTTAGCTCATTGTAGGCTGTAAGAATTGTGTAGATTCTAGCCGGGCGCTGGTGGCTCATGCCTGTAATCCTAGCTACTCAGGAGGCTGAGATCTGAGGATCGCGGTTCAAAGCCAGCCCGGGCAGGAAAGACCGTGAGACT
>NW_012267356.1:698982-702672 GCF_000151885.1 Dipodomys ordii
TATATATATATATATATATATATATATATATATGTTAAAAAGAGTTTTTACAAAGCAGTTAACCAAAAAAGGAACTAGAGATTTAGAATTATCTTAGATAACTGTGATAGTCATCACATATTTCATTAGAAACTCATTCTCCATTTTCCATTTTGTGCATCTAGCAACTCTCTTTTTTTCAGGTAAAGTTATATACCAGCGTTGTCAAGAGTAGTATGCAAGTATTTCGTGAATTGACCATTGTCTACCACAAGGAGTTGGAAGTCAACTGGACTGAGGGAAACATTTTGATTTTGATCCATTTTCCACAATGGTCAGATGGTCAGGAACAAGGCTGAACTGTGAACCTGAAGATGAAATCTGGTGCAGTCTGTTAGACTATGTTTCCCACTGTCTTATATGGGAAATTTTACTATGATATAGACAGAAATTGACTTGTTTTTGTTTTTTTTTTTTTTGCCATTTCTTGCTTAGTCGTGATCACATCTCTAATGGTACTTGGTTTATACTTACCTCAACATTGCTTTTGGTCCTTCCTTCTGATCAATTATTCTCTACCCATCAAATCTACAAATAATTCCAAATTGTACTGAAATTCAACTTGAGAAGTGTTTTTTCTTATCCTTTCCTTTAATAAAACCTGTAAAGCTTTCTAGGGCTTCCACAACATGATTTTTTATGTCAGTTGCATATTTCATTGACGCATACTACATCTGTGAAAATTTTAATGAATGACATCTAATAATGTAACATTTAAGTTTGATCTCTATCAGATAATTCTTTTGGGCCAGTTGAACAGCTTGAACTCTGGGCCTGGGCACTGTCCCTGAGCTCTTCAGCTCAAGGCTAGTACTCTACCAGTTGAACCACAGCACCACTTCCAATTTTCTGATGGTTAATTGGAGATGAGTCTCATGGATTTTCCTGCCCAGGCTGGCTTTGAACCATGATCCTCAGATCTCAGTCTCCTGAGTAGCTAGGATTACAGATGTGAGCCACCGGCACCTGGCTTATCAAATAATTTTTATAAAATAAATTAAGAACTAACAGCCTATAATGTTTACAAATTTAAGTTGCTACATGATTTCTTTCTTCAAAATTTTAAAACATTTTTGTAGAAATAATCAAAATAATACTTTTTTGTGGAAGTACTGAGGCTTAGACTCTGTTAGCTTTTTGGCTCAGGGCTGGTCTCTAACACTTGAACCATACCTCCACTTCTAGCTTTGTGGTGGTTAATTGGAGATAAGAGACTCAGAGGCTTTCTTGAAGTGTTGGCCTTGAACCTTAATCTTCAGATCTCAGCCTCCTGAATAGCTAGGATTACAAGTGTGAAACATTGACCCTGGCTTCAAAATAATACTTTATTTTATTTTTAAAAATAATACTAATGGGGCTGGGAAGGTGGCTCAGTGATAGAGTGCTTGCCTTGCATGCATGAGGCCCTGGGTTCAATTCCGCAGCACCACATAAGCAGAAAAAGCTGGAAGTGGTGCTGTGGCTCAAGTGGTAGAGCACTAGTCTTGAGCTGAAGAGCTGAGGGATAGCACCCAGGCCCAGAGTTCAGGCCCCATGACTGACAAATAATAGTAATAATAATACTGACATCTTAAATAGTAACCCATTTATATAACTACTGAAAGATAAAATACAATAAAAATAAGATGATACTTTATATTATTCTACTTAAATTACCATTGGTATACTTATAGCATTGAGCAATGTAGTATCTTTGGTCTACTAATAAGTGTTAGTCTTCTCTCCCTAACTACATTCCTTATTCTTAACAAATAAAAACTCCCTTGCCAGGTGCTGGTGGCTCATGCCTGTAATCCTAGCTACTCAGGAGGCTGAGATCTGAGGCTCATGGTTCAAAGCCAACCCAGGCAAAAAAGTCCGTGAGACTCTTATCTCCAGTTCACCATCAGAAAACTAGAAGTGGCTCTGTGACTCAGGTGGTAGAGCACTCACCTTGAATTGAAGAGATCAGGGACAGCATCCAGGTCCAGAGTTCAAACCCCTTGGCCAACAATGCCCCCCCACCCATCCAAACCCACAAAACTCCCTATATGGTTATATGATTTTGCTCCTTTCTACATATTTAGATACATTTCGATTTAAACAAATTGTATGTATGGACACTTGTACTGCAAAAGAGAAAAATTAGTGTGGTGATTTACTTTCAACTAGAGATATGCACTGCCAATGAAACATATCTTCAACAAAATTTAAATATGTATATATATATATTCACACAGGAATGTAGGATGTCCTTGTACTCTCAAAAATGGCTAATCTTTCAATTCTGAGCTCTCTAGAGATTTTTTTAAATCCATTATGTTCTTCTTAACAGTCTACCTTTGATCCTGGTTTAGACATTATAATTTTAATGGTTAATTTTTTTAAAAATTCTCACCATATTTAAAGTTCATTTTTACTGTTTACTCACATGCATACACAAATAACTATGCATGAATCACCTTAGACAATCCGACAAAGTAATGTCCATGCTGGTGGCCCACACAGATACAAAAGCAAAGTATCAGCACATCTGAAGCACTCCCATCGATCCTCCTGAAGCGATTCGTTCTCTTTGACTTCTGGTAACATGGGTTAGTTTTGTTTGCTTTGGAACTTATTTTAAGATAGTTTGTTTAAAACTTTAAAATGTTTTTTTTTATTTTTTATTGTCAAGGGTATGTACAGACTGGTTGCAGTTACGTAAGTAAGGTAATAAGTACATTTCTTGTGAAACTTATTACACTTCTGTCATTGTTCTCCCACTTTCCCTCCTGAGTTGTACAGATCATTTCCAACATATTGTCTTGTGTATACTGCTGTTACATTGGTTCCCCCTTGTCCTTTGTCTCATTATTATGTTGTTCCCCTTCCCCAATTCAAATAAACATATATACAATACCAGGGTACCGAAATCAAATGCAGTCACAACAGGGGATACACCATAGGGGAAGAACATACAAAAGAAAAAATCACATAGTTCGTTAAAAATAACAACAACAAAGAAAAACCTCTTGTGTCCATGTCTTGGAGTTCATTTCACCTAGCATCATCGTATATGGTCATAGGTACATAGCTATTGAGCTATTCTGCTCTTCTGCTAAGATTATCCTAGATGTATACATAATATTTATTGCAAATAAGGGAAACCATGGGACCTATGTTTCTTTGGGTCTGGCTTACTTCATTTAATATGATTTTTTCCAAGTCTTTCCATTTCCTAACAAATGGGGCAGTGTCATTCTTTCTGATAGAAGCATAGAATTCCATTATATATATATATATATATATATATATATATATATTCATCCATTCATCTACTGAGGGGCATATAAAATAAAAAAAATTCTGGAACTCAAGCTTGGTTTTAAGATTGTCTAGATTGAAAAAAAGACATTCCATTAGGCCAACAAAATAAAACTGATGAGTAGAGATAGCAAGATTAGAATGCGCATGTCTTCATGAAGAAATGTTCAACATCCCTAGCCATAAAAGAAATGCAAATCAAAACAACATTGAGATATCACCTCACCCCAGTTAGAACAGCAAAAATCAAGAACTCTAACAACAACAGATGCTGGAGGTACTGTACAGAGGGGTTACAATTACATGGGCAGGATAATGCGTACATTTCTTACCAAGCATTGCAGCCTCCTCCTTTTGTTTACCCTT
>NW_012267356.1:703357-720912 GCF_000151885.1 Dipodomys ordii
GGAGGCTGCAATGCTTGGTAAGAAATGTACGCATTATCCTGCCCATGTAATTGTAACCCCTCTGTACAGTATGTTCACAAATAAAATAAAATTAAATTAATAAAAAAGAATGTGCATGTCTTACTTAATCTTATTTAGTTCAACAGTCTGTATCAAATGCTTAGTCCTTTCTGAGTATTTTGCTAATAAAAGGATACAAAGATTTTTTTTTAAAAAAAACCTTTAAAATGTAAAGTTCCTTGTTTACTAGTAGACAGGTGTAAACAGTTTCAAATTCAGCCCCTACCACCCACCTCCCCCAGCACCTGCACAAAGATTCCTAGGGATATATTTTCTTTTTTCTCTTTAAAAGGATGTAATGCTGTAGTTCCTTTTCTCAACCATGTCATGTTCATCATTAAATCCATCTTTCTTCTCTCCTTATTACTAGACCTCTTGTTTCTTTCATCTCCTTCTAAGTCAAATGCCTTAGAAGTTCCTCTAATCCCTACACTGACATGTTCCTTCCAGGGACTTCTGTCCTCTCCTGTTCTCAAGGTTGCTCTGGTCAGAGTCCACCTTCATTCACTATCTCAGTGGGAGATGTGTTTTATAGTTTTCAAGGGGAAATCCTCCTTCTTCCTTTGTGGTTCTTGTCTTAAAAGAAAAATAAAATTCCCACATGTATTAATTACAGAGTGTGGCTTAAATTTCTAAAGCCTTTTGGGGACACTTAAAAGAATTTAGTAATTCTCATTTTTTCTTGGCTGATTTATTTTATTCTTAAAATTTTTAAATGTAATGATGATGCCTTCATGAGCTTTTGTTTACCAATTTTCACTGTGCTAAACGCAAATGGTCACTGGTGCTTTCTTTCCTGTGACTCTTCTTTCTTTCACTGTCCTATGTTTGCAGGCAGATTGAAACTTTAGCTGGGGCTCTCTTCTCTGATTCTAGCACCAGGGTTTCTCTCTGATGGATATACTCTGTTTCCCAGAAAATGCCTAGAATAACTCTCCCTAAGGAAATATTTTGAGAGCTTGGAAGAATGTGAAGAATTGAAAACTCATTCTTGCTACAGAACATCATAGAGGATAAGACTTGTAACTAGAAGACAGGAAACACGTGCTCTTATCTTAGGCAGGCAGCTAACTGGCTACAGGATGATAGGCAGGTCACCACTGGACGTTTTCTTCATCTGTGAGATTGTTTTACTTGGATCTCAGTGAGTACGAGAAGAGCCAGTATCTAGTCTCTCTGGGGGCACATAATCGGTAAGAGTACTTCTTTTATGTAGTAGTAGTAGTAGTAGCAGCAGTAGTAGCATTTTCAAGTAGTTGTACAATTCAACATGTCAGTTTATGAGTACAATGCGTCTTGATCAATGTCACCACTTTCATCATTCTCCCACAACTTCCCTAACCCCATCAGTTTCCTCAATTTTCCTAGTTCCATTTTCACATATATACCTTGAGTTTTCCTTCCTCTTTCCACTTGTCTATGCGCCTCCCTTGACCTCAACCTCCACCCCCCACATACCACAAATTTTATCTTCCTGATATTCATTTGGTTAAACTACAAGATACTTGTTGAAGGGAATTACACCATTGTAATTCTCCCCTGCATATGTAATACTTTAGTTACTATATTTGTGTGTGTATATATATATATATATATATGATTCTATAGATGTTAACATATATTTATAATATAGATTTAACTTTCAGATATGAGAAAAATGCATCTTTTGTCTCTCTGAGCCTAATTTACTGGTGCTTATTTTCATCATCCTAAGTAGAAGATGAGAACTTAATCGAAATTGACTTGAGTTGTAGAGACGCAGTGAGAAAGCCCCGGTTTCTGCTACAGCAGCAGCAAGTCAGTCTTGATGAGGAGCCGAAGCTCCAGAGGATACTCGCATCCTCTGCTCATCTCCACACCACACAAAGTTCAGGAACTTTGCTAAGATGCATTTCATATCATTTTTCATTAAATCCTCCCTGTGATCCTCTATAGACGTTCACTTATCAAACTGGAACACCAAGACCTTGAGAAGTAAATTTAGGTAAAATCACTGAGAAAACAATAAAAATGTTGTGTACTGCATGATAAAATGATAAACAATAAATAATCCCTCCCCCCCCCCCAGGGACAGCTTGCAACTTTGTTTGGTATGAAGTCTTTCAACTCCACAGTGGGTGTTATCCCTACAGTAAAACCAGTACAAGTTACATTTGTGGTACTCGGCCACCAAATGTAGCCATCATACTAGACAGCAAAGCTCCAGAGTTAGGGAAGAAAGGGAAAGACAAAAGTGGGGGGGGGAAGCCAATGGGATGACCTATCTTGAGCCAATTCAAGAATAATCTAGGTTTACAACTTTGGTGGGGGTGGGGAGGCGTGGGAGGTGGGAGGTTGTAGTGGAGGTGGGAGGGAAGGGATGGAAAAACAAAGGAGGAGGCAACAATGCTCAGTAGGAAATGTATTCATTACATTGCTCATGTAACTGTAACCTCTCTGTACAGTATTTTTACAATAAAAAAATGTGCAAAAAAAACCCCACACAGGGACAACAAGGAATAAGCCAAAGGAGAAAAAAGAAATAACTGCAAAAATTACAATAAAAAAACTTCTTGTTTTCATTTCTTCAAGTTCAAAACAAAAAAAAAAGAATAATCTAGGTTCTAGGCCCCACGTGTGTCTTAAAGAATCAGGTAAATGGTAGATTTTTGCCCTTTCTTCCTGTAAAATGTCCATCATTAGGACTCAAATCCAGAGAAGATCATTCCAAGAGGATAGGTCTTGTCACATAGGCTTCTGAAGAACAGAAATACAGTCTCTCATCAATAATGCCTGAGCTCAAATCAAAGAGAAAATTGACAGACGGGATTGCAGCAAACTAAGAAGTTTCTGCAGAGCAAAGGGCATAGTTAACAAAAAAGAAAAAAAAGCACAGGGTGAAAATATGGATTTTACATGTTGAAAATGCTGAGCAAAAATATCTGTAGGATCTCTGACTTCTGATACTTTTGAAGAAGATACTTAGGTCCCTTTTTTGAATCTTCAGTTACATCAGTCATTCTCTTTTTGAATACTTTAAACTCAGTGGACTCTGATATAAATTGCACCATTCCCCTTCAAGGGCTCTGGGCCTTCAACATATTCAGATTTGCTAGTAAAGATAAATTGTTTCTTTTATTCAGCAGAATTGTACTCATAGGACTATAAGAAGGAAGCTGACCCAGCCTTACTCTCCTGTGCAGATCCCCAGAGCCCAGCTCTGTCAGAACTTTGACTGTGTGACAAACACTGTATTGAAACTCAGCTGGGTCTCTGACGTTCTGCATTTTTTATTGGCTCTTGATGGGGTCCAGGACACATGACTCCAGAATATTTCATGAAGGAAATAGAGAAAACAGCACAAAGTAGGAAGGTCACGTTGACCCTTCTCCCTTGAAGGAGGTCATAAAACCTAAAGGACTTTCAGACTCTCCCCTGAGGTAAGTTTTAGCCTCCCCTTACCACAGTGACAGGACCCTCTATACCAAGGAGGAAAGGAACATATTTCTGAAGACAAAAGGACACAGAGAGGAATCGTGACAACCTAAGTTTCCCCTCTTCATGATCATTAGATCATCTACTCCCTTTGTCTATTACATTTTTCAGGGCATTTTCTTTTTGTTTATGTGTGCCAGTACTTGGGGCTTCAACTTGGGCCTCAGGATCTTGCTTGATTTTTTTTTCTCAAGGCTGACACTCTACCAGTTGAGACACATCTCCACTTTTAGCTTTGTGCTGGTTAATTGGAGGTAAGAGTTTCATGGACACATCTGCTCAGGCTGTCTTGAAACTTCCATCCTCAGAATTCATCCTCCTGAATTGCTAGGATAATAGATATGAACCACTAGTGCCCAGCTTTCCAGGTCTTTCTACTCTTCATCAGTTAGCTTTAAAAATATCCAGTCTAATGAATTCTTTAAGTCTCTATTTCCTTCTGAAGGCTCCATGCCACATGGAATCCATATTAAATAATTTTGTGTGGGTTTACCTTATTAATCTGCTTGTAGATGGCTCATGAATCAAAATGTTTTTCTCCCATACACTCTGCACATGATGAGCCTGCGGTTTCTTCTCATGAAGTTCAGTCCAGAATAAGAAATCATGGGTGCTCCTTCCTGTGCTCATAGAATCAGCCTAGATTCACTTTATGGTGAAGGCCCCCTTGCAAAATGACCAAGAGACTCTGGGTCACTTGGTAGATCAAATGAACTGTCCAACTATAAGAGGATGTGGGCTTGAGATGAGAGGCAGGAGCCCTCCAAGAATATCCTTCACAAAGAACGACAGCACAAGAGCAGTGCATGGCAAGAAGGGTTTTGAATGAGAGGAGCCAGTTGATCCCCATCCGATGACTCTTGTGATACTGATAGACTAGAATTACCTCTCTTTAATGGTTGTTTGGAGATGGCCCCAAGTTAACATACTTAGAGATCTTTCTTCCAACGGCTTAGAGATCATCAGGTGAGAGAGAAGCCAGAAGAGAAAGTAGTAGAGGCCAAAGGGCTCCAGTTAACAAGTGTGGAGATGGACTGAGTTTAGTTGCATACTCTTTGGAAATAAATTGAGTGAGTCTATATTGTTTGTCATGAAGAGTTGATCTGAGAATGAAATCCAGAGGGTTAAATGTCAGCTAGCATCCTCAGTACAACCTTCTCCTCTCCTAGGAAGATGTATGTCTGCTTTTACACCAGAATGCAGTGTAAATGAGGGCTGGAAAGGGACTGTGTTAATTTAGTGGAGAGGGAGGAAGAAAGTAATTTCAATGGGTTTATGAACTGCATACATTTTTTTATGAGATAAGAATTACAAATGTAAAGAATTAGCTTCCATGAATAATACAATGAACCCAAAAAAGGTTAAGCTTTCTTACAAACACATACACACACCCATCTGAGGAAAGAAAAGAATACACTTTTCCTAATCCTATCAGGAGTTGCCTGTGGATTCCTTCCACTGAATAGCAAGAAGAGCAATGAGACTCTTGCTAGAGCTTAGATTCATTTTTGGGGGGTTAAAGGCCTGGAATGACTGAGACTGCATTGTGGACTCCCACAGGAAGTGGTAGGCTAAAGCCCAGCTACAGGCTTTCCTTTGCTACACAAATTGGCCCAATGTGCGTACAGCATTCTTATCTGATGAAGAGATTGAAGTGTGTGTGACTATGTGCTGAGACACTGGAAATACTTTTGGGTCTCAGCCTCACGGTTCCCTGCTTTTTCTCTCTCTTGTCCCTACTCTTTGGCAGTCATACTGGGCCTTTTCTAGCTTCTCACATGGTTTTGATTAGGAAGGCCAAACAACACAACAGACAACAGAACTCATGCACATTTTCCCTACTCTTTCCCGTACATGTGCTTGTTAATCTTCTTGTTTACTTATATCAGAAATATAATACATACAACCTGAAAAGGCTCTTTTAAAATCTATCTCTTTTTAGTAGCTGTCTTGGACAAAGAAAGAAGCATTACTGTAAAGCTATCAAACTCCCCTTGACCTAGATTGTTCATTTTCCAAGAAGAATGAACAGGTGCTCAAATGCATGCTCAGAGATTTGACTTTCAATCTTTTTTTGTTGTATTTAACTAGCTAGTTGTGTGGCTTTAAAAAATGCTCTTCAAGCTAGGAATGTGGCTTAGTGATAGAGTGCTTGCCTACCATGCATGAAGTGCTGGGTTCGATTCCTCAGTACCACCTAAACAGAGAAAGCTGAAAGTGGTGCTGTGGCTCAGGTGGTAGAGACCTAGAATTGAGCAAAAGAGACTCAGAGACAGTGCCCAGGCCCTGATATCAAGCCCTAGGATTTGATATTACTATCAACTTAGTAATATTTTGTTGGAAAAATTTTAAAGCTTTTTATATGGAAAGAATTTAGATTTATGAATAACTTGTGAAAAGAAAACTAGTACAAATACACTTGAAACTCCTTGCTCAGGCTTACTGAATATTCATACCAATTTGATTTCTCTTTCTTCTTTTTCTTTTCTTTTCCTTTCTGTTCTTTCCTTTTCCTTTCTTTCCTTTCTTTTTCTTTCTTTATGTTTCTTTTTCTCTCTTTCCTTTCTTCCCTCCCTCCCTCCCTCTCTCACCCTCCCCCTTCCCTTTTCTTTCCTTCCTTCCTTCCGTCTTTCCTTCCTTCCTTCCTTCCTTCCGTCCTTCCTTCCTTCCTGTCTTCTTTCATTTATTCTACTTATTATTTCTTTTTTGAACCATTTAAGGTTAGTTGCATAATCCTACACCTCTATGTTTAGATTAAAAGATTATTTTAGCAAATTTAGACAACTTAACATTGACCCAATACTGTATATCTTGGAATATCTTTTACATGGATCATGACTTGCATGAAAAATGGCAGGATGGCTGGTCACTGGGATTCTGTTTCTTCACTCATAGTACTGGTTCTCACATTCACAAGCATTTCACAAGAAATATCTTAAGGTGTTTAGTGTATATTAAGGAAGTCAGTTTCTATGGCCTACGAAGTGACTTCTAGCATTATGTATCTATTACTCCATGACACAGATGTACTCATATCCCCAGTTTTCTGTCCCCAGGATCCAGGCAACTTGGATCAATATTGTGTCTAGAAGTGTAGAGAGAGATTAGCAGATCCACTAACTTGACCCTTGTCCCCAAATTGCACCATGCCTGTCCTCCTTTGAAGACATTTCAAAGCATGGTTGACTCATCTTATTAACCTTTAATAGAGACTAAGACATTCCACCCTGGGGCTCAGTGTGCTGTTATTATCAAAAACACTCCAGTCCTCAAATACAAGACAGTTCTCATATCAGTGTTTAGGCCTGCAATGTACTGGAGAAAGGGTGAAAAAACAAAACAAAACAAAAAACCAAGTCTGGTCAGAAGTAGCAAAAAGAGTCAAGTACCTAATTTTCCTTTTTTTAAAAAAAAAACTCTAGTTCCATGGTTATTACTTTTATTTTACTAGTTATTGAAATATAATAAGAACATCCTAAATTCAAGATGAAAAAAATGTTTACAAAGTCACCTGAAGATGACGTGATGTGAAAGTGGGTTTATGATTGTCAAGTGTCAGTGAAGTAACTTTGCCAGAAGGCTGTGGGCGAGCAACCGTTCCTCCTCTGGTGACCTGGATGTGCAGATGCTATCTTTCCCTAGCAGCCTGGCTGTCAGAGCCCTTCACCCAAGCATAAATCCATCGTGAGGGCTGCTTCTGGAGATGGTCCCATGCCAGTAACCCGCTCAACAGCAGGTGATGTACAACAGCCATGGTTCAGGCCTATAGAGAGAAGGAAGAAAAGTAGCAGAAGAAGGGAACAAGAACTAAAACCCCCATTTGCAAATGATAACTTCTTTTGAAGCTGATATTTTTTCTTTTCCCTTTGAGGGATTCATTTTTACTCATTGTTCTCAATTGCTTCCTAACCCCCACCCCCACCCCGCCGAGTGGCTGTCAAATGATTATTCATTCCCCATGAGTCGATGTGTCACCAGTACAGTGAAGGGTGTCGCTCCTATTTTTTAAACACAAAGACGATAGGAGCAGACAGACACACTGTCTACTTCCATGCTGCTGGAGGCAGGCCATATCCTGGCACAGGGAGTCTCCCGAAGCATTAGTTTAGTCTAGACTCAACAAACACTTGTTTGGTTTGGAATGAACTTTGACAGAGAAGAGTTTAAGAGAGTGAGATCTCTGCAGATTTGAACTTGAATCATGGTTAATATTGACAGCTGACTGAAGTAACTGTCAGGATTGTGAAGCACTAGCAAGGCACTTCGGGTAATACCCACAATCTACAGACTAAGAGGCAATCTCCCAAGACCCACAAATGTGGAAGTCACTTTGGAAAAAAGCCCCCAGGATAGAAGTGGTCTTTGAGAATTATCAGTATTTTGTTTAAGAGTTTAGCCATTGTTTTGGTTAAGGGAATAGAAGGCATGTAGGACTTTTGTGAGAGGGAGTAGACTTTCTCCTCTCCTGAATTGCTCTGCATCAGCATTTCTGGCCTCCAGGTACACCACACCTGTCTGAATAGCCTTCCCCCTCCATTTAAAAAGGACTTAAGATGGAAAAAAAACCAGAACTACTTCAACCCAGAAAGGCCGGACTGGATGAAGACCATTTTGCTTGTGACTGGCTTATATCCTCTACCTTCAGAGATGATGCTGATAAGCTGCCCACGCCCACTGGCACAGGGTTCCCAAGTCTGTCAGTTTGGCTGGCAAACTGGACTTCAGAATCCCGCCAACTATAAGCAGATTTTCTTGATGATAGGAAAATGCTTGCTTCGTGCAGGACTATTTCCCATGGGTGAAGCATTCAACCTAGAGAAGATAATGGTAGTCTTCTGATCTGGTGTGGAATACCAATGGAAAGTTCTCTTTTTTCTCTCTTTCTCATTTGTCAGCCATTCACTTCTTAAAATTGCTAATGGTGGTGAAGCCTTTATCTCTCATAGGTCAGGTTCCTAGAAGACACCTGAGTTTGAACTGTAAAATAGGTATACTATTAAATCTGACTGGTAGATGTAAGCGCTAAGCACTTTAGTTGCTTGCCAAACACTAAGTGGTCCCCTTGTCACTGTCATGTCTGATGATCCCTATGTCCAAGGCTAGTGAGAGAGAGAAGGCCACAAAAGAGGAAAGGACAATAAATGCAACCTAATCCCAAATGCAATTATTGCTTGAAAAAATAAAAACAACTCCAGATCAAACCAATTCACCTGTCAGGACCTCTAGTTCCTCAAATCTGAGATCTCTACATTTGATACAAATATAACCTTGTAGGATAAATGAACATCCATTCACCTCAGACTGTGCCACACAAATTGGAGCCTCATCTGCTCTTTCACTTCCTACGCTGGAATGATCACTTACAGAGTGGGAACACCTGATCTAAAAGATAAACCACAATGGATTTTGGAAGCACATTTTTAAGTTGAAAATGTTCAAATGAAGAACTCTGAAGAAGTACATTTTGATTTCACTATTAAAATAATAAATGATATGTGGATAAATACAGACAAACTGACAGACAGGCAGGCAGACAGACAGAGAGACACAGACAAATAGACAGACAGAGGATAAAGAGGGAAAAGGAGAGAGAGAAAATCTCAAAACCCCTTTCTTTGAGAGCTTTTTGAAAATTCTAATGGGAAAACATCTGTTAATGTATCTTTGGCATCGAAAGGTTCCTCTTCCACTGTGCGCATACATGTATCAGTAAGGAAAAGGGTCACCTTTCATGCCATCTAGCTTAGACCAATTAACCCGAGTGATCAATGGTCTGATAGATGTCATAGTCAGATTACCCTCACGTCCTCAAAATGTCTCTTTCCTTAGAATAGTCCAAGTAAACACACGCTACTAGCTTTTTTGTGACTTAACAGGTCTGCATTTCATCAATTTGTCAGGAAGTTGAACAATGCACCTATTAAAAACTCATAAAAATGGGAACTGTATTCTGATTTTATTTATAACTCAATTCCAGTGAGCTGGCATCAACCTTTAGGTTTTTGGTTTTTGTTTGTTTGGTTTTTTTCCCAAAAAAAGAGTATGACTCTGAGTCAAAACCAAATTGATTCCAGCTTTCTCAGTTCATTAATTTCCTTTCCATTTTCTGAAGCTTCCACTGCCATTGCCCTTGCTGCTCCATTATGGAGACACTGATTCACGCTCACCATTCTTTCCCGGACTACAATATTTAAAAGATGGCAGCAGCATCCACCAATCCAAAGTCAGTAATGCAGTGAGATGGACTAAGCCCACATTTCAGCAATAGAAGAATATGTAACAAATTAATATTTTATTACCTACAAGAATGAGGCATGGATGAAGATATCAATGACGTTCATTCTTTTAAGACACTCAGCTGGGTTGTAATGCTCTCACATTACTTCTTGCTACTTTTCTTCTTCTTAAATGTGAAAGCAAAAGGCATAATAGCTCATAAAAATGGCCTAAGTTTTGCAATCTCAAAATCTGGAATGTGCATTTGAACCCTATCACTTATATGATTTTGATAACTGTGGCTATTTTAGCTATTTCCTAGATAAAAGGGGAAAAATCCACTGCCACCTAAAATATTCAAAATGGTTTATATTCATCCACTATGTCTTGTAACCCTGGGTAAATGGAGCATTCTTAAATTCAGAGAGCTGAGCTTTAGTATTTCATCAATTTTTTTTCTGTATCAACTGAGATAATCACATCATTTCCCTCCCACTTCATTCTGTGGATGTGGTGTGTTTATAGTAAACATTTTCAAATTTCTAAACATTCCTGCATTTTTTAGGAATAAATACCACTAAATCATGGAATATAAACTGGACTTTGACTGAAAGCGGTGCCACAGTCTGAACCACATTCCTCAAAGGCCACTGCTCAGTCAGGACTCAAAAGCATCATTTAGTTAGAATTGCATGCTAAATACTCACTCTTGAATTCACCCTCTTCTCTATTCCTTATGGTAGTCCTTTCTTAAGTACAAATCTGATGAAGCTATTTTTTTCCTTTTGCCTGTGGTTGCTTTGGGCCAAGAGATAAGAATGACAACTTCTCTTCTGTCTTCTATAACACAGGACCAGTAAAGATGTCTAGGTCTTAGTCTCTTCTCTTCATGGCACTCCAGGCAATCAATATTTATAGAACCTTCCACTCAAGGCAAACATGTTTTCCAACTTTGTCCTCTTAAGACACTATATAGTCTATACTCAGAAGCATAGAATTGCAAATCTCACCCCCAAATTTCCTATTTTTGTGTGCCATGTCTAGCCATTTGCCCTAGTCGTAGCACATACTGGAGATTCTAAATATGTTAGGTTAATATTTATACAATCCTGAGAATTCAAGTTCTTTTCAAGCACATTGCAACATTTAAAACCGGAGCAAACTACAGTTTGAGCCAAATGTGTTTGGAATAAGGCCAAACATATTATAGCAAATATCTAGTCATACCAGATAGTGTTTGTAAATCAGTGTGGTACATTTTCCCATACATTTATTTGTATAATTGAAAGAATAGAAAAAGTGAAAGTTACAAAATCTATTCCTTATAGAGAAGAACCTAGTGTTTAACCTCAATGTAACTCCAGTAGAGCTTTTCAAGTTCCTGGGTGTTCTCATATTTACATGAGGTCAAATATTTCCTTTTCCTTATTTCTTTTTGACAGCATCTTGCTGTGTTCCACAAACTGCCTCAAACTCACTCTGTTAGCCTCAGCTTCTCAAGTGATAGGATTACAGGTATGGACTATTATACTTGGCTTGCATGATCAAATATTTTCTTAACTATGGCTCAGAAGCCTGAAAGCAAACCACAATTATTGTTCTTAGCCAAAATTGCTTCAATTTTACTTTTCCTTTTCCTTAGGAAAGCCTATTGCATTATTTATCCATTTTTTAAAAGAAGATTTAAGCTTATTAACACAAATTTGCTTAATTTGTATTTAAATTTTTAATTCTCTTACCCAAACTGAAAAGTAGAGAAAAAATCTTTAAATAGAATTAAAAGCCAGGTGCTGGTGGCTCATGCCTGTAATCCTAGCTACTCAGGCAGTTGAGATCTAAGGATTCAAAGCCAGCCAGTTCAAAGACTTTCTGGGCAGGAAAGTCTGTGAGACTCTTATCTCCAAAAGAACACAACACAAGCTGGAAATGGAGTTGTGGCTCAAGTGGTAAAGCACTAGCCTTGAGCAAATAAGCTCAGGGATAGTGCTCAGGCTCTGAGTTCAAGTACCAGGGCTAAAACAAACATAAATAAGTAAAATTAAAACATTTTAAAATATATTTTGCGAAAGTAAATTCCAGATATGCACAACTCGTAATTACAGCTTAGTAAAGAGCTACCAGTTGGTAGCCACGTGATTTCATTCCACCACAGTTCAGGGTGAGGCTGAAAGGTGCAAAATGTTCAAAGTCAAGCGGTTCCATTGCTGCCCTCACAGACCATGCAGGCTCCTGGGGATAGAAAACTTGTGCCCAAATTGTAACATAATCACTACTACTACTACTACTACTACTAAATTATATTCCTTAAATAATGTGTTAAAGTTGTTTTTTATTCAGTACATACAACATGAAAGGCAAATATTATCTTACATAGATGTGTCATTTAATTCTTTATTCTGTTTGGTAGGTGTTATTCATACCACTTTAGAGCTGGGGAAACTGAGAACCAGAAAACACTGCAATGGCCAACTTAAAGGCCATGTTCACAAGGACCCAGAAGTTCATGGAGAGTGATATTTTTAAGACAGACATGCACTGAAAACACTAAAGAGCAATATAAAAACTAAGCATGAAAATAATTCAAAAACTGGACATTCAGTTCCTAGATAATTGTGGTACTTGCTAATTGCCAACCAAAAGACAGTTTTTGTTCTGAGTGATTTCATTACCAAAATCTTTTTGAAAATAAATAAGGCCACTGAAAAATATTTTCAAAGTAGTTTTTTGGGTAAAGCTTCAAAAACAAATTTAGTCCTACTTAAAAAATGAGTGTAGATTTTGATCTCAGAACAGGATTTATCTTTATAAATAATAAAGTATGGTATGTGGATGTGTGGTCAGAGTGATAAGATTATAGAATATCAACTAGAAATGCAGTCATAATAGTGGAGTCTGGGAAAAAAGATGTTTTTTAGAGTTAGCGTATTCAAAATAGCTTCATTATTATTTTCAACCTATTTTGAAATTGGAAACAGTCAGCTAGGATTAAAAATTTTTTTTTGCTATGAGGGACTTTCATTTCTCTATAATTTCCAAAAGAAGAAAGAAGCTATGAAGTGTAATTACTCCCATTAAGAAATCACAATTGCTAAAAGTCTCTTGCCATGAAACGTCTCTGAATGATACAGGATGAGACTCTGAACACAGCCTTCAAACACTGAAGAACTAGCTGGTTACTAGAAGAGCCTTACATCTTGACTTTTATTTGCAATCTTGCTTGTACAAAGGCTGGAGAAGAGAAGGTAGATCTAACAGAACAAGTAGAACAAAATCAGAATTTCTTTCCCAAATGGTACACAAATATCTGCACTAATACAACAAAGCAGAGAAGACTTCTCTTGAAAGACAGTGCAAAAAAATCTTCAATCAAGATTTCTAACAAGGAAACTGCAATTTGGTTGGAAGTCAGGAACACTGAAAAATATCAAGAGAGATAATTGAGGAACTTGAATTATACATAGATAGCCAGTCAGCATGAGCTTGGTTTTTAAGTCCAGTGGTCTAGAGACACAAGAAAGAGTAAACTCTATGGATATGTTGAATCTGTACTCTGTGCTTAAAGGTAGGGATGTGGATAAAAGCCAGTCTCTTAATAGTTAAGCAAATCTGCTCCAAAGTGGGACAATTCAAGTTCAAGTAGGTCAAAATTCTTCAGTCTAGGACAGCAATTGTTAATTTTAAGTCTCAGAACAGAATTTAACAGGACTTACTCTGTGTGTATATGTATCATAAAGAATAAAGAGAATCCCAATGGGTTATACAAATTCAAGAAGTCGAATTCTGTCATCAACCCGCTGTGGCCTAGGCTTGAGCACATTCTTTCATATATATTCCTTTAAACATCTCCCAGTCTTCAGAGACTCAGATATGGGGAGAAAGTAGAAGAGATGACTTGGGGGCAGGGTCAGTTGGAATTGCTGTTTTCTTTTAAAAAATTAAATATTTTTATTATAAAATTACTGTACAGTGTTGAACTCAGTCTTGCATTCACTCTCTTGATTGCTTGGCTCGTGTTCTTCTATCACTTGAGTCATGCCTCCAGCTCTGCTTTGTGCTGCTTACTTGGAGATGGAATCTCATGGACTTTTCTTCCTTAGATGGCTTTGAACTGTGATTCTCCTGGTCTCAGCATTCTAAGTATTTAAGATTACACAATTAAGCCACTGGTACCCAGTAATAACTGGCAATTTTTTAAAAGAGAAAACGTAATCTCTCTTACTTTGTCTTCTAATAAATGCTCCAAATTCAAAGTGAAAGCAATTATGTGTCCTTAGATATCCAGATGTCACTTAAAATCAATTTTATTGTACTTGTCTAATTCTGATAACACATATACATAGCTGTAAATGCCCAGTATTTTAGTTTTTTCATGTCTACATTTTTTAAGGTGAAGGTTATTGTTTTCTAGGATTCCTAGACTTGTAAGCTTGTATTCATTTCTAGGACTGACCCCATAATATTTACTTATAACATTCATCAAAATACTTTCCACACCGAAAGCTGTTTGCTGTAGGAAGATGATAAAATATAAAAATATTTAATCAGCCAGCAGGAATTCCCTTGCATGCAAAATTCAAAGGCTCCCTCCCAGGGCCCACAGCGACCTTGGAAAGCCAACTGATTCAGCCTTGCTAAGGGAGAGTAGGAGGGAAAGCTGCAGAAAACCTCATCTGCCCTTTTGTGTATGCAGAAAATACAGCCCTACAGAAGACCTTGGCTTCAGTGTGGAGAGTTTAAGGCAGAGTTGTGTACAGGAAGCACAATGGCTTTCTTTGGGCATTTGCATGGCTTGTCATCTCTCTCTAGAGCTGTTCTACCATAAAAGTATTATTGGGCTTCTCTCCTTCTCCACTCCTCCCTCTCTACCTTCCCCCACCCTGGTCTGTCTGTTTTTCTGTTAGGAGCACCATGGAGAGATTCTAAGAAGCAAATATTGGAATGTGATGCTGGACGGATGCGAGGAGGAAAACCATCTTGGTCAAGTGGTTCGTTTCTGAAGCATTAGCTGCCCATCTCTGGAAGTCAAACAAATCTGCTATTATCAGCCCAGGAGGTGATACTGGAAACCTTCAAAACTTAGATCAGGTCCTTTATCTCTGTGCTCTTGAAGAATGATTCCCTAGTACAGAGAAGAAATAACATGGCAACTGCAATGGCATAAACAGAGCTCCTTTTAGATGGGAAGGGTCCCAAGGGAGGGTACCACCTTGGTAGGGAGGGGGGTATTATGCAGGGGTTAATGAGATGTCTCTAGAGGAGATCCACACAACTCTCAAGACCATTAGACAGGCTGCAGGCCATATCAATCCCCAGACCCAGTTAGGGGCTCCATGTAGCCTGTAGGAGCTCTTGATGCATCCTTTAGCCCCTCTGACTAGATACCCATTCCACAGCACACCTCTGGGATTCAGTCAGTGTACTGTTCCTGTGCATGTCTTCCTGGGGCCATGGGCCATGAAGTGATGCCCAGGGGTCCACAGGTGTGACTGATCAGACCATGTTGAAGTGACATTCAAGGGCCTGCACATGGGACTGCACAGGAAGGGATGCAGAACCTCTATGGAAGAGAATTTGCCTTGATTTCCTAGACAGGTCTCTTTTGGGCTCTCAGTAGTTCCAAGAATTTCTGCTAAGTGAGAGAAAAGGTAACCTGGAACAGTTGTGTTTTTAAGGTATCTGCCTCTATTGCCATTCAATTGACTCTGTCTTCAAGTTATGTTTTAGATTATCCAGCATATTTAACTCATCAAAATGTCTTGCAGTTAAAAAGAAAGTTTAAAAACCACCAGACTAAAGAGAGATACCTATTAAATAAGAGCATACTTTGAGAGTCACTAATTTCTAATTTCTTACTCTTTGGCGTTCCCCCCTACAAAAAAAAACTGCATGAATCTGGTTAGATACCCACACTAAGGAGCATTGATGACAACCAGCCACAGTTCCAGATCCAGGCCTACCTCCAAGATGCATCTAAATGGCAGTGAGCACCAGCTGTCAGAAAATGTTCTCCTTTTAAAAAGTTACTGCCACTAGAATAGTTCCAGAGCAGTGCACTTGTCCCAACTGTCTGCCAATGTGTGTTTTTAAAGTAGATCTGGTCTTTGAGTTCTGATATCACCATTTCCCTTCCCGGAAATGCAGGAAACTCTCAATCATTTTGTGGAGACACATATGAATGACAGGTAACATGATAATCGAGAGCCATGTTGTTTCTGTCCTGTCTCGCTGTTGGGCCAAGCTTGGCCTGGGAAGGTCTTTCCCAGAGTGTGTTCAGAGCTTAGCAAAATAGATTTCTGAGATGTCTACCAGAGGAGCTTGCCTGAGTCCCAGGAGTGGATGCCACAACCAGCTACATTCATTCTACCTTCCTGTTCCGTTCCTTCTGAGGTCCCCATTTTAAGTCACACAGAATGATTTTTAGATCATTGTGCTATCTGATCAGTTGCCATTCAATCTCCATCTACCATACTAGATGTCTTAAGTTTTGTCATTGATTCAATTAACTCAATAATGTAATTTATCACAAATTTACTGTTTTAGATATAGCATTTATTGAATCATATAAATATTGAATTTATTGAATTAATTTCCCTACAAGTGGAATTTGGGGAAGTTCTGAAATTTTTGAATTTTCTAATATTAAAAATATCCTTAAGCTGGGCACTGGTGGCTCATTCCTGTGATTTTAGCTACTCAAGCGACTGTGATCTGAGGATATCAGGTTGAAGACAGTCCAAACAGGAAAGTCTGTGAGATTCTTATCTCCAATTAAACACAAGAAAAAAAGAAGTGGTGCTGTGGCTCAAAGTGATAGAGCATTAACCTTGAGTGAAAAAGCTCAGGTATAGCACCCAGGCCCTGAATTCAAGTCCCATGACTGACAAAAACAACAACAAAAAACAACCTTACACATTCATCCTAATTTTTACAATTAAAATTTCAGTATTGATGGAAATGCTTTCAATAAATGTTAGATATTCTTAATAAATATTGTCAAATTTTACTGTGGAAAGATAAATCTATATTTCTGGCACCATATTTTGCTTGTCCCTAGTGAACACTGTCATTACTTTGAACTGATGAGAGGAGAAATATCCTATTCTTGATTTTAATTAGAAATTGCTTTGTAGTAACATCAGTCTGTCAAATGTGTATTGTTTCTATGTCTTGTTTGTTTGAGGCTTGAACTCAGGGCTTGGGTGCTGTCCCTGAGCTCTTCAGCTCAAGGCAAGTGCTTTACCACTTGAGCCACTGTGCCATTTCCAGTTTCTGGTGGTTAATTGAAGATAAGAGTCTCAGGGACTTTCTTCCCTGGCTGGCTTTGAACCTAGATCCTCCCCCAATATTTGTGTTGTTTTGATTTCACATTGAAACTATTACTCATTGTGGGCTTTTTACTGGAATACATTGTGACATAGACTTCTGTCCTCTATTCCAAATATTCAGTCTATTGGCAAATCTTTTCAGTTCTTCCAAAGTACTTACAAGATCTAGTTTTCAGACATAAACTAATAAGCCTCATACAGCTATTAATCTGCTTTCTAAAATAAAGTTTGAAATTAGTCAAAATGTTTAGAAGCTCAGAATAGTATGAAATACTAAGCTTCACTTTTATAAATAAAATTTTATATTTACTTTTCCTTACTGTAATATATTTCCTAGTATCTAAACTGAACAATAATGTGATTAACCCAAATGTCACTGGTAGTTTTATGGAGGTCCTTTGCCTTTCTTTAGGCATTTCAGAGCTGAAAGTTATTTCTTTTTTTTCTTTTTTGATACCAATCCTGAGGCTTGAACTCAGG
>NW_012267356.1:722012-793751 GCF_000151885.1 Dipodomys ordii
TATATATATATATATATATATATATATATATATGAAAAGCTCAGAGACAGCACCCAGGCCCTGAGTTCAAGCCCTACAATACACAAAGAAAAAAAAAAGTACATGAAGACAATGGTACAGAAATGTTAATTACTGCTTATTTATAAGCCTTTCGTTCCTTCCCACGATTCTATTATTTATTTAGTGTCAAGATATTCATTTGGCCTTGCTTAGCCTGTTTCTTTTTCTGTTTATCTATTTTTAGATATTTTGTGTGTAAAAGATTCTGGTGCTAAATCTGTGTGTATATTATCACTTTCCATAATATCATTATATATTTTTAAGTAATTCTCTTAACACAGTCTGGCATTTTATTTGAAATACAAATAACCCATCGACCTTTGGCACAGATGCATTCATTTACACGTCTACCATGATGACTAAATCTGTCCTCCAATTTGAAAGCGATTCAAAAACCATCAGCATATTTAAGTATCTTTAACTCTGTATTCCAAAAGGCTTAAGTTGAAAGCTTTGAGATATGTATTGAATTTAACCTTACACCAAAATGTCTATTTTGACCTTGTTAAATATTTTCCAGTAATCTTTATTTTCTCCTCCAGATTGATTGCAAACAGCCTCAAAGCTCTCTGAGAGATAAAATGAGAATGTTTAAGAGTGACCAAATACAACAGATCATGATCAAACAGCATCTCTCTTTTCCTTCATCGAGGTATGGTTATAGTCTTTATTACTGAATGAGTCTGAAAATGATTTGAAAATTCTGCTAGCACTGTGAATGCACATGTAGTTGAGCAATAAAATTCCTTTCTAAATGATCACAGAACCCAAGGAAGCAGTGGAGAGGATAACCCAGATTAGGCAGCATTTAATTACTTATTAAAACCCAGAACTCTTCATCAATCCTATTCTGTAAAGATAGTAAAGGCATAAGAAGTGGATGGTTTCTTCAGAAAGGAAATAGTCATTTAGTTCATCCCACAATCAATGAATAAATAGATTTGAAATATACTACAATAATAATAAGGTACATCATATCACTAGATGAATTATTATCACCTAGTCAGTTTCATAGAACATTAACACCCATCAACAAAGCTGCATGGCTAGACACTGACCTACAATTTTAAATAAAGGAATTCATCATCACCTGCTAGAGGTAGAAGGTATGAAATTCTAGGTCTGGAAACTTGGAGATCGAGCTCATGCCTCTTGGTTCACTGTCATATTACTCATTCATTCAACTGACCAATATTGGTCAAGTACCTAGAATATGTCAGGCATTTTTCTCAGCAGCGGATTACAGCCATGAGCAAAAGAGAAATAGATTCTGTCTCATGAAGTATAGATCTCAGTAGCATGTTAGGTCCTAGCTGATACATTATTGAGGAATTTTTAATTGATTATATAATGCCCTTTATCAAACAGAAAATATCTACTTTTTTGAAAAGGAGAAGGAAAACTAAATGAGGTGGGAGGATTAAAAAGACCTGCAAAAAACTTGTGAGAATCACAGAGAATATCATGACAAGTAAAAGGACACATCTGTATAGTGCACCCAGGGAGGAAAATGCTCTAAGTTGAATGAGAAGTATAGTTTTTCTCTAGGATCCCAGGGTAAGTCTGTCTTTTTTGTGTTTATTATTTGTCTACCTAGTTCTTTGATCTGAATATGTATCCCCTATAATTGTTTGCTTTTTGGTTTTGAGACCGACTCAAGAACAGACTTAGTAATGCTGTCAGAGATATCCATATTTTAATATCTGGAACCTGTAAGTGTAATATAATGAGAGACAGACAGATGCGAGAGAGACAGAAAGACACAGAGACACAGAGACAGAAAGAGACAGAGAGAGAGACTTTTTAAAGATGTACTTAAAGATTTTGAGATGCAGCAATTAACCAGGTTGGTTTAGGTCCTAAGCACAATCATAGATCTCCTCATAAGAAGGGGCAGAGAAAGATTAGTCAACAGACAAGAGAAAGTACTTTGACCGTAGGCAAAAAAAATCGGAGTGATGTAGCTACAAGCCAAGGAATGCCAGCAAACATTAGAAATTGGAAAAGGCAAGAAAAAAACTCCCCACTCCCTGGGAGGTCTGCAGACCTGTTGACAGCTCAGTTTTAATGCAATGAAATTGATTTCAGACTTTATCCTCATAGGAAAGAATAGGAGAGGAGAACTGTTTTAAGCTGTCACCTTTTTGTTTTTGTTTACATTTTTTTAATTGTGAAATACCGTACAGAGGAGTTACAATTACATGGGCAAGGTAATGAGTACATTTCTTATCAAGCATTGTTGCCTCCTCCTTTGCTTCCCCTTCCCATCCCTTCCCATCCCTACCCCTGCAATGGCGCCCCCCCCATCAAAGTTGTAAAGTTCATTTTTTGACACAGTGTCTTGTACATCTCATTGTTGCAATGGGTCCACCCGTGTCCTTATTTAAACAATTTGTTTTTTCCCTTCCCCTCCATAAATTATACCAACATCAAATCCAGTGAAAACAAGGGTTATACCAGTGGGGGAACCTTTTTGTTAATTTGTTATAGAAGATATAAGAAACTAACATGTACATGAATATGGGCAGTGACAGTCACACGTGTATACATGCAAATACAAATGTAGCATGTGTGTCTCATATTTTCATATATCTAATAAATATATAACCAAATGCAATTAATACATATCATGGTTCATACAAAGCCAAAGACACAACTAGATCAAAGAATGGAAGATTCATTATGTGCATCAGGTAAGGTTTGTTGTGAAGCCATGTCCTCCTTGAGCAAAGAAAGCACAAAGGCTTCAAAACAGAGTTCAGAGCCGAATCTTCATTATCATCTTCATTATTATCTTCACAAATCATCCTCAAATTCCTCACATTAAAAAAAATTTGATAATGGCCAGGTATCTCTGGCTCATGCCTGTAATCCTAGCTACTCAGGAGGCTGCGATCTGAGGATTGTGGTTTAAAGCCAGCCCCAGCAGGAAAGGCCATGAAACTCTTATCTCCAATAAACCACCAGAAAACCAGAAATGTCACTGTACCTCAAGTGGCACTAGCCTTGAGCTGAAGAGCCGAGGGACAGCACTTAGACCCAGAGTTCAAGCCCTATGACTGACAAACAACAACAACAACAAAAAACTTGATAATGTCTATTTCCTTCATTTCTATTCTAATTCCTATTCTCTCCTGTTATACTTTAGTCCCAATTCTTTTTTTTTACATCCCAGAAGGTTACTTTCACTATATCAACAAAATATTCCAAAGATAATTGATTTGATAACTTAGGAATTATAATTAATTTACCTAAAAAGTAAATATTTTGTATAACATTTTCTAGCATATTTCTTTTTCTTTTAATTTTATTGTCAAGGTGATATACAGAGTGGTTACAGTTACATATGTAAGGTAGTGATTGCATTTCTTGTCAAACTTGTTACCTCCTCCCTCATTTTTTCTCCCACTTCCTCCCCCCCAAGTTGTACAGATAATTTCCAACATGTTTTCTTGTATCACTGTTGCATTGGTTTTCTCTTTTTCTTTTATCTTACCTTTTTTTGTTCTCCTTCCCTTCCCTAATAAACGTATATACAATACCCAGGGTACAAAATCAAATGCATTGATAACAGGGGATAAACCATAAGGGGAAAAAACACAAATGAAAAAAGAAATTACATAGTTTAAGTAGTTATCAGCATCTTTTAGTTTTACCTCCAAAATAGTTTCTGAGTCTGTCCACTGCTCTATCACCACTGTGGTAGCCTTGAACAAAACCGTCACAACTCTTGTTGTGGAGTATGACAGTAACCTCCAAACTTGATTTGCCATTTCCTATTGTGCCCTGTGCAATGTAATTTCCACAGTCAGAGGGAAATTTTAAGACTACATGCCAGATTAAACCCCGTAGGGCTTAAGCCTTCCCCTGGTTTCCTGTGGCTCTGTTGTTAAACCATGCTTTCCATGGCCTTGATGACCCCATGATCTGTCCTTCCAACACCCTTTGACACCTCCTACCCTATGTCCTAGGCTTATCAGCTGCCTTTGCACCTTTCCAACAAGCCCAGCTTACTCCAACTTCAGAGTCTTTTAATGTGCTTTTGCCTCCTTGGATCAGCCAGCCTTGACTCAACATATCTGGCTGCTTCTCATCCTTTGTATCTGAGTTCCAAAGTGATCTTAGAATGCCTTACTATGGCAAGAAATTATTTTTTTGAAAGGGGTGACATCAATCAAATGCATTGTGCTTATAAACTGATTTGTTGAATGGTGATTCCTTCAGACAACTATGTAAAAATAATAAAAATATAATTTAAAATTATATTTTAATATAAATATTAATATTTTATATTAAAAATTACCTTATTAGGTAAAAAAATTACCTAATGTTATTAGGAGGTAAATAAACCTCCTTACCACTGGAACATAAACCAATAAAAGCAGAGGCATTGTCTGTCTTGTTCGGCACCAATTCTACCTCTCCTATACCAATAGATTACTTGTCGTAGAAGCTCAATAAGCATTCATTAAATGAATGAATATATGATGACTCAAGAACACCAGTTTTCTTAAAATCAAGATTATTCTGCACAAGTCTGAAAGAGACAAATGACTGATTCACAGCATGGACAGCATCACCAGTGTTAACGCTGTGCTTGCTTAGGAGCTATTTAACATCCCTTTTCTATTCCAGAAAGAACCTCAACAGACAAAAGGGACTGACATGATACCCAGAAACTGTTCATCTCCGCTGTACTCTTAAGGCAACAAAACAACAATAATGAGAAGTGGGAAGAAGATCTGAATAAAGAAGAGGAGGAGGAAGATAAAGGGGATGAGGTAGAAATTGACACCATTTCTGTATAAAATTCCTTTTTGAAAACTTCACATATGCCTCTCCCTGGGTGGTGAGATGGCATGCTCAATCCAACAAAGTTTCAAGTAGAGAAATCAGCTGACCACCTCATGGTCAGCTACTCGGTGGCTGCTGAGAAGGAAGGAACACATAAGCAGAAGAGAAATGATTTTGATTATTCTTGTTAAACATAGGCACGATTACAGAGACACATACCCCTAAAAAATTACCCAGGATGTTGGTTTTAATGTGTAAGCTGTAGGTAAAATAAATATCCTCACCACTGACTTAAACAATAAGATGTATTTGTGTGCTCAATACTAAAAGTTTAGCCTTATAACAGTTCCAGGTGAACTATTGCAAAGTTATTATTATTATTATTAAGCACTCCTTATATGTCCCTCCCCCACAGTATAACCCCTGTTTTCACTATATTTGATGTTGGTATAATTTGGGGAAGGGAAAGAAAGAAACAAATTGTTTAACTAGGAATACAGGTCGACCCATTGCAACAATGAGATGTACAAGTCACTATGTCAAGAAACGAACTTTACAATTTAGGCAAGAGGGTGGGGAGGTAGTTGTGGAGTTAGGAGGGAAGGGATACTAGGGGATAAACAAAGGAGGAGGAAACAATGCTTGATAAGAAATGTACTCAATACCTTGCTCATGTAATTGTAACCTCTCTATACAGTATTTTCACAATAAAAAACTTATTAAAATAAAAGAACAGCTCTGTGTTGCTGGTTGGCTAAAATAACTCTAGGCATGCCATCCAGACCCTGCCTAGCTTGTCCCGAAAAGTCCATTGAAAGAAGACGGCCATTGCTTTCTGTGAATCTCTTTGTCAAGGGAGCATTCTTTTTTTGGGGGGGGTCTGGTCGTGGGACCTGAACTCTGGGCCTGGGTGCTGTCCCTCAGCTCTTCAGCTCAAGGCTAGCGCTCTTCCACTTGAGCCACAGTGCCACTTCTGGCTTTTTTTTCTTTTTGCTTAGGTGGTGCTGAGGAATCGAACCCAGGGCCTCAGGCATGCAAGGCAAGCGCTCTACCACTGAGCCAGCTTCCCAGCCCCAAGGGAGCATTCTTCCTCAGAGTCCCTCCATAAGATTTCACCTCATACTGGCCAAGAATGACTTTTCCTAAGCAAATGATTGACGTGAGTACTACATCACAGCTTGAAACTATAAGATTTACCTTGGAAATAGGTATGGGTTTTCTTTCCCAAAACATGGCTAGCAAGGAACAGATAGAGAAATAGATTTTGAGTTGGTGACTAATGGGGTCTGCCGTATATCCTTCCTTCCTTTTCCTTACATTTACCTAACAGTGGATAAAGTTGAAATGCCAATTCCTTGAATAGGTACATGATCTATCAGTAGCTGAGGTTGGTAGCCGGGTTTATGCTATAAACCTGGAGGTCATCTGCTTCTATATGAAACTGATATACTAATGGGAATGAGAAAGTTTCAAGGATTGAGCTTTGGAAAAGTCCAGTGTTTTGAGGTCAGAGATACTAATTTGAAATATCAAAGAAGAATGGGAGGGGAAACTAGAAAATTAGAATTAGGGTAGCTTGAAGAACCCTGGGTATTGTATATACATATATTTATCTGAATTAGGGAAGGGAAGGAGAACAAAAAAATGGTGAGACAAAGGACAAAGGGCGAACCAATGCAACAGCGATACTCAGGAGGCAATATGTTGGAAATGCACTGTACAACTTGGGGGATAGGGGGAGGGAAAGTCAAGAGAAAAATGAGGGAGGGGTAACAGTTTGACAAGAAATATACTCACTACCTTATGTATGTAACTGTAACCCCTCTGCACATCACTTTGACAATAAAATTAAATTTAAAAAAGGAAATAGTTTGAATGAAGAAGGAGTGGGTGATTATGTCACTTATGGTTTAAATATAATGAAGTGTTAACTTTTGGGTTTAGCAATTTTGAGGTCTTTAGGTTGAAAGGTGAGAACAAATGCATGAGGAAAGAATGAAAGGGGAGTTAGGCAATTTCCAGTATAAGCAATTCTATTAAAGAATTGGTTGTAAAAGGAACAATGGGTTGGACCAAGAGGACTTGATAAAACTCATCCAAAAACTTGAAATTTCACATACAAATACAGAGATTGACTTTGTTGAAGATCTGGGATGTTATATGCGTTGTTGACAGGACAGATGCCAGAACACATAGTCTCCTATGTATAGTTTCCTATCATGTCAGTTGGATATGACATGGACACTTGGGGAAATCTGCTTTCGATTACTTTTATATTCTCAAGTCATGAGGAAGTTATTGAGAATTGAGTTTGTTGGATGATATGTTAGAAGTGTAATGAAAGTTACCAAATAAGAAAAACAATTTCTAAGAAATGTGGAACCACAAGTGTCCTGGTGGGAATTAATTTACTTGGATAATGATGAATACAGAATTGTAGGTTAGCCAGGTACCAGTGGCTAATGCCTATAATCCTAGCCACAGATCTCAGGATGTAGGTTCAAAGGCAGCCTGGGCAGGAAAGTCTGTGAGACTCTTACCTCTAATTGAAAAAAAAATAATAATAATACAGTGGAACTGAGGCTCAAGTGCTAGAGCATTCATTAACTTGCTCAAGACCCTGAGGGCCCTGAGCTCAAGCCCCAGTACTGCCACACACACACACACACACACACACACACACACACGCAGAATTCTGAGTTTAAAAAATAAGTTTAACTGGGCTAATGTATAATGCTAATCACATTGAGCTTATGAGGTTCCAGAAAAAAATAAATGACACTACTACCTCAAGGTGTCATTGATGAAGCCTATATAGAAGAAGGAAATTACTCCTAGTTTTGTAATAATCCATGGGGCCCCAATAATCAGCGGGGCCTCAATGATCAGCGTGCTCTGATAATCAGCGTGGCCCTGTGGCCCAGCCTGCTGGAGGGTGCGCCTCACCGCCCCACAGACTTCACTGCCCACGGGGGCGTCCACTGACCAAAAGGGGTGGAGTGTGCTACAGGAGGGATGGGGGCGTTGAACCCCACATGGCCAGCTGTCAAGAAGTGATTGGACAGTGGGCAGCTTTGGGGGAGGAGCATGAATGACCGTTGGAAAACCGTAGGGGGAAAAACCATTAGTCCTGAAGGAGGAAGGGAGAGCGAGGAGGAGGGTAGTAGGAGTGGAGAGAGGGATGGCAGGAGGAAAGCCTGCCAGAGCAGGGCAGATCTGTGGGGGGGCAGGGCAAGACTCGAGAGGCCATGTGGGGCTTCTCTAGGAAGCCATTTGGGGCCTTTTCAAGGGGCCATTCGGGGGCCTCCTCCAAAGGTCATTCGGGGCCTCCTTTGGAGGTCATTCAGGGCCTCCTCTGGAGGCCATTTGGGACCTCCTCTAGAAGGCGTCTTTGGAGAGGCACCTCTGGACCAGAGCAGGACAGGCCTGTGGAGAGTGGAGAGGCCTGCAGAGAAGGAGGAAGGGAAGACAGGGAAAAGCCTTCCTCTTTGGAGCATAGGAGCTTTGGAGCTCTGGAGGTCTGGGGTTGGAGGTTTGCAGACCAACTAATAAAGGTCGGGGGTCGGAGCTGCCCATTGGAGGCTTGAAGGTTTGGTGATCGAGGCTGCTCTTGGTTCTGGGTATCTAGCCCAGGACAAGGTAGTCGCAGGACCCCTTTCTGGTGCAAATAGTGTAAATAAACTTCTTTTGTTCACTTTTCACTGTGCCTTGATGGATTGTCTCACTCTTCAGAGGTCATAAGTGTTTCATTCAAACTAGTCCCCCAACCCTAGTATATACTTTACTCTGTTAGATTAGCGGAGGTATTTATGCAAACAAAGTAGGTCATGTTAGCATTATCTCTTCCAAACTTATTTCCCATGATGATCTGGGCTTTCACATCCACAGATATATGTCAGCCCCATCTGACAGAGAAAGCAGCTCAGACCATTCAAAGTTCACCCCAGGTGTGTCATAGTGATTTAAACAATGGGCTCAGGTGCCATTTACACTGGAATTCTTACTCCCCTTTCTTTCTATTGTGTGACCTGAACCAGTCCCTTCACTCATTGTGCCTGTTTCCTCGTCTGTAAATCACGACAAAAATAAAGTTGTTATGAGTATCATTAAATGAAGCAATCAAAGGGAGGCATTTAGCATTGGCACAAACTAAGTACTCATACATATTAACTGCCTTTATGATCCCTAGTCATTGTTCAGAACTAAGAAGCTCCTGGAACTGGTCACTTGAAAGAATGGGTCAAGTATTGGCCAGGTCTGGAGATAGAGATGCTGATGAGGGGGAATTTGTGTGGATGTGGCATTCCTCCTTTAAGTGTGAGTGAAATAGTTTGCACCAGGGCTTTCGATACAAAGCTACTCATTCCCAAATAGCCATAGCAGTAACGCTGTGTTAATTACACATAAATGTATAGAACAGTTTTTAGTTGTCTTTACAAATATGGATATTAACTTCCGTCTGAGCAGGACCTCAGATGAGGTCCATGAACATGAACATAATTGAGATATGTAAAGCTAGATGCTGAGCCTCAGCCCAATCAGCTTTGTGCAATCTGTTTCTTGGTCTTGTAAAGGCATTGGCAGGTCTGGCTGGCTTCCCTTAGGAGTCATGCTATTTGTGAAAGCCTGAAAGTAGCTGGCCTTCTTTCCCGCCTACTAAATGTGAAATCTTCATGTGCAAGGACATTTGTCTTCTCTTGTTTCTAGTTGGCACCTGACTTTTGACTTTTGTTTATCTTTCTTCTTTCACATTTCCATGTTTGTGCAGCACATTTTTGTATTTTATTTTACAAAATGAATTATTTACTACCTCTACTTTTAACATACTTTGTGCACTTCTAAACATCTAAAGAGACCAGATGTTTCAAATAAGGACTTAATTGTCTACTAGATACACGGTAGTGTTGCATAAACCACACACATGTAACAATGGTTCTATCTGAAAGTGTCTTTTGGGTGGGAGCATTCTATTCTAGCCTAGAACCTTTCATTTCTTTCAACTCCTCTCTACTATCACGCTTGATACAGGCACACAGTCACCAGTACAGATGTTAAATTTGGCTTCTAAAGTCATGGCAGCCAGCTCCCTGCAAGCCCCGAGCCCCATTGGGGTGACTTGATGGCGGTGGTGGTCTCTCAGAGCCCGGGCTCCACATTGCTGGGTCCAGACAAAGGCCTTGCCCGTCTGCCAAGAACATGACGCCCTAGGGTGGTGGTGGGGCGTTGCAGGAAGGCCAGAAGAATGGCTGAGGCTTTCACGGGCTGGAGGAGGAGACCACAGGCAGCCTTGGAAGATAGCCAGCATTCTAGACCGCGGAGCCCAGGGCCTGGCGTGACCTGCTTGCCCCACCGCGGGAGACCTCCCCCTGCAACAAGGACAGATGAAAGCCCTAAAGGTCCTGGAAGGTGAGCGGAGCCCCGGATGACAGCAGGTGCCACAGTTGGTGGTCCAGGCAGTTGGGCTGTTCCCAGTGGAGAAACGGAAGTGAGGACACAGGTGCTCACTGGCTGCTAGGTCTGTGCGTATAACACGAAGAAGCTGTTCTCAACTTCCCCCAACCTTTTAAAAGACGACTTTTAGTCCATGTGGACATTCCAGATGTGAAGAGGCTGCCGACATATGATACAATAGAGGTAGACAGTGACACTTGTCAATGCCCATTTGTTTACAAAGACCATTGAAATGTCTTCTGCAAGTGACTTAGAAAGGTGATGTTAGACCACCTCTAGGCAAGAAGGCCAGAGTGACACTTGAATGTCATTTGTCCATCAGCTCTTTCTTCTGAATTTCACAGCTCTAATGCCTACTAAGGATCTCCACTTTTATGCTCACATATATTATTTATACTATTAATTTCCGATCCAATGCAACAGCATATTTTAATTTCTCCTCTAAAATGTTGCCCACATCTTTTCTTCCTCTTTTTTGTCATGGTTGTCTCGCCCTTTGTCCATTTCAGAAATGATCTAATTTTTTTAACTGGCCATATCCAGCGAGTCTTGGATTCAACTTATAGTACACACAATTCAAAGGACTAACATAATGAGAATATTTATTAATTATCCAGAAGTTGAACTGTCACAATGTTTTCAAAGTAGTAGCTCAAATATGATACCAAAGACTAAATTCCTCTATCTTTTTTCTGTATAGTTTGCATGGCTACTTGGGATCTGAAGGGAACCAATACAAACTTGAAATTCATTCTTCTTGCTATAGTATAAAGAGATCCTATGACTTTCATTTAGCATTCTTATGTCTTCAGCTGGCATCTGTAAAATGGGAAGTTTCACTTATTAGCTTGCAAGTAGAATGATATCTCAGACTCTTTATAGTTTATGACCCACATAGTCTCTGTGACCACATACATAGCTACAACCCCAGAAAACCCTGTGGAATAATTCATCTCTGAGACTAGCCACTTGCTCTTTACTGCATACATGCTCTGGCCATACCTGCTATGACTTTCTTTTGTGTCCTGCCAACACTTGCCTGATATTTTTCAGGCAGGTCAAATGCAAGGCCAGTCCATTACAGTCTTCTCTATAGTATCATTTTAATAACCAAACCCATAATAATTGAGCTGCTGACAGGATTAACAATGAGGATTCCTCAGCACCCAATAACATTAGGAAAATGTCCATATTGTAAAAAGGAAAGCCAGAGTCAAACAGCTTAGAAAATGCAACAGAGCCAAGGTAACTGAATCAAGAGAAGAGAATATTGTCATCTCAACTTTGCCAGACAGATCTCAGACACCTCACTTTCCAGACTACTGCAATTGATGTCACACAAGCATCATGCCCTCATCATGTGAGAACACTTGAGGGCAAATTGCTTAACGATTAACATTAGGATGGCAATAGCTTTTAGAGTCGTGCAGGTTATAAGGACTAACTGAAATGGTCACCCTCTAAGTTTGCTTCATATTTAAAATCAATACTCATCAAGGAGATAATAATCGTATTAATTACAACTGTAAAGACAGTGTTCTACCCTTGACCTCATATAAGCTACCAGCTACTTTTCCCATTAGCTCTTGCTATCTTTCTGACAACCCTTGGAGAAAATTGTCTGAAAGGGGTGGCATTGACTAAGACATATTGTATTCATAAACTTATTTGTTAAAAGGCAATTGATCTGTACAACTACTTAAATCTAATATTAATTTTTAAAAAAGCAAAAAGAAAAAGAGACTTAAGCACACAATGATCTCTAAGGATTTGAGTTACACTGACATGCATTCTGTGTGTGTGTGTGTGTGTGTGTGTGTGTGTGTGTGTGTGTGTGTGTATTGGTACTAGACATGAACTCAAGTTCTAGGCACTGTCCCTGAGCTTTTGTACTCAAGGTTAGTGCTCTATCACTTAAGCCACAGCTTCACTTCTAGCTTTTTTTTTTTTATGGGGGAGGGTGCTGGTGGTCGAATAAAGATAAGAGTTGCACAGACTTTCTTGTCAGGGCTACCTTAGACCTTTGATCCTCAGATCTCAGCCTCCTGAGTAGCTAGGATTACAGATGTGAGTCTCTGGCACCCAGCTGACACATATTTTGAAAAAAGTTTGAAAAAAAGGTACACTCAATATTCATGCAATTTAATATATGTGAACTTGACAGCCAACAAAAACAAATGTAAGCAAAATCCAACTCTGATGAATGATATTTGTGCTGCAATATTTAGTGGGATGCACATCTGTGAATTTAGTGTGGAATCTATCAAAACTGAAGGTGGATTGAGGAATGGATGGAAAGATCTTGGCAAAGGAAACTGGAGTCAAATGTGGAGAAAATCTAGGTGGGAGGATGATGTCTGTTCACTGTAAAAGTCCCTCGGCTTTGCTATTTGTTTGCAATTTTTTTTATATAATAAAATGATTTGAAAGTAAAGGGAGGCTTAGACAGATTAAATGGTGGTTTTCAGGTTACAGCCTAAGGCTGGGCTGGGACCCAAATCCAGGTCATTATTCACCCTAGTTCCCAGGCCAACCAAGGCTATTTAAGAAACTCATTCTCTTTCAGTACTTGGGAGAGGGCAGCAGTGTAAGGAAATGCTGCAGCCTGGTTCACAGAGCTCTGCAGAGTGAAGCCTGCCCTGCCATAAAAGGGATGGTATTTCAGTAAGGAGAATGCGTACTTCAATCCCACATCAATTCCTCTCAGAGAGGCTTGCCTCCTTCATAGTAGTCCCTTTGGGGTGTTTGACATTATTGTAATGATGCTGCCTTGCTCAGAGGGTTGTCGCATCTCTTCAGGGAGCACTTGCAAAGCTTAAAAATACTTCTTTGCATATTCTCGATGATGACAAACCTTTGTCATTTAAAAAGATCCAAATGTCATCTGAAGCCCAGTCAGGTGAATGAAATTCAAGGTTTACAGCATTGTTTCTTTGCCAACCTATCCCGTACAGACAAGATGGAGATTTATCTCTTTTTTTTTTTTTTGTATTTTAAAAATGAGATAGAACTCACCACCTGTGGCTTGCACCTGTTATCTTATATAGTTGGGAGTCTGAGATTGGGAGGATCATGGTTCAAAATCAGCCCGGGAAGAAAAGTCCATGAGACCCACTTTTCAACCCAGAGCTGAGCACACACCTAATATCTCAAAGTATGTGGGAAGCTAAAACTGAGAGAACCATGGTGCTAGGCAAGCTTGGGCATTAAAGTCCTCAATATTCCATTACCAGAGGAAAGATGGGCACAGTGGTGACTGCCTGAGATTCTAGGACAATGGAAGCCTAAAAATAAGTGGACCACAATTCTGATACACAAGTGAGCAGAAACGGAGACTCGTACTGAAAGTAACCAGGGAAAAACAGGGCTGGAGGTGTGGCACCAGGTATAAGCCAGTCTGTTAAGGGTAAGGCCCTGATAGCAAACTCCAGAATGTTGTGGCTTAGTGTTGTGTTTGTGTGTGTGTGAGTGTGTGTGTGTGTGTGTGAGAGAGAGAGAGAGAGACAGAGAGAGAGAGTGAGAGAGAGAGAGAGAGAGAAGAAAAGAAAGAGAATAAAAGAGAAAAGAAAGAAAAGAAAATTTCTAAACTAAAAATATATCTGCGGAGCCTCCCTGTGCCTTTGTAGGGTAGTGCGTGCATTTCCTTATGCCTCACCCTCACTGTCTATCACCTTTATGATTCCTCTGTGTCTTACAGCCATCTCCTCCAATGACTGGGAACTATACAAGGGCAGACACCGTGGTAGCTGTCTCAATTGTCCTATCCCAGTATCTTGGCTTATATTTAAGATTCAGCAATTCACTTATAACTTGAATGAATCAATTAATAGACTGACAGAAAGAAACAAAGGAAGGAAGGAAGAAAAAAAGAAAGAAAGGAAGGAAGGAAGGAAGGAAGGAAGGAAGGAAGAAAGAGAGAAAGAAAGAAAGAAAGAAAGAAAGAAAGAAAGAAAGAAAGAGAGGGAAGGAATTTATAGAAACAAATCAGGCCAAAAGAATTAGTTTAAAACCTTTATTTAGAAAATGAATAATTTCTCAAAAACAACTACAAGCAGCCTGTAAAACACAGTACCTAATCAAAAGCCATTTTCCAAGAACCAATTTAGCCCTCAGTTAGAGGCGTCTGTTAATTCTAGTTAAAAATCAACAACAGTGGAGTGCAATGCTCCATTTCATCACCTACTGAAAGGGGGGAGTTAGTGAATGTAGTTGACCAGTGTGCTGTGTCAGTGCTCCTTCATGGAGGCTTAGGCCAGAGCCAAGGAATCCTTGGTTTCCTTTAGCATCTTAGCTGCAGAACTATTTGGGAGGGAAAGTGTGTGCTACATTAGACAATTTTGTTCTTCATTTACTAATTCATGTTTTTAATAAAATCATTTTACCTGTCGCCTTTTACTCTTTGGATTTTGTCATTTTATTCTTGTGCTATTTGAATGAAAACAGTCAGTTGGGGTCTTGAATGTGTTGCTGTTGCAAATACAGTTAAAAAAAGAAGAAAACACATAATTCCTCCCTTTTTCCGCCCAAATAGAAAGCATAACAAACCTTTAAAGTCTGAGTTTTGAAGTCCACTGCCTTCAGGAGA
Organism: Dipodomys ordii; assembly: GCF_000151885.1. Lineage (NCBI taxonomy): Eukaryota > Metazoa > Chordata > Mammalia > Rodentia > Heteromyidae > Dipodomys > Dipodomys ordii. Next base: position 736,903 of record NW_012267356.1, read on the forward strand.
GTTGCGATGACTTTGTACTTCAAGGACTCCAGATCTAAATAGCTCCTTCCTCCCCGCAGGCCTTTGGAAATGCTTAGTACTTTGGGATAAGGCAAACAAAGAAATAGAGCCTGAGAAAAGGAGACAGGGACTGGGAACTTATGCTTTGACTAGAAGGATGAGGGTAGAAGATAGTCTGGGCATGTGGTGGTGCATTCCCAGGTCTTCAAAACTAGGAGACCACACTGGGCACTATGAGGAGTAAACACCTCTGCCTGGAAGGATGTTAAAACCTCAGGGAATGGTGACTGCATGCATACCACTACCAGGTCTCTAAGAATAATGGTTAGTGTCTTATTGCTGGGGCCTGGGGTGAAAGAACAAGTCCCTGTAGCCATTTCTCTGCAATCCTTCTTAAATACCAGAGCCAAGTAGACAACTGCACATTTAGCTTATATAGCCTACTGATGGTAATATTTCATGGTAAATACTTTTGTGTTTTACTGACTAAAGTAGTCATATTTATCCTCAAACATAAAATAAAAATTAATGACAAAGGAAATTGCTTCTGTTTTAAAGACATCAATTTCTACTACAATTCTCATAGGCCAAACACCTCCCATAAATGCTTAACATAATGTATGAAATATGACCTTTTCTGAAAGTGTAGTGTTTAAAACTTCTAAGTTACTGAAAGCTATTAGACATAATTGCTGGTATAACATAAAAGAGGCTCATGATGGCTATGTAAGGGCATAACATTTATAGAGTGGTATATATCTTTGTTTTCATGACTTTATCCACAATTTTACTAGAGACCAGAATTTTTTAAAAGCACAATAGGCATCGTTCCTTTTGAGAAGCACTAAATGTTTATCACATACATGATAAACTTAAAATAATGGAAAAAATTTATTCGTCACACTATTTATATACTCAAATGCTGTATTTTTCAATCAATGCAAACTATAATGGATTGATCACAAAATGATGCAAAAAATCTCAGAATTTTTAAGTGAAAAGAATGCATACTTCAATCCATTAATGTTGGTATCTGGAATTAGTCTCTTGCAATATGTTTTCATCCAAAACTAAACATGAGCTGAGATTTAAAGGGATTTTATTTGGAAAATAAACTCATAATCTAATAAGAATTCCATCAATATCTTTAACCACCTTTGTTCTGATCACATATCTTCTTTGGATACATGAATATCTTAATATTGCCTCCAATTTTAGTGCAAGAAACACATCTCTTTAAAAGGTAACATGTTGAATTGAATTGTTTGTATCATTTAAACTTCCAAAAAGCAATCTTATTTCTGAATGTCCAGTTTTCCAGGGAGAAGAGACAAAACATTTTTAAAATTCATCTTTCTTGCCTGTATATTTGTGCTAAGACTTCCCCCCCCCCCACACACCACCAAATTTGCCTTATTTCTAAGGGCAATTATCTCCAGGAAGTTGGGCTGTAAGGAAAGATACCCATAGGCTTTATGTCCAGTGGATTCTCAGTGGGGTTTGGCCAATGAGAAGCAAGCGTGGGAGCTTAGAAACAGAATGGAGAATGGAAAGTGAAGCTCTGTTTTCACTCCTTTAGCTGCCTCTAACACTTTAGGCAGGCCATCTCGCTGAGCCTTGAAAGATATTCTTCTGTAGACCTGATGAATCTGTCTCCAGGTTCTATATGTTCCCTCCCTTACTTTCTTCAGGTCCAGGATGATAAATGCTCAGATTTCTTTAAAAAATCACTTGTACAGACTACTAGTGGTTTTATCATTTAATCAATGTTTATTTTTTTAAATCAAAGTTGGAGCTCCAAAGTCACTGTGATTTGACTATGTCAGGAAAATGTATTTGCATGTACTGATATTCATCTCAGGAATGTTTTTTGTTTGATTTATACCTATTGCAAGCCAAAAACAAACCACCTTATCTACTGAGCATCACAGTATAGTAGTAATGTGTGCATGATAGAGAATATCAGTTGTTTCTCTTCTTGATAGAGCTGACTGGGGGCGGGGTGGGGGTGGGGTGGAGGGCTGTGGCTCCCAGTTGCTGCTCAGAATCCTACAAGGGACCAGGCTGCATACCCTTGGTATGGGAACAGATCAAAATGTACAGTGAGTTCTACTGAATTCATGTCTCTTTCATAACACTGTGAAGTCATCAAAGATTTCTTTGTCAAATTAGCTTAAATGCTTTTATTGTAGTCCCTTCATCTTTCCTTAAATCAATTTAATTTGAGTGTCCCTCCCTCTCTTTTCTTCTTGGGATTCTGACTGTTCCAAGCATTTTCTTCATTGCCACCTAAACTTTCATCTTCACTGAGTCCTTTCCAAAGTAATGAAACTCAGGTTCCATGATCAGATAATATTGAAAGTGTGGGCGTTGTAATCATGAGGTTAGCAATGCATTTTTTAAAGTGTAGGAATTTAGAAATTTCAATTGCCAAAGACAATCAATCAAACTCTTCATCCAAATTGTAATTAAGCTTTGAATAATTCTCCTCGTTGACATATGTAATTATACCTTTTTTTTTTTTACAGAAAGTCAGAGTAAGTGTTTTAGCCTAATATCCTTGCTAGAAGTAAAGAAAGTTTTAAATGAAGACTTAGTGAGAGAAGCCTGAACTGCTTTTGCTTGTCAATGTTTTTGTACTACTAACCATAATAATAATGTTAATAAAAGGTAACTAAGTTTGAATGCTCTTTAAGTGCCTCAAAATAAATCTACAATTTAATTTTACAAATGAAAAAAGATAAAGAATGAGGGCTAGGAAGGTGTCTCAGTGGTAGAGTGCTTGCTTGCATGCATGAGCCCTGGGTTTGATTCCTCAGTACCACATAAGCAGAAAAATCCAGAAATGGTGCTGTGGCTCAAATGATAGAGGGCTAGCCTTGAGCTGAAGATCTGAGGGACAGTGCCAAGGCCCAGAGTTCAGACCCCATGACCAACCACACACAAAAAAAATTCTTAAAATGAAAAAAATAAAGAATGAAGGTTAAAGAAATTTCTCAAAATGATAGTGGTACCTACCTGGGTTTGCAATATATTAAGCAATAATTCCTGCCCAGAAATTCACACGTGTGGAACTGGCGCTGTGGCTCAAGCAGTAGAGTGCTCGCCTTGAGCTGAAGAGCGCAGGGACAGCGCCCAGGCCCAGAGTTCAAGCCCTATGACCGACAAAAAGAAAAGAAAAAGAAAGAAAGAAATTCACACGTGCTAATAGTTTTATTGGAAACCATTTTTATTACAATTTTTATTATAAAAATCATTTTATTCCCTATAGGACAGAATAATTGTGTTTTACAGTTTTCTCAACTTGAAAGTTTGTGCAAAATCATAAATCAGTTTATCTGAGGACTTTAGCAAAAGATGCTCACATTGCTAAACATTTTTATTTTAGGAAATACATTCACATCTCTGTGTGTATTGGAGTGGCTAATGGCACAAGGGGAAAGACAGTTATTCTTGAGCAACATGTTCTTCAACATTATATCAAAGTTAGACTAATGGAAAGTAGTATTACTTTAATTGGTGTGAAAAATACTTTGTTTAAAACTATGTTGGGCAACACATTAAATGACTGATTAATCTGGTTAACTATGGCAGATTATAAACCTTTTGTCATCTAACATATCTTACTAAGAAGACAAAAATGGCTACATACCCATGCCTATAATCCTAGCTACTCAGGAGACTGAGATTCCAGGATCCTTGTTCAGCCTCCACAGAAAAATCCAAATGCCAGAAGTGGAGTTGTCGTTCAAGTGGTAGAGCATCAGCCTTGAGTGAAAAAAAGCTAAGCAAAAGCACAAGACCCTGAGTTAAAGTCCCAGTACCAGCATGAAAACATAAAACAAACAAAAAATAGAGAAGGTGAATACCAAAATGGAATATATTAAGAAACTAAGGTTTTATAAAAAGTGGCCTGTGAACACAATCTCTTTAAGATGCTTCTGAGCGAGCATCTGACCCTGCAGTGAGAAACCTACCTACCAGCCAAAGTATGTGTGACGTGTGTTTTCACCCATTCCAGGAAAATGATGACGCAAAGATTGCAGATGAAAAAAAAAAACAAATCATGGCCAATAATTTATCATCCTGATGGTGAGATTAAAACTGTCTAGTCAGATCATCTAGTCTAGGTAGTAGCTGTCACTTAAAAGCTTCCTGGCAAAAAGTACTTGCTCCAAAATCTAAAAAGAAATTAATTCTAAAATATCATATCAATAATGGGTTTTAAGATCTCTGTTATGATATCAAGATACTAAATAATAGCAACAACTCATACTTTTATCTCAATGCTTTGGGCCACAGTGTAACTTCTAAGATACTCTCATACAACTCCATCGATCTTGACAGTAGATGCAAAGAAATATAGTAAGCAAAGAGAAGAAAGCCAGCATATTATAGAAGATCTTAAAGATCATCTACTTTAGAAAACAAGATGGGCAAGGTTGGCTCAGGCCTATTATCCTAGCTACTGAGATTACCAGAAAAACATTGAACTAGAGGCAATGCTCAAGTGGTAGAGTGCCATCTGAACAAGCAAACTGACCAAGTGAGATTTTGAAAAATTATTGTAAAGGTGATATACAGAGGTTATAGTTATACAAGTCAGGTAATGAGTACATTTCCTTTTGAACAGTGTCACCCCTTCCCTCATTCTCTCTCAGTTTTTCCCCTCCTGACACCCCCCCCCCACAGGTTGTGTAGTTCATTTCCAACATAGTGTGATCCTCTCCTAAGAACATCCTCCTTTGTTCTCACTGTAGGAATATTTAGACTGCTGTTTATCAGGTCAAGGTGTTTTTATTTGTCTTTTACTATCCATTGGATTTACTTGTAGATTGATAGCTGTACTCTAATTTCTACAAATGAGAGAAACCTTGCAGCCTATGTTTCCTTAGGTCTGGATTACCTTGCTTAGCAAGTGAGATATTCTGTATTCAAACACTAGTACCAGCAGAAAGAAAGAGAGGAGGAGAGAAGAAGGGAGGGAGGAAAGAAAGAAGGAAAGAAAGGATAAGAAGGAAGGAAAGAAGGAAGGAACCTCAATTAAAAACTTAAAAATTAGCAAATTCATTAATGATGTATGCTTTTATCCTACAATATTTAAAGTACAATCATTTCTTAGTCTTCTCAGACTTCTAAATCTTGTAGTCATTAGGACATTTCCTTAAGCTGAAATATTGTTAGTACTAAAAAATATGTCTGCATTAAATATGTATGGGGTTTTTTAAGTGGATGGTCCTTAGACTTGAATTCAGTTCTTGAGCTTGCTAGGAAAGCACTCTAGCTCTTGAACTATGGTAGTTACATAATATATGTTAGCTGCCATTAAGATGTAAGACTTCACTGAAACTCACAATTCCTTCCAATTTCTCCAATTAATATGTTCATTATTCTTTCCTATTTAACGTTTGTCTCTATTCCATCTTTGGCTTGGGGTATAATGAGTTTTCTTTCAGTCAGGGTTCCAAGTACATGAACTCATTTATTCTGATAATGCTTTTGTGTGAAGAAAATATTTCAGTTCATTCCTGTTTCATAATACCAGCATCATAGTCCAGGGTGCTGACCTCTCCAAGGTCATGACAAGGATTGTTGGGAAAAGCTAAAAAGCCAGAGCTCTCAATTCATTTAATCCATGATTCTGACATTAATACTAAGTCTATATCAGGATCTGATGAATGAAAATTGTGGAACCCATTACTACCCTGTTTTACCTCAATACATGTGTACTGGTACTCGGTAAGATTTTTAGTGATCTTTGTTGAATATATTATTCATTAATTAATCTCCTGATTGCTAATCTCTGTTTTGTGTTTGTGTTCTGTACTTAAAATACTCCACATTAAAAAAAATACTCCACATTTGCATGCAAAATAGAATTCAGTCCATTTTTTGTAGTGAAAGAATGAAGCCTGGGTACAACTTAATAAAATGTAACCATAGAAAACATCCATGAAGCCACAAAGTGAATTCAACATGAACTTGAACTTTGTAGTAGTAAGAAAGGGAAAGAAATCTTGCAGAAGGGCTTTGATTATTGATTTAATACTTTTGTTAAATTTAATCGACAAGGCTCTCATGGAGTCTGTTGTATAGTTTTCTGATATGAAACACTTGATGTTTTTTTATTTTTAGCAAAGCAGTGTTTCTGCATTTCAGTCATGAGGAGACAATTGCTAAAGAAAAAAAATTCACAAAAGTCCAAAATATATTTGTAGAACAGTATGAGAAAAACCAAAACAGAATGCTCACTGGAAGAAGGAAATTAAGTATAGATTTCTTGCTCTTATGTGTTTTGATTAATTTCTCTTGTTGTCAGGGTTCAGGATTAAATCAAGGGAGTCCATATTTAGTATCACATTTTAGGGACTTAATGAAGACCTTGTTTTTTCTATTTTTTGGGGTATTCCTATGTTTTCGATCCTTTTGTGGGGTCATAATTAATCTCAATTTCTTCAATACCTTTTAAAAATACAATAAAAAGGATATGTAGAACAAATATTTTATTGTGGTTAACATTCAGCTTTAATAATGCAGAATTGTGAATGTACAATCAGAAGGAGAAAGAAGAGAAAGGGGTACAGAAAAAGGAAAAGTGGGGAAAACAGTAGCATTGTGGGGCAGAGAAAGAAAAAAAAGTGAAAACAAGTTAAAGAGAAGAATACTAGAGAAAGGGAAAAGAGAGAGAACGGAAAGGAAGAGAATGGGAGGGAAAGGCAGAGGGAGAGAGAAGAGGGGAGGAGAGATGAAGAAAAGAGAGGGAGGAGAGAATAGAAGAGAAAGGAAGGAAGAGGAGAGGAGAAGGAAAGACAAGTAATACATTTAGGTACTTTCAGAAGCCAACGTATTTCATGATAGAAAACAGAGGGGAAACACTTTCTCCTGATTTTTGTATATGTGAATGTGTATAAAGGATTATATACAGCCTTGAAAGCAAGTCTTTAATATTTACCCACATACTTTGTTTCTAGAAAAATGTGATAAATAAAACCAGAATTGATGACATTCTTTCTTACCTGAAATCAGCATGAGAGCAGCTATTTCCTTAATTTTAGGATTTAAAGGCAACTAGAAGTGACTCCTAAAAATACAGAGCTGACAAAGATGACCCATCAGGTATTTCCTTTCCACTGTTTTACAGACTCCTTCCAAAACTTTAATATAAGAATGATATTGTATTTTGACATAACAACTTGTACATCTCTTTGTTGCAATGGGTCCACCTGTATCCCTAGTTAAATGATTTGTTTTTTTTTCCCTTTCCCTCCACAAATTATACCAACATCAAATAGAGTGAAAGCATGGGGGGAGGGGGATCACCGGGTGGGGGGTGGGGGGTGGGAGGAGGATGGGAAGGGATGGGAAGGGGAGACAAAGAGGAGGCAACAATACTTGATAAGAAATGTACTCGTTATCTTGCCCATGTAACTGTAACTCCTCTGTACGGTATTCTCACAATAAAAATAAATAAATAAATAAATAAAAAATGGGAAAAACTAAACTAAAAAAAGAATGATATTGTATTTGTGTGTCTATGTTAATATGAAATTCATAAAATCAAAATGTTCATAAAATTATTTTTTCTTTAAAAGAAAGTCCTAAATTTTTAAACTCCAGATTTCATAAAACTTGGTACTGCCTTCTAGCAGGTCATTCAAGGGGACTGTTAATCCTGTATTACAACGATTTATTTAAAGAAGAAAATTGTACAAAATGATTCTCTAAGTCCTGTGGGACTCTAATGAGTGGCCAGAAAATTAGATGAATCTTCCAGCTTCTAGTTCAAGACTACTATTTTTAAGGTTTTACAACAACAATAATAAACAACCCTATTTGCTAATAAGCAGCCATTAATATATATATATTTTTAACTATTGGATGTTCTATATACTATGTTTTTAAAATGTATAAATAAAGTTACAGATTTCAAGACTATTTCAAGTGGGGGTTTTTTGTTCTTTTTTTTTTTTGCCTTTTCCAAAATAGATTGTATAATGTTTGTCTTTGGCATTTCACTATAAATCTGAACTAATGAACACCTCTAATCCATGAGGCTATATCAGGTATCATGATATTATATAAATGAAATATAATTCCAGAACTATTATAATCCTAGAGACCTATGTAAAATGAGTGAGTTACGTTGAGTAATAGAGAAGACTGAATACTTTCATTTACTTGAATTCTAAAAATGGTATCAAAGACAGGTGAACTTAACATCCAGAAATCTTAAAACAATACTCTCTTATTAATTATGTCTTGCATTAGGATAATCCACAGACTTCTGTTCAGCATTATTTTACATAAAAATTGTTTGTAAAATTGTTTTTATTCCTCTTTATGACCCTGGGACTAGCATCAGTAATTAATCATCGGAATTTTTACCCTAATAAACTCTGTCTAGACCAAAACACAAAATGGTCAAGAGATAACACGGAAACAGAATAACCATCCCTTTACCCTGCCACCTGCCCAAATCTGTCACACTGCTTTTTACATGCCTTCATTTGCACAAATATTCCTCTTTTTTTTAAAAAAAAATAAGCTATTTATCCAGTTCATGACTAAAGTCACTTTCTCCCAGTGACACTTTGCAGTTGATAATGGCTGAGAATCCTGTCTTCAGACTTGCCTCTCCCCATGACCTCATCTGGTTGGTGCAAATGTCTCCTCTTGCTCCTCTGGGGCCCAATACTCTAGGCAGAATCTTGCTTTCTCTGGCTGGCTACACTACTTTTGGCCATCTGTCTAAACATGGAGTCTCTCCACCCACATTCCCTCCTGGGCTCATGATCTACCCCTTCTCAACTGTATGAGGATTTGGGCTTGGCAAACCCCAGGGAGGTTGCATATAGCATCTCTTATGTTTCAAATAGGAGTTATTGATGGAAAATTGAGCCTCTTAATAAATGGTATTTTAATCTTCTTGGGGAAGTTTTCTCTTTTATCTCCTGCTCTCCAAGCAACAGGTAAAAATGGCACACTTAAAGAAACAGATAAACAATGTATTCTGAAAGTAAGAACTAATAAAATAATAGTGATGCATCAATGTTGGTGTAATAGATCTTTCACTTTAGAAAGTGTTTATGAGAAGCACCACTAGATAGTAGATGAGCTGTGGAAACCAACTTTCCCCTGTCTTCTTGAACCAACTTACTTCCTTGCTTGCTTCCTTTCTTCCTCCCTTCCCCCTCCCTCCCTCCTCCATCCCTCCCTCCCTCCCTTCCTTCCTTCCTTCCTTCCTTCCTTCCCTTACCAGTACAGTATTTAAATTTGGGACCTTGCATTGTCCCTTGGCTCAAGACGAGTGCTCTACAACTTGACTCACACCTCCACTTTGGGATTTTTAATAGATAATTGGAGATAAGAGCTTCATAGACTTTTCTTCCCAGGGCTTTATACCTTGATCTTCAGATCCCAGCCCAGTTCTTTTGAAGCTAGAAAGCTTCAAACACAAAGCCAAGGTTTTACCACCTCTGGGCCTCCTGGGGATAAGTTCTGCCATGCTGTACCATTTCCTTCATACACATCAGCAAGAGTTTTGAAAAATATATTATTTCCCCATTTACTAGATTTAAACCTTATATTCAGAACTGTGTTTCCTAAATAACTCAACCAACTCATGTACCAACTTGAAAGTAGGCTGTAGCTAGAAGCCACAACCTTCTTTCCTTCCTCAAGACCTGCACCTACAAAAACAATTTAAACGCTGGCAATGTCTGTAGAATGTTCGGAATGCAAGTGATTACCAGGAAGAGGACAAGAGTGTTTATTGATGATTCCTGTGTACTGTAATCATCAGTGTATTTAGTCAGTGTATATTTATTGCACCCTTCCTAATGGTAGCTAAGTGTCAATTACTAAAAATTAAATAACATTCCAAAAATTAGTCAGAGACAGTCTTAAGTACCTTATATACAGCAAATAAACACATAGTCATCCCTTATACAACTCTGCAATGTGCTACTATTGATCTTTTTCTGTTTTAAGGAAGTGAGAGAATGGAGAATTGGGGGAAGTTATATAAGATAACCTATATCTCAAAATTACAACTTGATATAGAAGTAGGATTTGCTCCAACACCGTTCTATATTTCCAGTCCTCACAATTATCTGAAAGAAATATGCAAGAATAGATTTCCCTTCAAAGGGATTATTAATTCTACCATTTGGGAGTATACTGTATTCCATGTTATTGGAGCACCAAGGAGAATGCTATTTTGTTCAGGAAGTTCTTACCTCACCTGATCCACTATAATGGCCTGATCCACTATAATGTGGAACATCCCAAGAGAGGAATCAGAAACATTTTTTGCTTTTATTTAGATACATTTGGAAAACAGTACTGGAGTTTGAACTCGTGGCCTTATGCTTGAAAAACTAGCACAATTGACGAGCCATGACTCCAGCCCTGTTTTGTACTGGTTATTTTTAGAATAGGATCTCAGTTCCTGGCGGAGTATGCTCCTGAGCTGCCATCAGCCTATTTTAGCCTACCCATCCATCAGTGGGATGACAGGACCACCACATAAGCTTCTTCCATGGAAACAGAGTCTCAAGGACTTTTCTGCTTCATTTGAACTGGCACCAAAAATCCTTCCAATCGTAGATTCCCATATAGCTTGAGACCACAGGCAGGTGGACTATTAAGCCTAGCTATGGGTTGAGACAGTGTCTTTAAAAAAGTCAACCAAGGTGGCTCAAGCCTGTAAGCTTAGCTATTTGAGAGGCAGATTGGGAGATTCTGATTTGAGGTCAGCTTGAAGAGAAACATTCATGAGACTCCATCTGCCTGAGAGCAGTGGTATGTGCTTGTCATTCTTGTGATTTGGGGAATCACAAGTAGGGAACTGCAGCCCAAGCCTTTTTAGGCATAAAGTAAGACCCTACCTTGACAAACTAATGCAAAAAGGGCTGGAGCCGGGACTCAAGTGATAGAATGCCTGTCTAGAAAGCACAAAGAATTCAATCCTCAGTTGGGACACAAAAGAATGCGTGTCATGAACTTTTTCTGGCCTCAAACAGTGATCCTCCTGTTCTCAGCACCCAAAGTAACTAATATTATAGGTGTGAACCAACAATACCGGACTTTTTCTTTTATATTTTTAAACTTCTAATAAATTTAACAATTTTTTCTCAGAGAAATGTATGTGTAGCATAGTTAATATGTCCTCACATACTAAAAAAAAATGTTTAGCTAGGTTCTGGTGGCCATGCATGCAATCTTATCTACTCAAGAAGCTGAGATCTGAAGACCACAGTTTGAAGCTAGCCCAAGCAGTAAAGTCTGTGAGACGCTCAAAGTGGTAGAGTGCTTGCCTTGAGCAAAAAGAGCTCAGGGACAGTGCCTAGGTCCTGAGTTCAAATCCCACAACTAACAAAAATTAAAAAATATTGCTAATATAAGTCAAGTCCAACATCTGATTCATAAACATAAATAAGAAATAACATTATTTTTAAAGGAAGTTAATGAAATTTCTACAGCAACTAACACAGATTCTGTCTTGTCCAATAACATAAATTAGGAGACTACTATAGACAAACAAGTTTCTTTTATGAATTTACAGATACTGTTTAACCATCTATTCTGAAATTTAAAAAAGAATATAGGCATGCAGATAAATAGTGGTAACTTTCATATGTTCCAATATGGTAGCTTTCATTATGTGGCAGTTACCATAAATAATGAGTTTCACTTGTTCTGGTAAAGTTATCTACCAAACTTTACTTCAAAGCAATAATCTTGAGTGATCTAGACAAATGAAAACAAAAATATGTAAAGCAACAGACATCAGATTGACCTCAGCTTCATTTCCAGATTAAATATTGTGTAATCATGAAAACAACACGTAGGAACTTTGATAGTAAAGCAGTTTTCTTATTTTATAACAGTATACAATTGCTAGTGCCGCTATACCTTCCTGGGCTACATATTGTTGGTCTTCTACAACTTCACACTGAATATTAGCTTGATTGCATGACTCCAGAGAGAAACATAAAAGGAAAGTTAGTCCAGTCCTGGATGGATGGGAAAGCAACAGTCATTCAAGCCAAAATTCAGTCCTAGCAACTCACACTGTCCCTTGTCAAGGGTAAGGAGACAAAAGTATTTCTTTTTGAAACTTAAAAATATATGAGATGCCTCTTGATGGATGAATAGATCAGGAAAATGTGGTATATATACACAATGGAATTCTATTTGTCCATCAGAAAGAATTGTATTATATCCTTTCTAAGGAAATGGAAAGACTTGGAAAAAATTAGGCTAAGTGAAGTAAGTCAGACCCAGAGAAACACAGGTTGCATGGTGTCATTTGTGGGAGCCAGAATGTGCCTATAAATCTATAAATCAACACACTGGGTACTATGCAAGTGGTTATAAGTGAATTAGATGGAGTATAATAGACTCCATGGAGAGCACAAATAGCATAATGTTTTAGAAAGACCAAGACCATGCCCAACAACCTAAGTACCAGGAAATGGGTACTTGCAAGGGGAGGGGGCAAGGGATGAAAGGTAGAAAATGGAGGTGGGAAGGGAAGAGGATGTAGTTAAGAATGCATTGCATATGCCACAGATTTAAGAAAAATAAGAGATGGGGTTGCTCAAGGGATGACACAGATCACGATGCACTGTATATATAAACTGCTTTGTTAAATGGAAAAAATACATTATTCTAAAAATTAAGAGAAGTGAAGAAAGGGGTGGGTTGAGATGGGTGGGTGAAATGTTGAAAGAGGTGACATTGATCAAGAGGCACTGTATTCACAAACTGCTTTGATGAATGGCTTCTTCTTCATATAAAGACCTAAAGACAATCACCATTTGGTATTTTGCAAGGTAAAAAAGAAACTTACCTTTAAACACACTTGGATAAAAGGAGAAATTGAAATACAGTGAGGCACTTTTAGGTAGTCGCACTTTTAAATTTTTACCAACAAGAGTTGTGCAAATAATCCAGCAAAATTAACTACTATAAATAAGTGTCCCTGTTATAAAACTCCTAACTTGGGAGGATCTCCCTAACCACTTTTTTCTTTCCTTTTTTAATATATATGTTTTATTATAAAGATACTATACAGCGAGGTTAAGTTACATGAGTAAGGTAATGAGTCCATTTCCTATGGAGCATTGTTACCCCCTCCTTTGTTTTTCCCCTACTACCCCTTCCTTCCCCACCTCCCCAATTCCTTCCTCCCCCGCCCAAGTTGTAAAGTTCATTTTCAACATAGTGTCTTGTACATCTCATTGTTACAACCTGTATCCTTTTTTCAGCATTTTGTTATTTTCCTTCCCGTCCCCAAATTAGAAAAAAAATGTATATACAAGATGCAGGGCACCAGAATCAAATACAGTGAAAACAGGGGTTATACCATAAACTAACCGCTTTTTTCTTTCCAACAGTTGGAGGAAAATAGTAGGAGTGTCTCTAAGGCTATGGTAGGAACCTGTAAAAATGAGCACAGAGCTGCAAAAAAAAGAAAAAAGAAAACCAGATGATTATGGGAAAAGTGAGTGCAATAAACTGTCACTGAAGGAAAATCTAAGAACCTCATTCCAGAACTTTCTTTTTCGATGCAATCTTTGCTACACAAATAATACGCTCTATTCCCAGTCCACATTTTCAGTTGGTACTTTTTGTCTGGTAATGTTTATCTTTAAAACTTGAAAATGGAAAGGAATGTCATTCCAGCTGGAGTTGTACTGAACACAGGTAGCAATAAACAGCCAATTACTGTCACTGGCAAAGTATTCGTCAATGGGACACCATCGGTAGAGCCAATCGATGCTGGGGTCCCAACTATGTGGCTTCTTCAGAGAGCTAGACCACAGTTAACTGGGTTCACCAAATTTTCAGTCCGTTGATTCAGCTGCAGTGATTTAGACACGGTCTTTTCCCCCTAGTGGGGAACTGACTACAGCTCTTATTAGATGGCTGAAAGGACCAACAAGGATTCCACTCCAATAGGAGGCCACTCCTCTGGTGGAGAAACAGTCGGGATCACAGGCTCAAATTAGGAGTTGAATTGATTCAGTGTTTCTTTTTTTCCCAAGTGGAAAAACTGAATAACCTGTGTTTGTTGTTTTGCTATTTTAGTCACAGACGAATATTTAACTACTAAGTGGATTTCACAACTTTCTTTTTGGGTATGTTTATACAATGGAAGTATTGATCTGAAGTTTTTCTTTTCTTTTTTAACATGTGGTACTGGGGAATCAAACTCAGGGCCTTAGGCCGGATAGACAAGTGTGTTTTCACTGACCTGTAGTCTCTGCTAAGACTCTTCTTTTACGGTTTCTCTTCTTTTTCTTTCTTTTTTTAAATTTTGTTTGTTATTGGGGCTTGACCTCAGGGCCTGGCACTATCCTTCAGCTTTTTCAGCAACTCTGCCACATAAACTACAGCTCCAGTTCTGGCATTTTGCTGGTTAATTGGAAATGAGAGTCTCCTGAACTTTCCTGCCTGGGTTGGCTTCTAACAGCAATCATCAGATCTCAGTATCTTGAGTAGCTAGGATTATAGGTGTGAGTCACCAGCACCTATCTAAGATTTCCTTTTTCTTAACAAAATATCTTCTCCCTAAATATTGGTGATGGACAGCTGGGGTGTCTCACATCTCCCCAGGTGGGTGTAACATCCCAACTCCACCAGCAGCATATTAGATATTAGATATGTTTCCTATGAACATTTCTGTGAGGTATATTAAATAGGTAGGTTTCATTAGGTAGCGATGAAGAGAACACCACATGCTATTCATGCAGGAAAAGAAGTTTATTTACTGAACTGCTGCCCTGCCATGCATGGTGGAGAGGCATGGCTGAAAAGGAAAGAGGGAGGAAAGGGGCAACCCACTCCTGGGCCAGGACTTATCTAGGCCAGGAATAGGAAGAGGTGTAGCCAGGTGGAAGAAAGGTGTGGCCACACTGGATCTGGATGTGACCTCAGGGTCTAGGACCCTCCTAAGGTCAGAGGGGAGGCATGTGATCAGAGATGGCCCAGGATGTGACCTAGCAGGAGGGGAAGGTGACTGCTTCCAGGTCTGCCAATTACCTAGGTAACTGATACTGGGTGGAGACTTAGCCAAGAGGGAGGGAGGTGTCCCTGTGCAGACCTTACAATTTCTACTCAAACGTTCCCAGCCCTAGGGCTGATCTCTACCAGGAACCTCACTGAGAGATCTCACTAGCTGAGCCACTTTCAAATTCACTTGTCATGCTGAGCTTCACAAACCCTCATTCAATTATGCAGGAATGTACAGGTATATGGTCTTACCTGGGATCACCTCTGCCTCAGTCACTAAATGTGAAAGTGGGCCTGGCCTGTGGCAAGTTATGTACTCATAGCACCCTTCCTAGTTTCAGCTTATATGCCAGACACACTCCAGCTTACCTCAGCATTCTTCTGCCTTTTACCTTCTGCCCACCGTCATCAAGGGCAAGGGCAAGAATGGCAAGGGCCATTTTTTTCATATTTTTCTTGTAAAAATATTGTACAGAGGGTTTACAGTTACATGAGTAGGGTAATGAGTATATTTCCTATCAAGCATTGTTACCTACTCCTTTGTTTTTCTCCTACCATCCCTTCCCTCCCCACCTCCACAACTCTTCTCTCCCACCATGAAATTGTAAAATTAGTTTTCAAAATAATGTCTTGTACATCTCATGGTTACAATGGGTCAACCTGTGCCCTTATTTAACCATTTTGTTAAATCCCTTCCCCTTCCCAAATTATGAAAATGTATATATAAGATGCAGGACGAATCAAATACAGTGAAAACAGGGGTTATACCATGGGGGAAGAACATACAAAAGAAACAAAAATATCACATAGTGCATTAAAGTGCATTAAAAAACAATAGCAGGAAAGAAAAAAAACCACTTGTGTCCCTGTCTTGGGGTTCATTTCATTTAACATCATCTTATATGGTCATATGTTTGTGTTTTTTTTAACTGTATTTTTTGTCTTTTTCTTTTTTGGTTCTGAGATCAAACCCAGGATGTTGCACTTGCTAGGCAAGTGCTTTGCTACTGAGCTACATCCCAGCCTTTATATGGTCATATGTACATAGCTTTTGACCCTTTCTTCATGTCCTAGACATGTACTAGTTATTGCAAATAAGGGAAACCATGGGACCTATGTTTTTTTGAGCCTGGCTTACTTCACTAAATATAATTTTTTCCAAGTCTTTCCATTTCCTAACAAATACGTATATATATCACTATAGATAATATATATTATATATTACATCTATGTACCACATTTTCTTGATCCATTCATCTACTTAGGGGCATCTGGGTTGGTTCCATATCTTAGCTATGGTAAATAATGCTGCGATAAACATGGTTGTGCTGGTAGCTTTGGTATGTATGACCTTGTTTGTGATCCTTTGGGTAAATGGCAAGGGCTGTTTTTGACATCTGCCTTTAACCTTTGGAAATGCACCCAACATTATTATTATTGCCCTATACTATGAATGTGCAGTAATCAAGAATAGAATATGGCTGAGGGTCAGTGGTTTATGCTTATAGTCTTAGTAACTCAAGAGATTGAGATCTGAGAATCACATTTTGAAATCAGTCCAGCAGGAAATTCCATGAGACACTTATTGACTATTAACCACTAAAAGGTGAAGCTATGGTTCAAGTAGAATGTTGTCTTGAGTAAAAAAGCTAAGGGACAGTGTCCAGGTCCTGAGTTCAAGCTCCAGGGCTTGCTCATACACACATGCGCATGTGAACACATGCACACACACACACACACACACACACACACACACACACACACACACACACACATGAATAGAATTGAATATGGGATGAAATTAAAACTATAGAGTAATATTCTAATTGATTTCCTGTTTGTCATTTTGGCTGAAGCCATATCACGGAAAGAAATTATTATTCTCTCAAAAATGAAGTTAGACTGTTTCCTAAGAGAGTAAATTGTACACTTTAAGTGTTTATTTGATTATATATGCCAGTAGTTGTTATTTAAAGCACAGTTTGAGAGCTGCCACAGGACAGTATGTGAGTTACTGCCAAACAGAGCATATGGAGAATAAACTAACTGTGTCTTTTAGTGAGACATGAAAAGGAACAATCTTTTTGATCTTCTCTGGTTCAAAGCAGGGGAAAGGTCACAAAGGACTTAAAGTCATGGGGAATTCTTGATTCCTAGTTTTCAAGACCTGGGAATTACTTGTCTTCAGCAGCTTCTTGCTCCTCACATTTTTCAGCCAATCCAACATTACTTCTTTGCATTTTCTTGGTTTATTTATTTATTAATCTATATTGTGAAGGTGATGTACAGAGGAGCTACAGTTACATAGGCCAGGTAATGAGGGTTGGACCACAGAGCCTCAGGTCTTTCACTTGGCTTACTTGCTCAAGGCTATGTAGCATGCTACCACTTGAGCCACAGCTTTACTTTCAATGTTTTGATGGTCAGTTGGAGATAAGAGTCTCAGGAACTTCTCTGCCCGGGCTGGCTTTGAACCCTGATCCTCCGATCTCAGCCTCCTGAGTAGCTAGGATTACAGGCGTGAGCCACCGGCACCTGGCTTACTTCTCTCCATTTTCACTGCCACCATTGTCATCCATCATTCTCTCTCTGGACTACTGTGGTTTCATTACAGTCACTTTTCAGTTCCCATGCTTTATCTCCTGTTCTATCATGCCACACATGGTCAAAGTGATCTTTCTAGCATAGGTGTCAGATCACCCGCCATGCTCTCACTTTTGCTAGGCGCTTCATCTCTTCTTTCACTCCTGAAGGGCACTTGACTCCTTCTCACTTGTCAGGTCTTAGCTTACCCATCATCACCACTCTAAAAAAATGTCTCCCTGTTACTTCTTCTTGCTCATTCTTTCTTGAATATGTGTTTGTTTTGGGCTTATTATCTGCCTCTCTTAATAGTCTGTGAGCTCCACAAGGCAGAGGGCATGCTTGTTTATTCGCCAATGGATGCTAAAAGTCAAAATGTCAATTGGTGTGTGTTCTAAGCACTCAATAAACATTGGTTGCATGAATGAGGAAGAATGACTGGAATTGAGTGAGGAATGTGAGCTGGTACCCAGAGCTTAGGATATGCAATTTATGTTGGTAAATGGCAAAAGGTGAGGATGAAACAACATAAGAGGGGAAATAAAGGAATAGGAGAATCTGGGTGGGTGAGGACAGTAGTGCAGACATGTCAGAGTGGACATACAGAAGATGTGAGCAAAGAGCAGCAGAAAGTGGTTTGGAAAGAGAAGGCCAGGTATGGTGGGTCTTGCTGTGGGTCTTTCATGATCTCAAATAGAATGGCAAGTCTCAGGTGAATGCCATGACCGTTTTTCAAAAGCCTGTGTTTGTTCTGTGTTTGTGCATCATATTGTCCACCGTGAGACATTTTACACCTAAGCACAATAATCTACGTTCATGAGTGCTCTCATGACACCTCTCACATAGTTATTCAATATCAAGAAATCTCTCAAGAAAATCTGAAAGAAACACTGGAAAGAATGTGTCTGTAACAAGGCAATAACATGAAGAGAATAACTCTTGGCAACTGTGGGACTATTTATTAAAAGTTTACAGCAGGGCACTAGTTGAGGCTTGGAGATGTCAATGAGAAGACATTTAATTCTCTGCCTCTATAACTGACGTGGAATTAAAACACCAGAGCAACAATACCCAGCCTATTTATTCCTCCAGAGAGAAATAAATTATAGTGTTTATGGTAAATCTGATCATTGTCACAGGATCCTCAGCCTCATTCCAACTCATTAATCTTACAGCAAAAGGCCAGGTGGATGGGACACAATCCGTGCATTCACCAGTGATTCAGATTACAGCCAAGTTTTTAACTGGTTTGACTAACACACCTAAGAGACTCAGTGTGGATATAAGTTTAGGAAAGCGAGATTGGAATGATGAACTGGGTTGAGTTTCTTAGGCCAGAGAAAGAAAAGGTAATCGTAAACTGGAGAGGAAGAATCTTTCTGTTTTATTCCTTTGGTATGTGAAGGCAGGTATGGGAGAATAATGCTGGCATCATTTCCAAGATGCTTATTATGCTCTTGTGGAGAATGGGAGTGGAATTTTAAGCACACCATTGTGTGAATTGCTCACCTGTAGGAAATGATAGGCATATCCAGCAAGCACTGGATTCTTTACCCTCTTTAGCTAGCTGATTAATGGTTCACCATTCCATTCTGGTATGTTATGACAGAGCTGGGCCAAGGTGCAGTGCACAATAAAGTTCATGTCCTCAGAGCTCTTGAAGATCTAGTCCAAATAGTTATTTGAAGAGACATTTAAAAGCTGCCAGTCCTTAAGGGTCAGATTTCAAAGTTTGAGAAGATGGATATCTGTAATATTTCATGATCAGGTAATACGATTTAAATAAAAGCATAAGAATGTGAAAGGAAGGGGTAGGGTATGATAGGCTCAGTAAGTAAGATGCTCCTGGACCAGATCAGCCACATCTCTGCTCTTAAAGTTATGATTGTATATCATGACCCAGAACAAGGAGCTATCATACTATGCCCCAGAGATAAATGATCAGAGGTAACCTACAATTTCTAGGTTCTTTCATTACTGATTCCTCTTTTATGTGGTTTGGATCTTGAGTGCCTCTATTGGAAGATGGTGGAAATGGTAGAGTGAGGTCTAGCGGAAGGTCTTTAGGTCTTTGAGGATGTTTCTTTGAAGAGAATAATGAGACCCTGGTTTCTTGTCCTTCTCCTCCTCCCCCTCCTTTTCCTTCTCATCCTTCTCTTTTATCTCCTGGTCATGAGGTGACTGTGTTCCTCCATTACTCATTGCATGAAATGTTGCCTTGCCACAGTACCAAAGTTATGGGACCAATTGATCATGACCCAGAACCTCCAAGACCATGAACCAAATTTTTTCTCTTTAAAGCTGATTATCTCAAGTATTTTGTTACAGTGCTAGGAAGCTGATTAATGTATCACCTAAATCTCTGAGAACAGAAAGCAGAAGAACTTCTCAGTTAATTGACCTAGGGTCTGCTCATAGCTAGAACCTCTATTCATAAAACTCACCTTCATTCAAGATGTGTGACAGACTTAGATTATCTTTGAGAGATAGACATTTCTACTGGTTCCCCATGAACCTTGCTATAATTTCCCATATTTACTGGCCAAGTAACTAGAAATTCCCTCAACTCCAGAACTCTAGCTACAACACACTTATAGTGAATTTCATTAAAAGAATAAATATTAACAACTTTAGTTACTTTAAAGTGATAATTTTTATGGTGACTCCATAAATGTTTACAACTAATTAAACCTAATGTTACTTAATTGCCTACCAAATACTGCTGGCAGAAGTCTTCATTCCTCTCTACACATGTCTGTAGATTACAGTTCTACTTGAAGTGTCCCAACTTTCTCTTATTCGGAATTCTACCTGAAGAGAATATGAAGAAAGATAATCCATTCTTTCATTATCATCTGTAACAAAATATCCAAGATACTCACCTTAAGTGGTAAGATGGACCATCTGCTTCTTGAATTTTTTTGTTTTTTATTATAAAAATACTGTACAAAGGGGTTATAGTTACATGAGCAAGGTAATGAGTACATTTCTTATCCAGCATTGGTGGCTCCTCCTTTGTTTTTCTCCTGGCATCCCTTCCGTCCCACCTCCTCAGCTACACCCCCCACCCCTGCCTAAATTGTAAAGTTCATTTTTCGCTATAGTGTCTTATACATCTCATTGTCGCAATGGGTCAATCTGTATCCCTATTTAAACAATTCGTTTTTGAAATTATATATAAAAGTAAAACATGTAAACCTTAAGAAGGAAAGTATCAAAGAATATAAAGCAGTGGTTTCCAAACCTAAGTGGTAATAAATTTCTCAAGAAGATTTTAAAGATGAAGACCCCTAGTAACAACAAAGAAAGACCTCTTTTGTTTCCTTTGTATATTCTTCTCCCTATGGTATATCCCTTGTAGTCACTGTACTTGGTTTTGGCAGGTACCTTGCATCTTGTATATACATTTGTCCAGTGGGGGGAAGAGAAGGGGAATAACAAAATGCTGAAACAAGGACACTGTGTGACCCATTGCAATAATGATACCCACAAGATACTATGTTGGAAATTAGCTTTACAACTTTGGGTGGGGGAGGAGGAGTGGAGGAAGTAGGGGAGGGGAGGGATAGTGGGAGAACAAGGGAAGGGCTAAGAATGCTCTACAAGAAATGTACTCATTGCCTTACTCATTTAACTGTAACCCCTCTGTATATCATCTTTACAATAAAATAAGATTTTTTTAAAAAGAATGAAGAAAAAAATGAAAGAAAAAAGATGAAGACCCCTGAACTCTTAACTCACAAAATTTTAATCACATAGGTCTATAATGTAATGAAGAGTTCTGTATTCTTATATCCACTCCCACAAATAATTCTTTTGGATACTGGATCTGCTAATGTATCACCAAGTGGTTGGTTTTTTAAAACCTTGCTATTTTTGAATAATCACAGATTAACTAGCAATTGTAAGAAATAACACCGAGATACAATATACCATTTGCTTAGTTTTAATACTAACATCTTGCACAACCAAAAGACAATATCCCAACCCAGATATTGAAGTGACACCACCCACCATTTTTTTTCAAATTTCTCCAGGTGTGGTTATACTTATAGATGTTTGTGTTTTCACTCTTCAGTTTTACCTATATGTAGGATTATGTATGCAACACCACAGTCAAGATATGAGCAGTTCCAGTTGGTTTTGGGTAGCTGTACCTACCCTGATCCCCCCTCTCATAACAATTGCTAATCTTTTCTCTACATCCACAATTGTGTTATTTCTATAATGCTATCTAAAGGGAAATGTGCCACACCACAAGAGACAAAATAATACATCTCCCAGCACCTTTGAATATACTTTACTTGGTTAAAGATACTCTCTGTAAAATGTGATCGAGAATCATGAACTGAAGAGACTATCTTGGATGATCTGGTTGTGCTTAATGTAATCAGAAATGTCATGAAGTAGAAAAGAAGGTTGGAGATGCAATAGTAGAAGAAACAGAGACGGAACACTTGGGATTGTTCAAGGAGGGGAACTGCAAACCAAGAAAAAAAAGCATCCTCTGAAAGCTGAAAAGACAAGGAATAGATTCTCCCCCGTACAGGCTCCAGAAAGAAGCAGCCCAACTATTAAATAATAAATTCCTATTATTTTAACCACTAGGTTTATAATAATTTATAATAGCAGAAACAAGGAAACTAGAGCAATATGTAACTTTGGGGACACTGGCTTCCCCCTCAAGATAAAAGTTGTGTAAAACAATAGACAATTTTTTTCTTTTTTAAAATATATTTTTTTGTTGTAAAGATACTGTACAGAGGGGCTACAGTTACATGAGTAAGGTAATGAGTACATTTCCTATGGAGCATTGTTACCCCCTCCTTTGTTTTTCTCCTTCCCTCCCCACCTCCCCAATTTCTTGTCCCCCCCCCCCACGAAGTTGTAGAGTTTCGTTTTCAATATAGTGTCTTATACATCTCATTGCTACGGTGGGTCAACTTGTATACTTATTTAAGCATTTTGTTATTTCCCTTCCCCTCCCAAATTAGAAAAATGTGTATACAAGATGCAGGACACTGGAATCAAATACAGTGAAAACTATGGGGGAAGAACACACAAAAGAAACAAAAAAATCACATAGTACATTATTGTAAGTATATGAAAAACAACAGCAAGAAAGAAAAAAACTTCTCATGTCCTTATCTTGGGGTTCATTTCGCTTAGTCTCACCTTTTTTTTTTTAATCTTGGCTAATCTTTTTTTTAATTAATAAGATTTTCTTTATTGTGAAAGTACCATGCAGAGGGGTTACAATTACATGAGCAAGGTAATGAGTACATTTCTTATCAAGCATTGTTGCTTCCTCCTTTGTTTCCCCTTAACATCCCTGCCCTCCCATCTCCACCCCCCATCTCCGGTCCCCGGCCAAAGCTGTCTTGTACATCTCATTGTTGCAATGGGTCCACCTGTATCCCTATTTAAACAATTCATTTTTTCCCTTCCCCTCCATAAATTATACCATCAAATACAGTGAAAACAAGGGTTATACTGTGGGGGAAGGACATACAGAGCAACAAAGAAATCATCTTATAAATATGTTAGAAACAAAAGCAAGAAAGAAGAACCATTTGAGTCCTTATCTTGGGGTTCATTTCACCTAACATCAACTTATCTGACCTCTTTGCTTGTCTGAGACACATACTAGTTATTGCAAATGAAGGAAACCATAGGACCTATGTATTTTTGGGCCTGGCTTACGTCACAATATAATTTTTTTACAAGTCTTTCCATTTCCTAACAAATGGGGCAATGTCATTCTTTCTGATGGAGGCATAGAATTCCATTGTACACACACACACACACACACACACACACACACACACACACACACACCACATTTTCTTGATCCATTCATCTACTAAGGGGTATCTGGTTGATTCCACATCTTAGCTATGGTGAATATTACTGCGATAAACATAGTTGTGCTGATAGCTTTCGTATACCCTTGTTTGTGATTGTGAAAATGTTTAAAAGTGGGATTGCTGGGTCATAGGGGAGCTCTATGTGGAGTCTTTTCAGGAACCTCCATACTACTTTCCAAAGTGGTTGAACAAGTTTGCACTCCCACCAACAATGCAGTAGGGTTCGCTTCTGTCCACAAATCCTCCAGCATCTGTTGTTACTAGAGTTCTTGATTATAGCCATTCTAACTCGGGTGAGGTGGAATCTCAATGTTGTTTTGATTTGCATTTTTTTATGACCAGAGAAGTTGAGCATTTCTTCATGTGTCTATTGGCCATTCTTTTTTTTTCTTCTTTTTGGGTTCAGTCATGGGGCCTAAAACTCTGGGCCTGGGCTGTCCCTCAGCTCTACACTTCAAGGCTAGCACTCTAGCACTTGAGCCACAACACCACTTCTGGCTTTTTTCTTTTTGCTTACATGGTGCTGAGGAATCAACCCAGGGCCTCATGCATGCAAGGCAAGCACTCTACCACTGAGCCACCTTCCCAGCCCTCTACTGGCCATTCTTATGTCCTCTTCAGAGAAGTCTCTCTTTAATCTTTAGCCCACTTATTTATTAGGCAGTTGTTTCTTTGAGGATTTGTTTTTGGAGATTTTAAGTTTTTGAATTCTAACTATATTTTAGATATGAGACTCTTGTCTGTTGTATGGCTAGTAAAGATCTTCTTCCAGTCCGTGGTTTCTATTGATTTTGCTAGCTATGTCCTTTGCCATGAAGAAGTTCTGCAGTTTCATGCAATCCCATTTGTCCAACCTTTCTTTGATTTGTTGTGTTTCTGGGTCTTTAGTAAGAAAATTTTGGCTTGTGCCAAGGAGCCCTAGAGTTTCTTTTATTCCTTCCTGTAATATTTTCAGGGTGTCTGCTTTGACTTTGAGGTCTTGGATCCAATTTGGAGTTGATTCTGGTGTAGGGTGATATATAAGGATCTAGCTTTAGTTTTCCAGAGGTGATTAACAAATTTTGCCAGCACCATTTACTGAAGAGGCTTTATTTCTTCCATCCTATTTTTTTTAGCTCTCTTATTGAAGCTTAGGTGGCTAAAGGTCTCTGGGTTCATTTCTGGGTCTTCAGTTCTATTGCATTGGTCCTCAGGTCGGTTCTGTGCCAGTTCCAAGCTGTTTTGATTACTATGGCTTTGTAGTAGAGTTTGAAATTTGGTATTGATATTCCTTCAGCATTGTTCTTTATGCTAAGGATTGTTTTTGCTACTCAGGGTCTTTTATTGTTCCATATGAATTTTTTTGTTGCTTCTTCTATTTCATTGAGGAATTAGGTTGGGATATTGATGGGTATTACATTGAATTTGTAGATAGCCTTTGGCAGTATTGCCATTTTCACAATGTTGATCTTCCCAATCCAGGAGCATGAGTTTTTCCACTTCCTTAGTTCTGCTTTAACTTCCTTTTTCATGTTTTTAAAGTTTTCATCATAGAGGTCCTTCACTTCTTTAGTTAACTCCTAAGTATTTTATTTTTTGTGAGGCTATTACAACAGGAGTTGCTGTCCTGATTTCAGCTGCGCTCTTCTCATTATTGGCATACAGAAAAGCCATTGATTTTTGATGGTTAATGTTATATCCTGCTGCTTTGCCAAAGTTTTGGATCAGCTCCAGTAACTTGGGAATGGAGTCCATGGGGTTCTTTAAATACAAGATCATGTCATCAGCAAAGAGGGAGCATTTACTTGCATCTTGTCTTATTGCTCTAGCAAGCACTCTAATATAAATTGAAGAGAAGTGGAGAGAGTGGACATCCTTGTCTCATTTCTGAATTTCAATGAAATGGCTTTAGCTTTTCACTACTAAGTATAATACTGGCTGTACGTTTGTCATACACAGCCTTTATTATATTGAGGAATGTTCCATGGATTCCTAGTTTTTCCAGAGCTTTCATCATAAAGGGGTGTCGGATCTTTAGATCATTTTTTGAATGGATAAGTACTATTCCAGTGTATGTATATGCCACAGTATGTTTAAGCATTCATGATTGATAAAAACCTAGGTTGTACCTACCTTGGAGCTATTATGAGTAAAGCTGCTGTAAGCATTCCTATACAGATTTTGGTATGAACATATATTTCCATTTCTTGGGGTGACTGTCAAGGTCTGAATTTCAGGGCTTTATGACAATTAAATGTATTTCATAAACTATCAGATATCTAGATATTCCTACCAGAAACATATGAGTGATCAGCATCTGTTGTCACCACTCTATTTTCTAGAGAGTCTGATAGGAAGGTAGAAATACTCGGTGTAGATTGTAATTTTCATCTTCTTATGAACTAGTGATCCAAAATTTCTTTCAATACATATATTTTCCTGTAAATCATCTTAAGTGAAACTTCTCTTCATAACTTTTGGTATTCTATAGATGCATTATTTGTATTTTTACCTTTGAGAGGGTTCTGATTCTTTTTGTTTGGTTGGTTTTTGCTTGTGGAAGTACTGGGTATTTTAATTCAAGGATTAACACTTACTAAGCAAGCATTCTACCGCAAGCAATGCCCCTAGCCTTCTTCTGCTTTTACTTTTTTCATAAGAAAGTTCATGCTTTTTTGCCAGAGGCTAACCTCAAACTGCTATTCTACTTCTACCTCCAAAGTCGATGGGATTATAGGCGAGTACCATCACATTTGACCTACTTTTAATTCTAGAGAGTATTTAGGCTATGTGGATTTTTAAACATATGGTTTGAATATATAACTTGTCTCTTCATCCTGTTAACAACATATTTTGTCGAACTAAAAGTAGTTTTCTTGTTTGTTTTGTTGTTGTTGTTGTTTGGATGAAGTCCAATTTATCCATTCCCCTTTATGGATCCTACATTTTTCATCAAGGCTTAAATATGCTGAAATTTTCTTTTCAGTTTTTTTTTCTACAAGTTTTATGTTTGATATTTTATTTGTAAGTCTGTGGTATATTTGAGTTAAGCTTTGTATGAGATATGAGGTTTAACTTGTGTTTAACTCCTTTTACCCACAGAGGTCCAATTCTTCCAGCATCATTTGTTGAAAACCCATCCGCCATCAAATTGCTTTTTACTTCTCCCAAAAGCTGAAAGCATCTACACCCATTAATTTGTGTCTACATTGTCTATTCTGATGTACAATGTATAGTAACAAGGCACAGAGCCTTGTTACTCTTCTATATTGTTCTTTGTTGTCAGGATTATTTTAGCTATTCTAGGATTTGCATGTTTTCATACAAGCATTAGATGAAGCATTAGATATCTCCAATCTTTGCTTGTATTTTGATTGATTTAATAAGAACAAATATATTTACTTCTCAGACTTTCCTGTATATGAAGACAGCATGCATATCTACTTATTCATATCTCTTGTGGTTTCTCTTGTTGATATTTGATTATTTTTGTCCTGTGCATCTTGTACATGTTGTGTTTAATTTTTATCTAAATGTTTCATTTGGGTGGCGATTCTCGGCATAGACAATCGTCTATGACAATAATCATCTGTACGGAGAAATAAGTCTTATTTTTTTGAGCCAGTCACAAAGTGTTCAGGGGAAATAGAGGAATTAGTACTAAAGAGTGCTAACTCTCCACAGTTCCAAAGACAAATGACTGTAGAATGAAGCAGCAGGGAAGAATGTATGAAGTTGAGCAATTGCTTCCTTTCAAAGGCACAGGAAAGGCTGCCAGTCCACCACTTATTTCTCTGTGTTGCTTTCCTCTGTGTTGAACTGGTGGCAATCCTCTTGGTTGGCTTGGAGTCCCAGTGAAACTGGCACTAGCAAACCTGGTCTTTATTTTGTACTCAAGGAAGCATGAGCCAACTGTAAAATCGGCCTCTCACTGTTTAAGAGCTTATAACTTCAACCCTTCAGCGACATTCTCTACTATCAGAGGGGAACCATCTGAACAGGGGACTGACCTAGTTTCTTCAGCTCTAGGAATGACAACAGAGAGCCATGCATTGGGCCCAGAGGCCAAGTCAAAACAGAGACAATTCTCCTTTTAGTCTGCCATGCTAACCACCAGACGATATTTCCTCCTTTCTGTTTCCACCCTGTCTTCCAAATAATCACCTCAGTGCTTCTCTGTGTTTATGACACATGGCATCCATTAAAGAGCTGAGGGTAAAAGGCTGTGCCTGACAAGGCAATGACATTGGACAATCGTCGCAGTTGAACTGAAAGGTAATCTCTGGCACATTGAATCTAGGTTCATATATTTAAAGAATCATTTCAGGGCTATGTACCAAAAGTCAAGGGTGTAGGTACTTCTAGTACTCAGGAAGGCACTAAAACTAAGATTAGGGGTTAGGGAATCTGTAAACATCTTGCTGGATACCCTTTCTTTTCCTAAGGCTCTATGTCATATATTCCTCTTTCTCTTTTCCTTTATTCCTCTCCTTTGTGCCTACTCTTTTCCCCTCCTTCCCCCTTTCCCCTCCTCTTCTTATTCTTCCTCTCTCTCATTTCCAATTACCTCCTTTATTACCCTCTATCTCATTCTCTCTCTTACAGTGTCTTCTGTTTCAGAATTCATGTGATACAACCCAGAAACACACACATTCCAGGAATCTCCCCTTTGCCACGCCTTCTGCGGAAGGGGTTCTCTCTGGCCTTATTTGACTCATTAGAAGCCACCTGAGGGCAAAACTTGCAACCAGGAGAAGGGGAACACATAATACAAAACATCTCTGAGGCGCTATTAAAAGGTAAGTTGGAAAAAAAAATTCCGTGAGATCTGCACAGGCAAAATATTTGAATAAAAGTATTTCTTTCCGTTATAAATTTAGAAATAGAAAGCCCCTATCTACCAAGTCACTCTGTTTATAAGGTGGCAATGTTGAATTATACCAAGCTGTCATATCCTTCACACTTAATGCGACAATCTGGTCACAGTCTTATTGCCACATTAAAAGCGCAAAACTTGAAAAGCAGATTATTAGATTTTTTTAAAAAACCAATTTAGTTCAGGAAGTATGGAAAAATTTAGTTATCTGATAAAACTCATCTAGGAGGAATGAAAGATTGTTGATAACCAATCATGAATTTTAAGTTCGCTTTCCTGGGTTATATGATCTGTAATATGTCATTTAAATGTTTGGTCATTCATTTTTTTATTTGGCAAATGGAAAATAATGCCTTCCTGGATTATGCTTTAGTATGTTTGTAAATATAAAATGATTTAGTGCTTATGAAATACTCTTTAAACCATGTAACTCTGTGAAAATGCAAGATAAAATATGACTGTCTTCACATTTATGTTTTTTTAATAAAAATCTTTAAAGTGTCTCATATTTGTTTGTTTTAACACATAAGTTATATGAATAGTCCTAGTAATTTCTGTAAGACCCTTTAAGGTTATTTTGGACAGAAAATATTTTCATCATTTTATTAGAGGCAAAAATGAAACAAAATACAATAACATGCCAAATGTCACATAAATAGTCATGGAATAAGACCATTACACGACATCAAAGAAACAAGTTTCAGAACCATAGTCGAAATTGTCCTCCAATTTCCCTTAGAGCACAAAGGTTTTTCTTGGTTTGTAAAATTCCCAGGAAATGATACCCTGCCAGCCCTGAGGATGATACGAGTGTAGAGATGAGTACCAGCTCTTGAACTTCATTGCTGACCTTGTCCTGTTGTCTACTAACAAAGGGAAAGCACCACTGTACCCAGGAATGGGAGCTTTCCCTTGTAGAGAAAAGTAAATCCCTATGGCTCTCCAGACCTCTGAGAACTGTGAAAAATACTTCCAAGTTCCTTAGAGGTAACTGAGCCCTCCAGCAGTCAAAATGTTCTGCTTGGTGCATTCTTTTCTCCTCTTGATTGATTCAGATCTTCCCAACGGGCAAGGATCAACCCCAATGCCTATAGGATTTCTGAAAGCACAAGGAATCTATTAAGCAAAAAAAAAAAAAAAAGAAAGAAAGAAAGAAAGAAAAGAAAGAAAGAAAAGATTTTGCCTATCTTCAAGACATAACAAAGAGGAACAGACTCATATCACAATTTTAGAAGTACTCCACTAAAGAGATCCCTTAATCTGCTACTTTTACATGTTTAAAAAGAGAGAGTCCTTCAACTTCTTGTTTCTGGTGTTCTGGCTGAACAGAAAAAGTCTTTCCTACTGAAGGGTTTTTGCATGCTTGTCTTTGAGTATGGTGAGTGGCCCTTGTTTATTTTTCTTCTCCTTAATAACCGATATAGTTCTCAGAAGGCCTGAAACTGGAAAAGCCCAAGCCATTTCATGGCAATGTCATCATTAAGAGCATCTGTTTTTATTTGTTGATTAGGGTCCATTCTACAATAAAAATGCCCAATGAACCAGTCTATTCCGTTTATTACCAACACAGATATCTCAGATCTATTGTGTTCTATTAGCTTAATTGAAACATTATTGATAAATACAGATTTCCAGTGAAAAAGGAATAAAAATCTAGAGAAATCATCCAAAATAACATATGGCATTTTTCCTATGAAGCTTGTAAGTAATTTGTTCACCATTTGTTTCCCAAGGACGGGGAGGGGGGTGTATTAAATTGAAATCTAAAGTAAGGTACATTGATTTACAGGAAATGGTTCCCTTACACACAAATTAATCATTTACAAATACTATTTCAGGAGACTTGGTGGAAGGAAGGCTTGTATTTTGAGCCAAGTATTAGACCAAATCTCAGTATCTGCTTATAAAGGTTTGTTGTTGTTGTTGTTGTTGTGTGTTTGTGTGTGTGTGTGTTCCAATTAAAGGATTCGACGAAGTTAACCAAAGTATTTGTTTCATGTCATTTCAAATAAATAGTATAAAAGCATTAGAGCTTTTCAGAGAAAATTGTGTTCAATTGTATTTCACAGAAAACAAGGCAGGCAGGTGGGAGCTGCTGGAGACTGATGGGGGCTATTGCCATTTTCCTAGGAAATTGTGTTGGTTCTTTCTCAAACTGAGTGAGGATGATCGTGTGTTCTCATATTCTTTAACGTAAATACCCCAGAACTCTCCACTCAACACTGAGTTTAGAGTCAGTCCTTTTACTGCCTAACAGATTCATTTTCAGATCTGAAAATGTCCATATGCCATGGAAGATAGGAGCCTTGGATGACAGGTACAACCACTTTTGCAGGGCCCAATACCTAAGTTGCTGATGGAAGGGTGGCGTGTCTCCAGAGGAGGAAACTGAAACAGGGATTGTTTTCAGCTCAGACCTATGTGACTTCCTTTACTTCTTTTCACTTGCAGCTGAGCCAAGATTCCATTTTTCCATTTCTGATTTCTTCTGATCCAGGACATTTTTTCTATCTCTGATTCTTCTCATCTAAGGCCTTATTGCTAGGAAAAGTTTTCATCTTTTTGTTAAAAAAAAAAAAAGCAGAGCGTGTCAAGAAGGAAAATGTGTTGAGATCCCAAAGATGTGGGAGTATTTACCCATCTGTAGCGGATGTGCTTACCTGCTGGGCTGACTTAGGAATGTCTAGTTTTCAGAGGAGAAGGTGGTCCAGGAAGCAAGGTTGGGGAAGAGGACTATTTTTCTGTTATGTTTCTCCTTCCTCTTGAGTTTCACATAAAAATATTCAAGAACCAATGCCTGCATAAGTCAAACAAGTTAGTGACTTCCTGGAAGCCAGGTGTTATTCCTGCGTGATTGAGAAGCACTTGAGTTCTGCCATTGCATAGAATGGGCTGGTCGAAAGGATTGTATTTCTTCATGGATGACCAGGACAGGCTCAGTGACTCAGGTTTCACTTGCCTTCGCCTTGACTACATAATCATAGACAAAAAAGCAGAGAACGGATGCGTCAGTCGTCAGCCTCCACCCTGAAAGCTTATTTTTCATTCTTCTTGCCTTGGAAATAAGATTTGATCTTGGTTGGTTTCCAAATCTTTAATTTATTTTGCTTTGCTCCCCTGGGTCATCTTTGTCACACGCAGAGGAAGGCAATGTGGATCCCTTTACTTTGTTTAGAATTAAACAACAACAACAAAAACCCAAAAAAAATCAAACAAAAACACTGCCAATCCATCTAAGACAGAAACAAGGTCAGGGGTGTACCTACCCCCACCCATCCTGGTAGTTTTCCCAAATACAACCATGAAACATCTAGCCTTTGGGCTTCTGCAGCTCCAAGGAAACATCTGATTTTATTCAACTTTCTATTGTAGACAAGTTGGATGGTTATGATCCATGACTCTGGGTTCTGCCAGAATTCCACATATTGTAAGACCACATTGAAAACTACTAATTAAGATTTCTTGTCTTCCTGGATCCACCTAATAACCATTTGGGCTTAACTGTCTGTGTCATGCAAACAATTGATTTGGCCAGGAAGTGGAGGGAAGAGTTTTTTTTTGTTTGTTTTAGTGTATCTTTTTGTCTTTTTTTTTTCTCCAACTAGTGTTGTTTTTCCCACTGAATTTGCATATATTTTACATACCCCACTTCCTTTGTCCTTATTTGTTCCCCCTTTCCAGTTTTGTCTGTGCCAATTTCTATTCATAAGCAGGCAACTTTTATTTCTCTTTTAGTTTGAAACCTACCATAGCCCCTTAAGGTCTTAGGGAACCGAGTCTTTACCTACTCAACTGTTGTTAATGTAGAGAGGTATTTTCAGATTTCTCCTTTGACAAGACCACACTTTTGAGATATACCAGGCATCTGGGCTCTTCTCTTTCAGTGTTCAGCTTGCTTCTTTCTTTCTCTTCCTTTCTTTCTTTTTTCCTTCTCTCTCTCTCCCTTCCTTCCTTTCTTCCTTCTTTCTTTCCTTCCTTCCTTTTTTCCTTCCTTTCTTCCTTCCTTCCTTCCTTCTTTCCTTCTTTCTTCTTCATTCTTTTTTTCTTTCTCTCTTCCTTCCTTTCTTACATATTCTTTCCTTCTTTTGGTGTGCAGTATGACAGATTTGGTTACAAATTTTCATTTCAAGCCTCATATATTTCATTTCTCCACCCAAGTGATCTTAACTCTGGCCCAGAATACCCTTAGTCTACTTCATTTGTCCCTTCCAAACTTTAATATTTATTATGCTACAAAGACACTCTGGGAGGTAAATGAGTATCTTTTCTTTTCATTTCACAGATGAAGAGGCTGAAAGGAGAGAAGGACTAAGAGTAGAGCACCAACCTAGTGGTAAACAGTGATTCAAATTCCCAGTCTTCACTTCTAGCACAGGAATGCTGTTCTGTCTAATTTCTTTGTGTAACCTTTCCAACATCTGCAATTCTTTATGAATGCCCCAACACACAGGCACTGCTTGTGAAGCTAGACCTCCATTCCACAAGGGAACTGCCCTTTGCAGACTAGATACTTCCACCTTTCTGATTCAAAAACTTCCAAAGCATGCCCAGTCTCTCCAAGGATACACATTAGATATGTGTGCACCCACTAGTGTCAGATAAAATTGCTTTAATTGCTCTTAGGTGGTCATTGTTTCATGATCGCTACACTTCTCCCTCTTGTCTCAAATTTCTCAGAGCTAAAAAGATTATAATCACATAACTTCTGTAGTATAGTTCTTTCTTTAACCTTCCTGCCAGTCAAATGACTATAACCCATTTCAGGTAATGACAGAAAATGCTAACCATGGCGATTAGCCACAGCTCATCAACAGCTTTGGGAACCTGCTGGAATTTTCCTCAGAAATCATTGCACTCAACTGCAATGTGCTGATTGAGATAATGAGCTACAAGATGAAAATTAAGGAATAATAAAATGGATAACCTTCTCCCCCCCCCTTCTCTAAGAGAAAGAAAAAGATAAGGAAAAAGGAAATCAGAGGAAGCTCAGAATTAAAGTTTATGTTCTAACACATTTCTCACTTATTTTTTTTTCCTCTGATTAAGTCTACTACTCTCTATGGCTTTTGCAAGTTTCTGCTACCTGTGGCCCTTAGGCCAAAGGACACCCCTGAAGAAATGGAACTTGAATTTGACCTTGGTGGTTTGAGTATTAAACACCACTGGACCAAAAGCTTTTCTTCCCTTTCCTTTTCTTCTTGTTCCTCCAGTGGCTCAGCTTTAATATTGGCTTTCATTTGGAACATGAACCTTAAGTTGAGTGTGTGAGTTCCAGTTGCAGGCTGACAGACAGAAACCACATCTACCATTGTTCCCCTGTATTTCCCTGTGTGTCTGGCCACCTGCCACTGCTGCCCACTTGTGCTGCAGCCTCATCGCCATCCTACTATTCAATGTATAGCCTCTGCATCCACCCACAGCCTCTATCCTTCTCTTTTCCAGAGCAAGGTGAAGCCGAGAGGAAAGACAGTTTATCTCAGACATTTCATTCTTTGAAGTCTCTGTCTAGCTCTTAGGGGGAACAACATTAGTACAAATCTTGGGGTTTTTTTCTGGTTTATTCACACAACGAACTTCAATTATGAGATTAGAAGAATGAAAATGAGATTTTGGAAGGAAGCGTGCACACATATGTGTGTTCTTCTGTTTGTGTGTGCTTTGTGGGTCCTGCTGAGGGAGATGTGAGTGGCCTAGGTCTCAGAACAATCCTTTGTGCAATCCTGGATTACTCACATGCTAGACACTTTAAAAGCAGACACAACCATATAACCACATTTACCTAATTTTACCTGACCCTGTGGCTTATTTGCCGAATTGCCTTTTTTTGGAGGGGGGTCGTAGGGGCAGGAAGGGAAGGAGTACTGATACTGAGGCTTGAATTCAGGGTCTCATGCTCTCACTGGTTTTTTTTCATGCGAGGCTGGTACTCTCCACATGAGCCACAGCTCCAATTCTAGTCATTGTCTGGTTAATTGGACATAAGAATCTCATGACTTTTCTGCCCAGGTTGGCTTCAAACCATGATTCTCTTATCTCAGCTTCCTGAGTAGCTAGGATTACAGCCATGAGTCATCTGGGCCTTGTGTGTTTATTGTTATTATATGTATGAGGTCAACATTAAACTTCTAAACTATGTATCACAAAAACAACTGTACCACATAAAAATATGAAGTGCCTGTGTATGTGCATACATAAACCAACAGCTTGAAATTGTATATATAGAGAGAAAGAAAAAAGAGATAATCATCAACAGCTTGAACCTAATTAAAAATGAGACATACATTTATTAAATTTCACATGAAAAAATATTGCTTTCAAATGTCATACACACACATGCATGCATGCATACGTTGAAAAACAGTAAAAGAAAACATTCACGTGTATGGCCATGTTTCCCATTTCTCATCTGGTTTTCTTTCATTTCCTTACTGATCATCTCTTTCCCAGTCCAGACTCTGTTGAAGTGACAAAGCAGTCTACTTGTGAGGGAAATAGAGGTACAGTGCCAGAGATCCTGGGTTCAAATCCCTCCTCTCTCAATGCAGTAAGTGATCTTAACCTGTTTCTTTAATTTTCTGTGTCTTAAGTCCATGAACGAAAGAGCTCCTGAGATATCTAGAGGGAAGGAAGTGATGGTAGCTGGTCCCCAGCATTGTAAGACCTCTATACTGGGACCCATAACCCCATCATTTCTAACACCTGTAACACTGGCTCATGTTTTGATGCCTCTGAATTTAGAGCTCATTTTACAATGGAGGATATACCTTAGTTCATGGACAGCCCAGCTTTATCCTTAATAGTACACAAACAATGGTGTTCTTACAATTCATAATACACATTTAATAAAGTATTAAATTGAATCAAATACAATTTGGGTTATAAGCTTTTAGCTGGTTTATAAAAACATTCAAAAGCTGTATGTAAGCTGGGTGCCAGTGGCTCATGCCTGTAATCCTAACTACTCAAGAGGCTATGCTCTTACGATCATGATTTGAAGCTAGCCTGGACAGGAAAGCCAAAGAGACTTTTATCTCCGATAGGAAGTGGCCCTGTGGCTCAAGTTGTAGAGTTTAAGCCTTGAATACAGAGAGGTTCAGGGAAAGAGCCAGGCCTTGAGTTCAAGCCCCAGGACTGGGGAACAAAAAGTTGTATGTGTCCTTATCAATAAAAAAATGAACCATGGAAATTAGCTCCCTGGTCATCTGTTAACAGCTAAAAGAACTCACTGGGTCAGAGAGCAGAAGGACTAGAAAGATAAAAGGGAAAATGTCTTTCTTGTGCTTAAAATGACACTTCCTTTGCTTTAATGACTTTTTTCATTTTTAACATAGTCATTCTACATGGTCCTGAAAATATTATGTAGTATATCTTAGTGAGAAATTTACTTGGTTAAAAAAATTAATCCTTCTTGGGCAGAGAACAAGAGAAGTGTGGTTCAATGACAGCCTGGGA
Organism: Dipodomys ordii; assembly: GCF_000151885.1. NCBI lineage: Eukaryota > Metazoa > Chordata > Mammalia > Rodentia > Heteromyidae > Dipodomys > Dipodomys ordii. The sequence goes on from NW_012267356.1 coordinate 772,681, forward strand.
AAAAGTTAGAGTGACCCCCATCCCAATAAAATAAGTTGAGTATGGAATTATATGCCTATAATTCCAACTACTTGGGAGGTAGGAAGATCATAGCTTAGTCCAAGGCTAGCAGCCAAGGACAAAAGCACTAAAAGAAACCAAAGTACTTGGAATGGCTCTCAACTGGTAGAACATCTGCTAGTTCAAATCTCAGTACCAATAAAAAACAAAAGCAAGACAAAATAAACAAAACAACCTTAAAATCTATTGATTCTTCTTGCATTCGCCAACTGGCTATAGGGAGGGAAAATCTTAAGCATCTTAAAAATAAGATCTGAGTGCCAGGTGCTAGAAGCTCACCCTGTCATCTTAGCTATTCAGGAGGTTGAGATCTGAGGAATATAGTTCAAACCCAGCCCAATGAAGAGAGTCTGTTAGGCTTTTATCTCCAATTAATCACACACACACACACAAACATGAAGTGAAGCTATGGCTCAGGTGGTAGAGCATGTCAGCCTTGAGCAAAAAAAAGCTAAAGACAGCACCCAATTCCTGAGTTCAAGTCCCAGTATTGGCAAAAAGCGGGGATGGTTCTGAATATGTAATGCTTTGAATCAGAATTTCTAAGCACATGGTGTCTGTTTTCAGGAGTTGCATTTCCTTACTCCTTGAGAACAGCTCATATCGACCTTTGGAATTTGAATGATAAAAAGTGATGATATACTTTAAAACCTTCATCTTTTAAGATACAGGTCCTTAATGAAAGCCCATGTACTTTCTCCACCCACAGTTTGAGGAACAACCTCATTGAAACTTCAAGACATCTTTCCATATTTATGTTATCTATACAGTGGAGCTATAAAGTTATTTTCATAGAATAATTTTAACTAGCATAGAATCATTGTAAGCACAGAGAGGCTCAGGGAAAGAGCTATTCTGGCTCTGTGTGTGTGTGTGTGTGTGTGTGTGTGTGTGCGCGCGTGCGTGTATGTATTGTCAGTTGTGGGGCTTGAACTCTGGGCCTGGTTGCTGTCCCTGAACTCTTCAGCTCCAGATGAGCACTCTACCACTTGAACCACAGTGCCACTTCTGGTTTTCTGGTAGTTAATTATTTTTTGTCAGTTGAGGGACTTGAACTCTGGGCCTGGGTGTGGTCCCTGAATTCTTCAGCTCTAGGCTTACACTCTACCACTTGAGCCACTTCTAGTTTTCGGAGATAAGAGTCTCACGGACTTTCCTGCCCAGGCTGGCTTTGAACTCTGATCCTCAGATCTCAGCCTCCTGAGTACCTAGGATTATAGATGTGCGCCACCATCATCCAGCAAGGCCATATATATATATATTTTTAATCTCCATCTGACACCTACATCTTTTGTTGTTTTACTGGGGCCTGTTTGGTCCAAGCACACAGACAATTTTCCCTGCTGAAACCAAAGGAAATAAAGGTATTATTAAGGTATTTCCTTTGAAGTTGATCATCTGAAGATTTGATCCAGCAAGAAAATGTGAGCATCATTCTATAACTTACATACCCAAGACCTGAAGACCTGGAATCCCTGGGCGATTTACATGAAAATGTTGTTCGAATGAAACTTGGAATAACATCTTGTCCCTAAAAATTCCACAGGCACAGGGAGGGCTTTTATTTCCAAGTGGATGTTTGCATTATTTTTTACCTTGCTTTACAACCTAACAATGTAACGTTTCCCCCAGTATGAATGGCTTGTGTAAAAAGCTTTAGAATGGTTTCTGGTGAAAGTCCCTATTTTTATCAGAGCAGAAAAAAACAATAATGAACAAAATTAAGTAAGATTGTTTGAAACACAAGAGAATCTATGAAATTAAAAATGAATTATGTACTTAGTACCTTACTTATGCAACTGAAACCCCTCTGTACAGCACCTTTACAACAAAATAAAATATAATAAAAAATGAATTATGCTGCTATGATGGCACACACCTGTGGTCCTAGCAGACTAAGGTAGAAGGATTTAGAGCTCCAGATCAGCCTGGTATATGTAGCAAGACCCTTTCTTAAAAATAAAACAAGCAGGGCCAGGCACCAGAGGCTCAGCTCTCTAAACCTAGGTAAAGAAAACCTGAGATCTGAAGATTGTGGCTCAAAACTTGTCTGGACAGGAAAGTCCATGAGACTCTTATCTCTAACCACCAAAAAATCCAGATAGTTCAGGTAGTAGAGTGCTATCTGAGAGAGAGAGAGACGGAGACAGAGACAGAGATAGAGACAGAGACAGAGACAGAGACAGGGGGAAGAGAGGGGAGGTGGGAGAGGGAGAGGGAGAGCACTAAAGAACAGAGCCCAAACCAGAGTTAAAGCCCCAGGACCAATACGAAAAAAAAAAAAACAAAAAAACAGAAAAGCCGTGATGGAAATCAGTGCACAGGACATCAGAACATTCAAACCTAGTCATTTCTATTTCCCATGAGGAATGCATGCATGGAGGAGAACAGCTAAACCACACTGACTTTGGGATCCAATCCACTATGCAAAATCTTGAAGGGATGAGGATGGAGAATTCTCTTGAAAATTTCCAAAAACAGAATCAGTAAGATCTATCTTACTTATCTCGGCATAGTCTCTATAATATGGAGAACTTAAACAGGTCTAATACTCATGATGGTAATCCTAACTACATGGATTGTGTCATGAGACCAGCCAATCTCAATTCCATGACAACCAACAAAAAGATGGGCTTGGTAGTACAAACTATGTATCACCCTAGTGACGTGGGAAATATAAATAAGAGAATGGCAGTACAGGCTAGCCTAGGCAAAAAGTGAGAACTTATTTGAAAACTAACAAAAGTAAAAAGGGCTAGGGCCTGGTATAAATGGTAGAATGGTCACATTACAAGTGAAAGGCCCTGAGTTCAAATGCACTACCACACCCCCAAACAAACACAACGGGGTACTTATCTTCAAATGCAGCCATTATTGTCATATAAAAATAATTCAAAGGCTGTGAAGATCTAACAAATATAAGAGGACAGGCAATTTTAGAGCTTTGTCACTTTCCATTTTAAGGCCAGAAGAAAATTGTTTGGGAGTAAGTGGTTCAGAAAAACTGTTGTATGAAAAAGTGCTTAATGCAAACTATTTTCTGTTGATGGTTTTCTGGCCAGATCAATCCTACCCCTGTCCTCATCCCATAAGACATATGGCAATGACTAGACACATTCTCACTGATCACAGGCAGAGTACAGCTAACATCTAGTTGGTAGAGGTCAAGGATATTAAACATCCTCCAATACACAGGAAAATAAAGATTTGTCTGGCCAGCATTGTTAATAGCACCATACTTGAGAAACCCTGTACTATTTTATTCCTAGAGTACTGAAGACAGACTGGCCTCTTTATAAGTCTCTTTCACACATCTACAATGAGTCCCTTCAATTCTGAGGCAGGAGGCGGGGGTGGGGGAGGTCACCCTCTACATGCCTTGTCTTATACAGACAGACATCAAGTATCCTGTCTTTGCCATCAATCCTCTCTGTGTTCCTCCTCTGCCCTTTTAACTACACTAACTCCTATAGGCTCCCTTTCCTCTAGTAATTGGACCAACGCTGCCTATGATTTAAACAGCTGGAAGCTTGTCTTTGACACTCAGAATTCAGGAGCTTTACAGCTTGAAGAAGCGGAATTCTGTGCAGAAGCTTAAAAATAGCCTGGCTCAAAGTGTGTCAAAAGGTAGACACTCTAATCATACACATTAGGGAGTATTCTAAAAACGTGCCAAGTAGAATCTGAACATCTAGCAGAAAGTCCTCTATTGGCTTGATTTTATAGGAAAGCCTGTGTTTGAAGCTCTCAAGGTTATGTTATTAATTTGTAATAACTCTCTCAAGACACTGACATCTCTTCCCACCTTAACTTCCAGTTGCCCACACCTATGGTGCTGGAGTTTTTATGCCAATTTGTTGCTATCCCATTTTGACTTCTATTTTTTTCCCCTCACTATGATGTGGGAAAATGACTTTGGTGGACATTCCCACTGTGAATATTTGCATTTTTGAACATTACCTGAATGGCACCATGAATTCAAACAATTTGAAATCACAGAGCCTTGCAGGTAGCAATCAGAGTAATTTAATACGGATAGAGATTATTATGCTGCACAGGAATCCATGGCAGTGCACTATAAAACATAAAAGTAGCCAGCCCTAGAATAGCAATAAGCAGGAAACATTTGTCTGAAGCACACAAGAAAATATTTAGTTTACAATCACTTTATTCTATTGGAGCCATTTGTATTCCTCTTTGGCGCAAGTGCATGTTGATTTTTAAGTGCATGTCTATATAAATTTATACGTGTATACACTACACAAATACATATATACGCTTTGTTCAATATCTGTGTTATTGTTAGTAGTGATTTTTAAGACATACCAGCAAACCTTATAAAATGAGTATTAAACAAGTAGTCTGGGAAATTTCAGAAGCTGAGAATCTACTCCAACCTGCAAATGTGAGTATATTAGATATTTCCACACAAAATCTTTGTTTTTTAAAGTGGAAGAACAAAAGAAAAGTAACATTGATCAAGATGCATTGTACATTTGAGTGTTGGTGTCTCACACCTGTAATCCTAGCTACTCAAGAGACTGAGATCTGAGGATCACAGTCCAGGCAGGAAAGTCTATTAGACTCTTAACTAATTAATCATAAAAATGCTGGGAAAAAAATGATGGAAGTGGAGCTGTGGCTCAAATGGTAGAAGGCTAGCCATAAGTGAAAAGGGATAATAACAATAATAATAATAGTTTTAAAATTTAATTGTATTATCAAGGTGATGTATAGAGGGGTTACAGTTAAATATGTAAGGTAGTAAGTACATTCCTCCTTCATTTTTCTCCTACTTTCCCTCCCTGCAACCCCTCTCCCAAATTGTATAGTTCATTTCCAATGTATTGTCTTGTGAGTATCGCTATTGCATTGGTTCTCCTTTTGTCCTTTGTCTCGCCATTTTGTTGTTTCCCTTCCCTTCCCTAATTCAGATAAACGTATCTACAATACTCAGGGTCCCAAAATCAAATACAGTGACAACATGGGATAAACCATAGGGAAAAAGAAAAAAAGAAATCACATAGTACATTAAAATCAACAACAACAGGTTCCAGCCCGAGCCAGCATGATCCACTGGGCATTCAGTGCATCGCCTAAAAAAGCTTGCTCACCAGGGATCAGAGACCATCCTTGAGGAGAATGATTGAGACATGATGGGCCACTCACTGTGTATCTGCTCATGGGGAACTGTCATCATTGACAATAAGCGTTACCTCTTCATCCAGAAACTGGAGAAGGGCAGGACTGGGAAGAGGCCCAGAGAGAAGCAAACGTGCATGGCCCCAACATCCTTCACCTCATGGCTTACTCTCTGAGAGAGCAGGGTGCTAAGTATGAGGCCTGGCTGCTGCTACCTTTCTTCAAGAGAGGTACACTGTGGAATGAAATAGAAAGGCTGAAGGACCAAGGCAATTTCCTGACTGAGGATCAAATCCTTCGGCTGTACCTTGGGTATCTGCAGAGGCTTGGAGGCCATTCATGCCAAAGGTTACGTTCACAGGGACCTGATGCCCACCAATATTTTGCTTGGAGATGAGGAGCAGCCAGTTTTAATGGACTTAGGTTCTATGAATCAAGCATGTATTCATGTGGAGAGCTCCCGACAGGCCCTAGCGCTGCAAAACTGGGCAGCACAGAGGTGCACCATCTCCTACCGGGCCCCAGAACTCTTCTCTGTGCAGAGCTACTGTGTCATTGATGAGCGGACTGATGTGTGGTCTCTAGGTTGTGTGCTTTCTGCCATGATGTTTGGGGAAGGCCCTTATGACATGGTGTTCCAGAAGGGTGGCAGTGTGGCTCTTGCTCTTCAGAACCAACTCAACATCCCACAAAGTCGCAGGCATTCTTCAGCCCTGCAGTAGCTGCTAACCTCCATGATGACTGTGGACCCCCAACAACGCCCTCACGTTCCTCTTCTCCTCAGTCAGTTGGAGGTACTGCCGCCTCCAACTCTTGACCACTCAAATATGAACATATCAGTGGCCATGTGGAGAGGGTGGCCCCTTGTGATTTGGAAAGAGGCTCTCATGATCATGGGAACTCTGTCATTTCTACTAGGACTGCTCTTACAGAGGACAGGGGTGGGGACCACGCTATCTCAATCCCATGTCTGTTCTGGGCAAGGGGCTGACTCTGGGTGGGGTGGGGTGAGGAAAGTGGAACAAAGTATGTTATATAGCTCTGAGCTGGACTGCTGGGCTCAAGTCATGTTCTCCATCCAAATTTGGGGGCAGGAGAATATCTAAACAGGAGAATAAAGTGAAAGCAGGTTGGTAAAACAACAGCAACAACAACAGCAAAGAAAAACCTCTTGTTTCCATATCTTGGAGTTCATTTCACTTACCATCATCTTATACACACAATAATACTTTTTTTCTTTTTCTTTTTTTTTATTGTGAAAATACCGTACAGAGGAGTTACAATTACCTGGGCAAATAATGAGTATATTTCTTATCAAGCATTGTTGCCTCCCCCTTTGTTTCCCCTTCCTATCCCTTCCCATCTCCCCTCCCCACCCTCCCATACAGTCCCCTCCCACCTCCACCCTCCCTACCCCCAGCCAAAGTTGTAAAGTTAATAATATTTTTTTTCTGCCATTGTATGTGTGTCATTGTATGTGTGACAGGGCCTGGGCCCTGGCTCATGTTTTTCCACTCAAGGCTGACATTTTACCACTTGAGCCACAGCTCTATTTCTAGCTTTTTGGTGGTTAATTGGAGATAAGAGTCATAAGTACTTTCTTTCCCAGGACTGGCTTCTGATTATAATTCTCAGATCTCAGCTTCCTGAGTAGCTAGGATTACTGGCATTAGCTACCAGTACCCGGCTTCTCTCATAATTCTGAATCAATCACTTGTTAGCTGGACAAAGAAAACTACCTAAGCCAATGAGATCCACCATATCTATAATCTTCACCTTACTACCTGATGCTGCACATGGTTATGACTAAGGAAGGGGATATGGTTGCCTTGACTGGTTCTGTGATCAAATAAAACAACAATGGTGGCAATCAAACAATAGTTTGATCATTTTCCAAGAGTCAGGAACAAGGCTAAGCTCTTCACATGAATGTTCTCATTTAATGTTCACACCCCTTTATAAGAGAGCATTTATTACGACTCCTATTTTACATATGGAAATGCTAAGGTACAGTAGAACTAAGTCATTTGCTTAGCTCGTAATTAAGCTGTGGAGGCCATGTGAGCTCTTCCGAAAATTAAGAAGATACCTAGATCATGCAGTGAAGTGGCATTCTGGGTAGAAGAGTTGTAAAGATGTCCTTCTTGCCACTTGGACTCTGCTCCCAGGCAAAAAGCTTCTGGTCTAGTGGAGAAAGTGGGGCCAGGAGGGGTGCCCTGTCTATCCATCACATTCAGCTGCAGTCCTGTGGTGGACACAGATTGGTTTGGTCCTGTAGCTTAGGACTGCCATGCAAATGTGCATCAGTGACACTCAACAACTGGAGAACGTAGATGAATCCACACTAAGTGGGGGGCTTCTGACCAGTGTTGCCATTGCAATGAAAATGACATGTTGAATTCTATCTTTGAGCACTCCCACTTCGTCGCCTTGACAAGCCCAAGGATCATCTGTGGAGAATCGAGGGTGGCAGGTGAGGGTCAGGAGTGGAGTCACATGACTGATACATGTTGGAAGAAAAATGCCCCTATCTCTTTCTTGCTCTGGCCCTAGCTGGGACTCCCGAGGGACTGTCAACTGAAGCTGACCTTCTCAAGAATAAAGGACCTGTCCTTCTTGGTAGCAGCCTCTGAGCAGTAATGTTGTGTTGCGTAAGACTGGAAATCAAAGAGGGTTGTGTGTAGAAGACCAAGAGGACTTTCCGTCAGAAGCCAGAAACTACTAACCCACTCTAACTTTGTTCCACTCTAATGTGGGTCCGATCAAGTTGATGCCATATAAGGAACATGGGTTTTGAAGTAACCTGGAGTGATTTCCAAGGCACAGCCAGGAAATAATAATGCTCACCTGGGACAGTGACTGGGAAGGGTAAATAGGACAGTGGACAAATGTCCTCAGGCCTCATGCTTGTCACAGGAAACACAACCCACAGCTGGCTGTGGCTCTTCTCAGCCTTCTCCCTATCTGAACTGAACCGGTTTTTAAAAATGTGTCTCTCTTCAACAAGAAATATACTCATTAACTTATTCATGTAACTGTAACCCCTCTGTACAGCATCTTTATAATAACGTAATTTTTTTTAAAAAAAACATGTGTCTCTGTGGGTAGCAAACAGCTGGACAGCTAACATATAAGGTCCATGCCCTGTAGAAGGTTTGACAACAGTTTTGAGGCCATTACAGGCATCCTGGGACAAAGAGAGTGGTAGAATTGGGCACTGGTGGCTCATGTCTGTAATTCTAGCTACTAGATAAGCTGAAATCCAGATGATTGAGATTTGGAACCAGTATGGGCAGAAAATTCCATGAGATTCCATCTCCAAAGAAACTACAACCAGGGAAAAGCAGGGCTAAGAAAATGACTCCAGCAAGCTGAGCAAGTGCTAATCCCTGAGTTCAAAACTGGTAGCCAGCAAAATAAAGAGACGGAGTGAGACAGAGAAAGAGATAGGGAGAGAGGAAGAAAGAGAGAAAGAGAGGGAGGGAGGAAGAGGCAGGCAACTGCTAACAGGTGAAGACAAACAATTTGCTTGAACAGCTTCTTGGAAGGCAAGGGGGAGAGGTTGAGAAAGGGGAGTGGCCTGTTACTAGAAGGGCTTTGGGTACCCATCACCGCTCCCCCCGCCAAAAAATCAAGGAAGCTTTGATGCCTCAGTTTCTCTGTATATTTTATTTATAGCTCATCTCTTCCTAGACCTTACTCTTTTTTGCTATGCAATCTTCCTGTATCCATTAATGGATAGGTTAGAAAATAAATATAGCAGAGTGAATTTCAAATTAACTTACTGGTCGAATGGGCTAGGTGCTTGTTATAAAGGTTTCCTGAGTCAGAAAGGCCATTTCTAGAAAGTTATTTATAGATTTCTTTTATCAATGTTCTCTGACCCCATCTTTACATGGAAAAGGAAAGCAATTATTTTATTCTGATGCACACAACATAGGAGATTTTTAAATGATAGTTTTGCTCCAGAATGGTTCGCTTGTCTGCACAAAACCCACTGCAGGTGAAGGGCGTAAGATGTTAGCAACTTAAAAGCTGTCAGCATAGAGCAGAAGGCCTGCCTCAGATGATCAAGGCTAGTTTGGGGCATTATATAATTTATTGTACCTTTTGTAAATGTACTGGCCTTGTGGATTGTCTTCCTCTCACTACAGCAGCTGTAATGAGTCATCTGCTACCTCGGTGCAGGATTTTCTTTTCTGTTTTCATATTTATAAATGTGGCCTCCTGGAAACCATCAAGGCCAATTTCTGCCATTTGTTGTAAAAATGCAGCATGTTTAACTGAAGGTGATGTTGATTATGCCCATATCCAAATACAGATCTGGGTCTTTGATATTTACTTAAGGATTGAAAACACTTAGATACAAATTCGTACAAAGGTACAAACGAAACAAAGAAAAAGAAAAACATGAAGCTCAATGAAGCCTGCAACATGTTACTCCTTAGCTCTCAGAGTTATGTGGTTATGAGGATGCAGGGTCTGGTTAATGCAGGTCTGATTAATTATGTGCCTAAAATGAATCTTTGAAGGTAACAATTCATAGATAACAAATTAAGGTTTTTCAGTCATCTCTTTGGATTTTTTTAGTTGATGTTTTGCTTCTCTGGAAATGAACTTTTTGGTTTACAATACTGCTATTATTGCTACTATTGCTTTATTTTGAGACAGGATCTTTCTATACAGCCCACACTAGCCTCAACCTCATGAATCTTCTGCCTCAGGCTCTCAAGTGCTGGAATTACCAGTATGATCTACTCTATGAGACTTAAAAAGAAAAAGTAAACTGTAAATTTGACTCCATAGTTATTGTGTGTGTGTGTGCGCGCACTCACACATATGCACGCACGCACATGTGTGTGCCAGTACTGGGAATTGAACTTAGGGCCTGGGTGCTATCCCTGAGTTTTTGATAGTCAAGGTTAGCACTCTACCACATGAGCAACACTCACTTGTGGCTTTTTGGTGGTTAATTGGAGATAAAAGTCTCACAGACTCTTTCCTGTCTGAGCTGGCTTCAAACATTGATCCTCAGATTACAGCCTCCTGAGTAGCTAGGATTGCAGGGGTGAGCCACCAGAACTAGGCTTCCAAAACTATTTTGAAATGAAACAAAAACTGAAGGAAAGACTTAAGGCTCTGGAAAACATTTCATGCAGATTATAGCTCCCGAATCTTAACAATTTCCTCTAGACACAGGAGTGAAAGATCAAACACAGAAGATGAACAGGGTTGAAAATACCAGGGAATGATACTAACCCGTTATTCCCATTCATTTTAGGAAAACCTATAGATAGAGATAATCATCCAGTTAAACGTCAGAATCTGTGAAAGAGCAAAGGTGACAGAGGTCAGCTGTGAAAGCCCACATCTACTAACATGAGTGCAGTGGGTCAACTAGCAACCTTCACTTGGAAAAAAATGAACAGGAGATTTATGTCTCCTGAGAATTGAAATGCAGCTTAACGGAAGGCAAAATAAAGACATTTTCAACATGGAAAGACTCAGAAGATTTAATACCTAAGCATCCTTCCATATAGACCATTGTCTACCACAACAAGGGAATAAATCAAGACATAAATTAAGGAAGCCAGGGTTCCAACAATAGAGCTAGAAAGGGAAATCTTGAAATCAACACATCCTGATATGAAAGAAAGGAAGGAGGTCACTGGTTGGGAGGTTTCCAGGGAAAGAGGAAATCTGTGAATTATTCCACCAGATTTTTAGATGTGATTGGGACCAGTGTAGGCATTGTTGTTTTATTTTATTTTATTTCATACTTTTTTGTGTGTGCTGGTACTAAGGCTTGAACTCTGGGCTTGAGCACTATCCCTTAGCATTTTGACTCAACCACTTAAGCCACAGCTTCCCTTTTTGGTGATTAACTGGAGAAATATTGAGTCTTATGGACTTTCCTGCTTAGCTAGCTTTGAAATGTGATCCTCAGAGCTCAGCCTCCTGAGTAGTTAGGATTATAGGCATGTACCACCAGTGCCTCGCTTCTTTGGCACTTTTTAAAATTTTTACATACCATTTTGGCCATTTTAAAGCATGCATTTCAGGGCATTAAGTACATTGGTATTGTTGGGACACCTTCAGAAGTATCAGTCTCCAGAACAGTCTCATCTTCAAGTGAAACATTCTGTCCATGAAATGCTAATTCCCCATTTCTGCCATGTGTCCCAATCCCAGGACAGTTGCTACTCTACTTCCTGTCCATTTGAATATTCTTTTACCATGTGTAAGTGAAATCATAATAATCTTCGTCTTTTGGTGACTGTCTTATTTTGCTTCACATAATAATCCCAAGGCTCATTCTTATCCTTGCTTTAGTCAGAATTATCTTCCTTTTATTTTATGTATTTTACGTGCTGGTCCTGGAGCTTGAACTCAGAGCCTGGGTACAGTCCCTGAACCTCTTTGTGCTCAAGGCTAGCTCTCTACCCCTTGAGCCACAGTGCCACTTCTGTTTTTTTTTTTGAGTAGTTTATTGGAGATAAGAATCTCATGGGGATTTTCTGCCCAAGCTGGCTTTGAACCATGATCCTCAGATCTCAGCATCCTGAGTAGCTAGTATTACAGACATGAGCCACTGGTGACTGGCTATTTGTCTTCCTTATTAAAAATGAATAATATTTCATCATATGTATATACCACATTTTATTTTTTCATCCATTCATCAAAGAATGCTGGGACTGAGTTTACATTTTCGTTATTGTGAATTATTCTACCATGAAAAGTCTGACTTCCTGTGTGAACTCCTGACTTCAAGTATTTCACACATACTAGTTAGTGATATTGGTGGACATAAGGTAATTTCCACTTTTTTTAAAGGAATTACCACAACATTTCCCACCATAGTTCCACTACTTTATGTTTCCATTGGCAACCTGAAAGGATTCTTGCTTTCCTTCATGATACCTATGTTTTCCTTTCCTTTATAACAACCAACCTAATGTCAAGTAATATCTCATTGAGTATTGAATTTGTACTCTTCTAATAAGTAGTGAGTATAAGTGTTTTCTCCTGTGCTTACAGGTGATTTTTTATCTTTGGAGAGAGGTCCATTAAAGTCCTGTGCCCATTTTCACCTATTTAATATATTCTTAGTGTCCTTTGGTGTATAAAACAATTACTTTCAGTGAAATCTAGCTTATCTGTATTTTCATTCATGGATTGTGCTTTTGGTATGATATCTAAATCATAAAACTATTTCCCAATGTTTTCTACTTTTAGTTCCTATTGTTTTTGATGTTACATTTTGGTCTTTAATACATTTATAATCAGTTTCTATATAGAAAGTAAGGAGTCCACATTTAAAATATTCATTTGTTATGGACTGATTATTCATGTTTCCCCAAATTTATATTGAGGCATAAAATCAACAGGGGGGAGGTTGATGAATGAGAGAGGAAGTGTGGGAAAATAGCATTAAAATCTTCAGTGTAGATATGTAAAAATGGAACTAGGAAAATTGAAAGTATGAGTTGCATGGGAGGAATAGAAAAGAATGATGAAAGAGATGCCATTGGTCAATATGCATTATACTCATAAACTGACATGCTGAATTGAAACACCTTTGTAGAACTACTTAAAGATAATTATGTTGGAACCCTAAGTTCTAATGATATCTGGCATTGGGACTTTGAGGAGAGAATTTGGGTTAGATGACATCATAGGGATAGGCACCTGAGAATGAGTTTAGCACACAACCTCTCTGCTCTCCCTCTCCTTCTTACTCCCTCCCCCTCCCCTTCTCTCTCTCTCTTTCTCTCTCCCTCTCTCTCTCTCTCTCCTCTCTCTCTCTCTCTTTTCTCTCTCTCCTCTCTCTCTCTCCTCTCTTTCTCCATCCCATAACAATCCTCACCTACTTTGTAAGGGCACAGCAAGCAGGGAACCCCCTGGAAGTCAGAAAATAATCCTTTTCTAGAAAATTTACTTTCTGGAAACTTGACCTGGGACTTCAGGCCTTTAGAGTTATAAGAAAATTTCTTTTATTGTTGAAGCCAATTTTATTATGTCGATCAACTGAATGAGAGGAAAGGGGAACAGTTTACACTGAGCAAAAGGAAAGAAATGTACATATCCCCTGATTTGAAAGAAATAGTTGTATTGTCAAAGTTTATAGAATTTACAAAGTTTATGGACCATGATAATGATAATTTGCCTTGTGAAGGTTAAAATATGTTTGTGGCTTTAACTAATATCACTATCCCACAATACTGTGAAGTTTGTGAAATTTATGTAATCTCTTAAACTTGATAAAAATTATTTTTACAAAAGACTGAACATTTTCTGTGTACATGACACTCAAGTAAATATGGAGAAAAGATGTTTTGTCATGGAATCTCCCCAGAATACCATGCTTAAAGTTTTCCTAGGTGACAACTGTCAGCACCATGCACTAAAGTATAGCCCTGAGAACCTAACTATTCTTTCCATCCCCACACACCCCTATAGCCATCAGTCAGTGCTCCTCAGTAAATCCGTATTTCAGCCCTCACTCAGTGTTCAGGAATGTGAATCCTTCCAAAGCAGGAAATTGCACCTATATTTTAACCCAGGAAATTCCACTGCACATTCAACAGAGAGTGAGAAGGAAAAAAAATCAAGTAGCTTCTTGGTGCTATGATGAAATTTAAGACAGTTAAGTTGTTACTATGGTGAGTCAAGATATTGTTATTTCAAAGTACACCCAAAACTTTACTGCATACAAAACTTAACACTCTACAATCACTTAATTCACTTAAAGATATCTTTATATGGGAAGATATATATATATATATATATATATATATATATATATATATATGTATGTATAGGTATCCAGGCTCTTCCATTAAAATCGTATGATTAATTCTGTGTTTCTCAACCCTAGGAACTTAGAAAATACTTATTTGAAATGATACAAACCTGTAATCTCAGCAGTTGGGAGGCAGAGGCAGGAGAATGGTGAATTTTTGGACAGCCTGGGCACCATAAAGAAACACTGTCACAAAAATCAACCAATCAAACAACAACATGAATTTCATTCCAATTCAAACCACCAATTCAATCAGTTTGGAAATTAAAAACGTATAAATCTAATAGATGGTTCTAATGTAACAGCCATGATTGAAACACATGGGATTAAGGAAGCAGAATATAAACTGCAGAAGCCAAAAGTGGACAAACCGGCTTGCTTCATTAGTCCAGTTGCCTAGGTCAGGATCTTGGTATTTAATGCTAACTAGCTATGTGGCCTTGCCCACTACCAGGTGCTACGTCTCTCACACCCCATTTCTTTAGTTGTAAGTTGGAATAGGAGTGGTTCCATCTTCATGATTATTCTGGGGAGTAAATTCATTCAGTTATGGAAATCACATGGTAAATACTCATCAAACATCAGCATTAATTATACTAATATTAAGCACTGCAGAATCTGACCGGTCAAAATGTGAATTAAACAAGTCTAGTGGGATAAAAGGTAAGATGGAAGCATTTGATACAGACATTTTAAGAAGATAAATTTAACATGAAGGCAATTGCATCTCTAAATATTACCCCAGCATAAATTGGCTCAATACAGTTCAGGGTCTGATTGAACAGGGTGTTTTTATTTTGTGTTTGTTTCTTTAGTTCTTGATGAAGAAAATGACTCAAGCTAGTAGATTTGACCATACAGGACTTTTGGCGATGGTTAATGGGTTCTGAAAGCACTTATTGATCTTCAACAGTAGAGTTTTCATGTCTTGAGAAAGGAATTCCCCTGAAACCATGACCAACCAGGTAGCCATACTGCATCAACGGTCCCATTGACTGTGAGTATGTAAACATTGATTTGGCATTCATGTGGAAATACCAATCAGAGGGTCCTGTTCATAAATGAAGTGTTTGGACAAGAAGAAAAGTTACCACAGACAGAGTTAACTTGTCTATAAAGGCAAAAAGAGGTATGAGGTGTAAATTAAAATGATGGTGTCCACATCAAGAAATATTTTGGATATATCAAAATAATCTGGTTAATTTGGTCAGTGTTAAAAAATCCAGAACTCTTCCAAATTGGTACTCCATCTTGACCACAGTATTGAAATAATGAACAATGCTGATTTTGTGTTTTCAGTAGAGGAATAGTGTTCAAAATGTGTAACAAAATGATACAATATGGCTGGGTGCTGTTGGCTCATAACTGTAATCTTAGTTATTCAGGAGGCTGAGATCTGATGATCTCAAAGCCAGCCCAGTCAGGAAAGTCTGTGAGACTCTTACCTCCAATTAACTACCAGAAAACTGAAAGTGGAGCTGTGGCTCAAAGTGAAGTGGCAGAGCACTAGTCTTGAGCAAAAGAGGTCAAGGACAGTACCCAGGCCCTGAGTTCAAGCCCCATGACCAATAACAACAAAAACGGGGTACAATATAACAAATATGGTACATTACAGAAACTCACAGTAAACATTTGCTCACTCAGATTCAGTATCTATGGTAAATGCGGACTTCGTCTATACTTACTATATCCATGGACCATTAGCTCAGAATAAGTACCATGTCTTCTCTCCTTTTTAATCACACTTTGATAAAAACAGACTCTTCAAAGTGTTTTCCACTAATTCTAAATGGCTTTCTGTACTCAAGCAGTTTAACAACCCAAAACAACCCCAATTTTGTTGCAGAAATATTGGGAGAAGAAAGAATTTTTAAAATTATTACTGTCAATGCTCTGAGTCCTTTTAAAAATGTCCATTTAGAATATTGCTGATATTCTGGAAAAATAGCAGAGTAAAACACAGGGGCAAAAATCAGTAGTGTAAATTCCATCTCCAGCATAATGAAAAGGAACCAGTATGTTTTCTCATAAGGACTGAAAAGCAGTGATCAAGATATCAGGAGAAAGTGCTCACAGCTGCAGAACTCAGAGAACCACATACAGTCCTACAATGCTTATGCTTTATAGGGGTCAAACAATAAGAATTTGTCTTCTTGATAGCTTCAGGAAGCATGGACTTATTATTAAATAGGGTTCGGCTGGAGATATACCTCAGTGGTAGAGCATTTGTACAATGTCCTGGGTTCAAATCCAAAGAATTATGCACGCGTTGCACACCCCCCCTACACACACAAGTCATCTCCACATGAAGACTCTCTGTCTAGTTAGAGAGTTTAGTTAGAAAAAGCAATAGAGCTTCAGTAAGTTTTCACAACCACACTCAACTCTGAAAATTAAGAATAATTTTCACTAGTCTGAAACATGGCTAGTACTGATTATTTTTCTAAAATTGCCATTCAAGAAAACATAATTTATATCTTTAAAGATACCACAAGGAGGCAAAGAAAGATGAAAACAGAAGATTTCAGTACAGAAAGAACTTAGGGAAAAATATTGCACTTAACAAATAACATTTCCGGGTGGACTGGTGGGGAGACAGTAATGGAGATTGAACTCAGGGCCTAGTACTTGCTAAGCAGGTGAACTACTACTTGAACCGTGCTTCTAAGCTCCTCTTTCCATGGATTATTTTCAAGGTACCATCTCACTCGATGATGAGTCAGCCTGTGCTTTGATCTTCCTACCTGGGCTTTCTCATGTCACTGTAATGACAGGAATGTGCCACTGTGCCAGCTGTTATGCTTCCCCCGTAAGTGGGAAAACAGGCACACAGCGCCATGTTCTACCATGTTTGAGTTGGAGTCTTGCCAACTTTAATGACTGAGCAAGTAACTAGGATTACAGGTATGAGCCACTGTTCTGAGCAATAATAGAATATTTTAATCAAATATATTGCTATAAATTTTAAAGCCTCAAGTCAAGCATTTCTCTAAATTAGGACCATAAGTAGAAATATAAGTGCTCAGAGAAGTCCTATTAGAGATATAGGATATAATAGAAATAAAGATGGAGATAGAGACAGATGATAGAGAAATAAAGATATATATATATATATATACACACACACACAGACAGAGATTAGATAGATAGATGATAGATAGATAGATAGATAGATAGATAGAGAGATAGATAGATAGATAGATAGATAGATAGGCAAATATTTCCTCTAAGTGGAGATTTTTTCAACTATTTTTTAAAATAATAGTTCTGGTGCTATAGCTCAAGTGGTAGAGCGCTCGCCTTGAGCTGAAGAGCTGAGGGACAGCGCCCAGGCCCAGAGTTCAAGCCCCACGACCGACAAAAAAAAAAATTAAACCAGTAAAATAATAGTTCTGTCCTGCTTCTTCTGTAGTTCTTTAATTAATATTGATCTTCTAGATGGTGTCCCTTTAGTCTCTTAGGAGCTGTTCACTTTTCATTATGTTTTTTTCTTTTTGTTCTGCAAACTAAATTACTCCAAGTGACTTGGATTTGATGTTCCTTTGATGGCATCTTTTGGATATTGAACTATATAGATTTATTATCTATTCATAAATAATCCAACTGACAACTAATGACCACAAAGGAGGACATTTGAATCATCTTTTACCTAGTGAATTGAAGTAAGCAACAGGAGTAAAGAGAAAAGCAAGACTGGCAGAGAAAAGAATTGTGCAGTATGTGACTCTTTAGTGCTTACTATTCATTAGATCATCTTATTTTTCAGTAATTCCCCTAAGTTAAAGTTATTTAGATAGCACTCAATTGAGACCAAAACATAGGTAATGATAATGACCAACATTCATTTAGCCAGGCATCATTTTCAGTGTTGTGAGTGCGTTCATTCATGCACCCTTCTCCGCCCCCAATAAATCTTCATGCCACATGCACATTACTATTGTCTGTAATGTTCTGAGGTTAATCTGGCTTTCTAGTTTGCCACTACCTCATAGTATTCCTATCAAGTAAAGGGTTTCTGACATACAAGGGCAGATGACAAAGCCGTCTGCCCCCATTTCTACAATCTAGGCTTCTGGGCAGAGCTTTCAAAGACATTATCATCTCCCACAACTGGAACGGCTCCAGAAACGTAAGGTCTTCCAGAAGTCATCAGATGATGATGATGACCGCTTGGGGTGGCCTGACCAGGAGCAAATATCAACATTCAAAGACAATGTTGTTGCAATTTCCTGCTTGGAAGGCTTCACATTCCTGAGCACTCAGTGAGCACTGAAATACAGATTTACTCAGGAACACGGGCTGATTACCATCTGTAGGGAATGTGTGGAAAGAGCAATTAGGCTCTCAGGGCTTATGCTTTATTGTATGGCGGTGCCAATTGTTACATAGGAAAATTTTAAGCATGGCATTTTTGAGGAAATTCAATGACAAATGATCTTTCCTTCACATTTTTCTCAAAAGTGCCTGAAATTCCATAGGAAGGGTGACCTACTGTCTGCCAAGCCCATTTGAAAAATTTTATATGAACCTATCATATGCATATATTTGTAGGTATATGTATATGTGATTATGTTTTATATGCATGAATATAACATAACATAATGAAGTGGTATAATATAATCTTATGATACAATATAATATATAAGTCCACATGAATATGTTACATGATTAACACTAAAGAAACTGAATTATTTTTAAAAATCAAAAGTATAGAAGTTAGTCAGATAGCTGCTCTGAAACATGTGTCTTAACTCTGTGTCTTAAGATAAACTTCCTTAAATCTGAAGACTCTCATCTGTAAAATGGAGCATTTCTCATCCTATAAGCTTGTGTGAACTAAATACACACACACACACACACACACATACACTTGATACAGAGTCCAATTAAATGTTCCACTAACATTGACTTCCTCCCACACCTTCCTACCCAATTAACCCCATCCTCTTGGCAGGAAAGTGAAAACCTGACTACCTTGCTAGAAGCTGGCCCTTTGTGGAATGGCCACCCACACTCTTTTGTTCATTGCACTCCCCTGACCCTTGACCCAGTCTGCTTACTCAGTACACTGCATGTGAGCCAATCTCACAAAGGGACATTTCCTACCTTTGAAAAAAAAAATGGGCAAGTAACCAACAGACTTGTGGTGCCTGCCATTTCCCATCTGTAAATTTCTCAAAATACTATTCCAGTAAGCCATCTCTTAGGGTTCATGATGTGATTAATAATATTGTGTGTCAGTCATCTTGAGCATTCCAGATAAAATAGTTTCTTAAGAACACACCGTTGTTGGGTGCCAGTGGCTCACGTCTCTAATCTTAGCCACTCAGGAAGCTGAGATCCGAGGATTGTGGTTCAAAGCCAATGCAGGCAAGAAAGTCTTATCTCTAATAAACTACAAAAAAAAATGCTGGAAATGGAGCTGTGACTCAAGTGGTAGAATTATCTCCTTGAGCTTAAAAGCTCAGAGACAGTGCCCAGGTCCTGAGTTTAAACCCCTGGACCAGCATCAAAAAGAAAAACAAACAAACAAAATATGCAGGTGTTGAATTATGAATGGAAGACAGTTCCATCAGTTTTCTCTTTATATGGGTGCTGCAGTTTTCTCACAGGACTCAATCTAAAATAAATGTTTCTACTTGATTCCCACAATACATGAATAGTGTTGCTGTAGGAAAAAATCATCTCCTGCCTCTAGAGACATTAAATCAAGAGGGCTAAACAGAGTGGGTAGAGTAGCTTTACTTGGGAATACAATCCTCACATTTACATTCACCTGAAATGTTGCTGTCATGAGGTTGAACCTTACAAGTGCAAGTATGAATGAGTACTCTTTTCTTTCTGCAAAACTTGGTTCACTATCACTTAATATTATTGTCAATATTTGCTCCTTACACCACCCAGTTTAACTACTGGGCCCATACTATCTATTTCCCATGCACTCAGAACAACCTGTAGGACCCTCCCCACCTCCCCACATTTTTCCAGACTTCCACTATTCTCTCTCCACTAAACAGGCCAGGCCAGTGTTCCAGCCACCCTCTTTATCTGCCTTCACATTCTTTCCTCTGCCTATTCATGGAGCCGCTGACGGCTGGTCTAGCTTCCTGTAATTTCATGGGTGATGGGGACTTTTCTCCCTTTACCATGGCCTCTGCGTTTAGTTGTTTTAGGTAAGTTATTTCCTCCCCTCTTCTCACTTGAGTTCATATAGCTTTCTTTTCTCAGCCTCCTAGCCCCCTTCACCAGTGAGAGGTCTCTTTTAAGCCCTAGAATCTCGGGGTGCTCCTGTGTTTCCTCTCATCAGAGAGCAGGATTTCCTGAGCCAGGGATGTGTATGATTAAGGCACAGCTAGGTTCTATCCTGAACATACCTCACAAACATCTCCCTAATCTTTGTTCACTATATCCCAGGACAATGAAGCCTGTCCTCTGTTTTTACTGTGAGATATCCTTTCTTTATACTCTGAAGATGAGCAAAGAGGGAAATCCTTCATCTCTAAGTTAAGCTACTCTCTACTCTCACTCTGTTTTTGATTTGGAAGTTTTCTTTCTCCTTCAACCCCTAATGTGACAGATTTAATGGGAATAAAGGTTAAATAAATAGCTAGAAAAGCGAAATGTCACATAAAAGTAAAGTATCAGATGATCTTTTGAGTACCTTATTAAATGCATTGAATTTTTTAAAAAAATATATGATAGGTAGAAATATCTAAGTGAGGGTAAATTCTCAAATGCTCTTTTGTTTCTATTGGGAAAAATGTAATTTGATCTATTAACAATTTAAAATGTATATGACATATAGGAGAAGAATCCTGAATAGTGACTAGAAAATGACCATAGATCTGGATACTGGTAGCTTGCACCTGTAATCCTAGCTACTCAGAATTCTGAGATTTGAAGATCATGATTTTGAAGCCAATTGAGGCAAGAAAAATCCTGAAATTGAGGGGTGGCTCAAATGGTAGAGAGTTAGCCTCGAGCAATAAAGCTAAAATTGAGACTCTGAGTACAAGTTTCAGTACTGGCACAAAAAAGACAGACAGGCAGGCAGGCAGGCAGGCAG
>NW_012267356.1:794786-798794 GCF_000151885.1 Dipodomys ordii
AACATTAAAATACATATCTAAGGGTTCATTTTCCTGACATCACATTATCTGACCTTTTCCGCTTGACTCATAGATATACTAGATATTTCAAATAAGGGAAACCATGGGACCTATGTTTCTTTGGGCCTGGCTTACTTCTCTTCTCTTAAAGCTCATCTGAGTAAGACCACAACCAAATGAAACTGAATGTCGCATGTTGGCACTCAGATTCACTTTCTCTGGCACTTACTCGGGCCACCAGACTGCCGGCAAGGGAATACTTCTCCAACATTCATACACTGGGGTCTCAAACCACCTGCCTCCTTCACCAGCTACAACTGTGGGAACCAGCAAAAGGGTTCCCATCTTTCTTTCCTTCTAGTATGCTTATTTATTTGGAGGGCTTCACTGTTCTTTCATGACACCATGCCTCTCCATTAAACATCTTTCCTTAGCTATGACTCCAAGAGAATAGGAGCTGGCAATCTTGTAGGCATCTGGACAATTGCCATGTGGACTATTCACTCCCTCACGGGAAACTAAAACCTTGGATTATTTATTGTTTCCACTAATTCCAGCTCAGTGCATAGCCTATTGTGTTCTAGATTATGAACTCCTCATGAACATCTTGCTGGCTTACACAATGCTGACAGCTCCTGGTGCCAAATAAATGCGCAGTGTAAACAAGCTGGATGGATATGGTACCCTGCATCCATTTTCTCCTTCTAAGTGATACTGGTCACTTTTAACTCTGTTCAAATTTCCCAACTCACTGCAGTCTCTCATTAATGTAGGCTCCACCACTTACTGCTGACAGTTCTTCTCTCTCTCTCTCTCTCTTTGTCAGTTGTGGGGCTTGAACTCTGGGCCTGGGCACTGTCCTTGAGCTCTTCAGCTCAAAGCTCCCGCCTGACCCACAGTGCCACTTCCAGTGTTCTGGTGGTTAATTGGAGATAAGACTTTCTTTCTTGAGCTGGCTTTAAACCGCCATCCTCCGATCTCAGCCTCCTGAGTAGATAAGATTATAGGCATGAGCCAGCTGACACCTCTTCTTTGCAGTGCCATTTCTGTCAGTTTTCTGTCATCATTAATAAATACCTGAGAGAATCAGCATATAAAGGTGAAAGGTTTCTTTTGCCTCTATTGCCAATGTTTCAGCCCAGAGTTGCTTGACTCTGTTGTTTTGAGCCTCTGGCAGTGCAGTGCGTCAGGATGGGAGCATGTGGCAGAGGAGCTTTTCACCTTGTGGTATCCAGGAGGCAAAGACAGAGGAAAGGGTCAATTCACCAACCATACTTACCCATTTCAACCGCACAATCCCAGTAACTTCTTTCTACAAGACTCCAGCTTAGGCTAGGGACTAAAACCTTCAACACATGGGCACTGGGAATACATTCAAGAACCAAAGTCATAGTATATCGCTCCTAATTTCCAATCACTTATATCTAATTCCTAATGTAAAACACATTCATTTCTTCTCCAAATGTTCTCAGAGTCTTAACATAAGGTCCCACATTGCTCAGAAATCTTTAGTCTCTTCTGGAACTTGAGGCAAAGTCATAGCTGTGACTTCTGGGAAAAAATCAAAAGGATAAGTAGTAAGGTTCCAAATGCAGTAACATATATTAGACAGTCACACTCCAAAAGGAAGAAATAGGGGCATAGAAAGAAGGATTCAGCTGAAGTGGTAACAAAACCCAGAAGTGCAAACAATAAATACATATGCTTCATATCTATCCTCTAAGGCACATGGTGGTATAATGTGAGTTGGGGTGGGCAGCTCAGCCTCTACACCCTTTCTAGCTGCAGCCCACATGACCACTCTCCTGGGCTGGCTGCAGCATCCTTGGTTGGAATTTTGTATTCCTGGAATCTAATTTGGGTTCCTAATTGAAGCATCACCTTATTCATTCAGCAGTGCCATGTCAAAGTTGCTTATAGAGACTCCAATTCTGAAACATGCGTCTTTTTCTTCACTTATTTCTCTTTCTCTCCTCTTTCTCTTTTCTTTCTCTCCTCTCCTCTCCTCTTCTCTTCTTCTCTCCTCTCTTCTCTTCTCTTCCCTCCTCTTCTCTCCTCTCCTTTCCTTTCACCTCCCCTCCTCTTCTCTCCCCTCCTCTCCTCTCCCCACCCCACCTCTTCTTTCCTCTTTCCTCCCCTCCCCTCTGCTCCCTTCCTCTCCCTTCTTCTCTCCTCCTCTCCTCTCCCCTCCCCTCCTCTCATTTTCTCCTCCTCTCCCCTTCCTTTCCTTTCCTTTCTCTTCTCTTCCCTTCCCTTCAATTCTCTTTTCTACCTTAATACCAATTACAGAAGAAACCTCTTTAATCCCATGGCTCTTGCATACTGCATGCTTATAAAACTAAAGTCATATGGACAATGTGAAGGTTTGCCACTTGTATGAGCTATGCCAAGGCCTATTGGAACATGGATACCTCCTAAGTGTCTTTACAACTGAACACAGGGAAATGATTCCTGGGGAAACTATTCCTCAGGCTTCTCTTTGTAAGCCTAAATTCTATGTTGTCTTGATATTCTTCCACCTTAAAACTCAACCTCATACAAAGTCTTAGGGCATGGGCAAAATGTAGTCAAGTTCGGTGTTGCAAGCATACAACACAGATGCTCTCTAGTCCAATCCCCATTGCGGGTTTTATTTCCACTTGAAACTTCATGAGCATAACTCTTACTATTCCTATTTGCATTGGCATATGGTCTCTGAGCCTTCTCCAGAACCATTCAATTTTTTCCACCTAAAGCATTTTAGGCCATCTCTAGCCTATATCTTTATATATTTTCATATTCCTTTCACATTGTCAAGTATAGCTATAGAAATAACTTTACTTCTTGCTATCTATCACCTTCTGTGTTACTCAAATTCCTGCCAAAATACTGGAGAAAATCAACTTGGAAGGAGGAATATTTTATTTTGGTTCATGGTTTCAGTCTACGACCAGTTGGTTCTACTGGGACTTGAAATAAGGCAGCACATCATGGTGGAGAATCTGTGGTAAAGCAAAACTACCCCACTTGTGTCTGCTGGGAATAAAAACAATCAAAGAAAACAGGAAGGGATCAGGTTCCCAATATCTCCTTCAAGGGCATGCCCTCAGCAACCTAGTTTCCATCCCCTGGAACCTTCCTTTTAAAATGGCTACCATCTCCCAGTAGCACCTCAGGCTGAGGACCAAGCCTTCAATGTGTGGGCTTTTGAGAAGTATGTAATATAGAAGCTGTAGCAATTACCATCAAATGCAGCTCCCTGTGTCTGAGTCATTCTTTGCAAATGAGGTCAGATGGATTATGTTCTGACATAGACTGCTGCTGCTATTTCCTGAGTTCAAAGACTAGAAGGTCTGGTCTCACCGTGAAGTTCATGGCAGCAACTTCCAGACCCAGACTTATTACCCCTTCTCAATGTAAGCTGTTTTATCAGTAATGAACCCTGTTGTGAGCAGAGTAAGCAATGTCTATGCCAAGCCATGTTGCAACCAACTTGCTTCCTTGCCTACCACTTTCTTGCCTTGGAATCTATGCGGTCTGGGACCACTTGTAACCCAGCTTTCATTTTCTCTAATTTGAAATGAAAAATTTTCTCCCTTGGCTTGAGCTTACCATTGTTTTTAGACCTTCAACAAAGAAGGAATAGAAAATCCTCTCAGTAAGTGAATTGATTATGGCTGCTCTTAACTTGAGGAGGACCCATACAAGAGATAGCAGGTGTTTAGATGTCCTAGGATTAAGCTGAGACAGATTCTGGGTCATCTTCTTGTGTGGAGTTTGAGTCTAAATTGTAAACTCAATATAGAATATTCTGTAATACAGAATACACTTAAGTATCCTGCAAGAGTCACTAAAAAATAACAGACAAGCTGAGCACCAGTGCCTTATGCATGAAATCATAGCTTTGGGAAACTAAGACCTGGAGGATCATGCTTTGAAATCAGAGTATGTAAGACTCTGTCTCCATTTAGCCAGCAAGAATGAAAGCTAGAGTGGCTCAAGTGGTACAGTGCCAGCCATGAGCAAGCA
>NW_012267356.1:800840-812956 GCF_000151885.1 Dipodomys ordii
ACATCTCATTGTTGCAATGGGTCCACCTGTATCCCTATTTAAATGATTTGTTTTTCCCCTTCCCCTCCACAAATTATACCGACATCAAATACAGTGAAAACAGGGGTTATACTGTGGGGGAGGGACATACAAAGCAACAACGAAATAATCTTATAAATGTGTTAGAAACAATCGCATGGAAGAAAAAAAAACATTTGAATACATATCTTAGGGTTCATTTTCCTAACATCAACTTATCTGACCTTTTCTGCTTGACTCAGACATATACTAGATATAAGCACCTGATTATTCTTAAGGTTTCTTTATCATGGTTTTTCCTTTACTCAATGGTTGCTAGTTTGGGGACCATACAGTTACAGAACTAGACAGATATATCCAGGCTTAGATTTAAAATCAATTTGGAGTTGGATACCACTGACTCATTTCTGTAATCCTACTCATGAGGCTGAGATCTGACCATTATGGCTCAAAGTCAGCCTTTGCAGAAAAGTCCATGAGACTCCTAGCTTCAAGTAACCAGCAAACATCCAGAAGCAGAGCCATGCTTCAGGTGGCAGAGTGCCAGCCTTGAGCAAAAAAGCTGAGGGACAGATTCCAAGCCCTGAATTCAAACCCTAATACCAGCAAAAAATTAATTAATAATTAACTAGATAAATTGCAGAACTCCTCTCCCATTGGTTGAATGAGGAAGGACAAATCCACAACTTAATGAAATGAATACGAGAAAGAGGTCCTGCATGAATAAGCGTAGAAATTAAAGCATGAAACAGAAATATTACAAGCTTTATTTTCATTCCAATTTTTAAAGTATTATTATTTTATAACCATTTGTTGAACTACACTGTACATTCAGAAAGGTTCAGTGATCAGTGCACAGCTATTGGTTAGACTATTTATAATATGGAATGCATTTGTTAAAACTATAAGGTAAAAAATATAGATGTTTTTCACACCAAGGGTTGAGCCAATCCCCGTAAGTGGCAATGTAGGGGGGGTGGGCAATACAGGGGTTAGCGACCCTGCCAGGTGCTTTGGTAAGGGGGAAGGAACAATGGTCGAGCACATACATATTGTGGGCACACTTCAGCTATTCAAACCCAGACAGAGGAAATGGGGTGGGGGAGGGATGGAGCTTAGAAAATGAATAAAGAGAGAAAAAGGGTCCCAAACTTTTTGCTGTGGCTCTTCAAGTGATGAAAGCCTGCATTGTGAGAAGCTGTGGGTCAAAATAAGAAGGTTATTCAGCGATCACAGACTGCACAAAAATGCAACATCCTTCCATTCCAGACAGTCAGATTTTCATACTACCCCCAAAGCCCTCTTTATCAGCTACTAATTTTTTTCTATGATCCACAATCATTTCATATTTTCAGGGGGAAAATTTACTTCTTTAAATCTCTTGTCAACTGAGTTTGCATGCTCCATGAAGTTGGATGAATGTTTGGACGTAATTTGACATTTTCAGTAGAGCCCTCCCTGTCCCTTCTCTTCTCTAAAATAGCTTCCTCTGAGTCCGTGTCCCCACCCCGAGGCCCTTCACCTCTCTCCATTTTTCTTGGATAAGAGCCTCCTAGTGAATAGACAACATATTTGAGGGAGGGGAAGAGGCGGTTGAGAAAAAGAATCAGAGGCCAAATGGGGCTGTTGGAGGGAAAAGAATGTGGAACCGCTGATATAACTCAATGGTATTCACTGTTGCAGAGAGTAATGAACTTTTTACTTACTTAGCAGCAGCAGTTCACCTAATGTCCCCCACTAATTTGAGGCCTTTTCCAAGAAGAAAAGAAAGCTATGTGGTTCACAGTCACGCATCTGTGCCCAGTGCTGAGAGCCCTTTTGCCTTTTCTTGCATAGACTTTTGTGCATGGGAAATTCATGCTCTTATCTTTGTCTCTCTGCCTGGTTCCTTGTGTAATATTCTTCCATATGAATAAAACACAAGAGGAAATTAGACAGCTCATCATCCATGCTGAAAGGTTAAATTTTGCCTGAAAAATTATGTACTATCACTTGATTTTATTTTCCATGTTGCAATGTCTCAGACTTCTAGTATTTGACTGTATCTAAAATGTCCAAGCACTGAACCTAAAGCAAGATAGTTTATGAAGCTGACTGAAAGTAAAATGCATTGGGGAAACTACACAATCTCTGTTCTTGTTTCTTCCAAATTAATATGGATGTTTGACCAAAAGTAATATAATTTCATTTTCATTTGTTGCATTAATTAGTTTGCCTCGCATACAAAAGACAGTTCCAGGAGTTCCAGGGCATACACGCTGGTGGGTAACCTGTATGCTTGCAGATGACCTTGACTTCTAGAGTTAGGAATATGTGACACTGTATAGAATTCTTCTCTTTACGGTGGCAAGCTTGTTGATGTGAGGGCTGAAGCTGGGAGAAATAGGTGCTGATTATGACTTAAGCATCTGCAAGTAAAAAAACGTGAAACTCTCATCATTAGATTTCTGATACTCCCCTGGAATATCCCAGGGGATTTTGATTGCACCAGGTGGTAATCTCTCTAAGATCTTACATGGTTATAAACCTATTCATGTCTTGGCCATCAGAAAGTTTCTTTCAAATTAGGAAATACTGTGATTTTCTCATAGTCCATACCTAGTTAGTATTTCATTTTATTTAATCTAAGATAGGATCTGCTCTGGATTATTGAACAATATTATACCATTTATTCCTGATTGTTCCATTCTCAGATGTGAAATGGAGGTAGGGAAAAATGCAAGTCGTTTCTGGCCCTGATCTATTTCCTCTGGTGTCAGAAACCTGGCTGTGAAGATGAGTTCAGGCTGGAGCTCTGGAGAGACCCTTGTTCAATGAAGCTACATTAGAAATCTGAAAGGGAAGTGGCGTTGTGGCTTCAGCTTTGAGCTGAAGAGCTGAGGGACAATGCCCAAGCCCAGAGTTCAAGCCCCATGACCAACAGAAAAAAAATCTGAAAGGATCTCTTCAAGGGTTCCTGGTTGACTCCTGAAGACTCCAACTGAGATTTTTCTCACCTTCTTGCTGTTGAATGTGAGAGGAGTCCAACACCCTGGCTAATACCTTATCAGGCCATTTCCTCTGATGAGGAAATAAAGACAAAGTTTTATAACAATGCAAGATGCAGGCCCAGAGTTCAAGCCCCACAACCGACAAAACAAAACGAAACAAGCAAGATGCAGGCTATTGGTCCTGGATCCCCAGTGTCCATATTTATCCATGCCCAATAGGAGAACATAGAGATTGCTTTATTTATAGGAATATTGGTTTAAGGGTTCTCCATGATGATTCAGGGAAAAAAAAAAAAACACTAGCCTCCAGATTGCCTCCATCATAGGCCAAAGAGGTCCAGACTATAATTAAGTGCTCTCTGGGGGAAGCCTGTCATAAAGTAAGGATTCTCAAGAAATGTATAGAGAGGCCCACCTAGGGAAGAGCAACAACCTAGCCAATAGGTGAGGCACATGAGTGAGACACCTGGCAGTGGGTCTGGGGCTTCCTGGCCTAGTCAAGCCATCAGATAATAACAACCGTATGAGTATGATGAATGCTAAGGGAAGTCCACCCAGCACCAAGAGAAACAGTGAGATAATAAAAGTTCATTGCTTCCACCACAAGTTTAAAATGATTTTTATATCTCTACAGATGACTAATACGCATAGCTTCTAAGTGGCATATCAATCCAAGAGGAGCTGAAAGCAGAGTTGAACCTCATCTCTGCATCATTCTGTCTTTCCCATTGCCAAAGAGGTTATTTAGTAAACTCTTATTGATAATAACTACTCAAAAAACCATATTATCTAACATGCAGAAAAATCTGACACATTTCTAGACCCCGTGAAATTCAATAATGATGAACTCTACATCAGCAGCCAATAGTCACTACCTTCCTTTTGTCAATATAGATTAATGCTGATTGACCTCTTTTGTCCAAGCATTCCTTTTCTAGGTTCTAGAAGAACATTCTCTTTATTAAATAGTATGCTACTTCCAGCAAGCCTATTATTATAACTTAAATGAGGTCATAGCTTCTTAGAGGTCCATTCTTGACCTGACAACACAACATAGTCACCTCAACCAAATTGATCTCAAATATTGACCGTCTTTTTTTACCATCTATTACTTTCTTCCCAGGAGGAAAATATGAGCAACTCATTTCTTAGATGGGAGTATTTTGATAAGTGGGTTATCTCCCATGGTATGGTGATTGAGACTGTTCAATCCTCAGAAGGATGTCATAGAGCCATCTTATTGATATAATAATATGAATGCTGAGCGTCCTGGGGCTCTGTAGAGTGGAGCCTCAATATAGGATAGCTGTTGTATCTTTCCCATAGGTGCACTTAGGAGCATACTAATCTTCGTCCGGAGCTGATGGACAATTTTCAATAAGTAAGCATCATTTGACATAACCACATTGGTTACAGCAAATGATAAGTTCCTCACTACTCACTTTTTAGAATCAAGATAACTTAGAACATCTATCTACTCAGGGATTTGCCAAGTACTTGGTGAGTAACTTCTTGAGTACCTAGATATGAGGAAAGCAGATATTATGATAGGCTTCTAGTTGCTGTGATAAATATCTTAAACAAGAGGATGAACTTTTTTTCCCATGGCTTCAGAAGTTATAGTCCCATGGGCCAGCTCTGTTAACAGTTTCTGGGCCAGGGTTGGCCATGGGTTAAGGGAGTGGCAGAGCAAAGTTGTTCTCCTCACGGTGGTCAGGAAGCAGCAACACATGAAAAAGCCATGGTAAATAGAACTCATAAGGACACTCCCTCAATGACCTACTTCCTCCAGCTAGACACAAACTACTGAAGTTTCTACACCTGTTAGAATAACACTATCAGTTGGAGAATATACCTTAACATATAAGTCTGTGACTTTCATATTCAAATGATAACATGGCCTTAAAGATATGAAGAAGAGTTAACCAAATCCTAGAATTCCAACATTCATTGTCTTTCAAGAGGACATATCTCCATCTCATCATCTCATTGATGCCATTTCTGTTTTCCTTATGTCAACCATGTTACTCCCCTGCCTATACCTTTGCCACAGTTCAAGTTTTCTACCAGGAAATACAATGTTTTCTGGTTTCTGACTCTGTCTTCGTATCTCTCAATAATTATCATGTTTTTCAGCCTAGTAACATTGAAGTCAATGTAGTTTCCTGAGCAACCATGCTTTCCTCCTCCATACATACATATACATATACCCTTCTAACCCAGTGAATTCTTTCTAAGGATTCAACTTAGAGTTCCATCATCTTGGAGAGTACCCTTCTTCCTAGTACATCAGATTTCTGTTCTTACATCTCTCTCTTCAGTGCTCTAGTATCCTCCCTTGGCCATGTTCCAGCATTTATTTGAAACTAGTTTCATGCAATGTTTATCCTGTGCCAAATGCTTCATTCTCCTCATCACATCATGAGCTCTGGGACAGCAATGTAGTAGGATCAAATTTAACTTGGCACTCTCAAGTGTCTGTCAAATAATAGCCACTTAAGAAATGAGATTATATATGCAAAAGACTTAGCACTATTGACAGTGGACATAGGAAGTGCTCAATTAATGCTGTTGCTATTGTTAACTTATGTTCAGCTGCTCCTAGCAACAGTTAAAAAGAGTAAGGCTGAAGAAAAAGAAAATGAATAAATAGAACAGGTAGATATAAATCAATAGAGACTCTAAAAACACCAGTGAAAAGAAATCTAATAAGCTAAATCAAATAAGACCAATTAGAAGATTAAACAAAGCAAGGTGAATCTGAGAAACTTTCTGAGAAACAAGACAGTTTTTACCAGGAAAATAGCAAATTCCCTTTAGCTCAAGTTACAAAAGACTGGATCAGAGGAGGCACTTAAATGCATGTAACATTGGACATAAGCCTACTGGCTAAGTTAGGGTGAATTTTTAAGATATTGTTTATTAGCACATATGAGTTCTACAAGAGGATTTCTTTCTGGCATTTCCATCATATATATATTGTACCTTGATCAAAATTACCCCCTTTAATTACTTTCCCTGGTCTCCTTTTTCCCATTTTTTAAAACAATGCCAGAAGATTTCATTGTCCAAGATCAATGCTAAAAATATAATACTTAATCTCAAGCTATACTAGAGAGTCATAGTAATAGAAATAGTGTGACACTGGCAAGACAAAACAAAACAGACAGATAGACCAACAGACTAGAAGATATAGAAATAAGACCACCCAGCTCAAAATATACATCAGAAAAAAATTACAGCTTCTTCAACAAATGGCACTTGTCAAACTGGATGTCCACATGTAGAAGACTGAAAGTAGATCCTAGTCTCTCAACCTATACTCATATAAACTCCAAGTGGATGAAAGACCTCAATGTAAGACCTGAAACTTTGAAAATATTCCAAGAAGACATAGAGAAAACACTAGAAGATATAGATATAGGCAATGACTTCTTAAATAAAACTTCGCCTGGAAAGTGAGCACAAGGATTGCATCAAACTCAAAAGCTTCTGCACCTTAAAGGGAGTTGTCACTGAACGTAAGGGATGGCCTACAGAATGGGCTGGTTTTATTAAGTTCCAATTCTTCATTTTTAAAATATTTGTAATAAGCTCATAACATATTTGTGATATCTTTACCCATTTCCCTCTTCATTATTTTCCCAGGGAAAGTTGAACAGTTTCAATATTGACTTTGTTAACATGAACAGGCAGTGATCTTTGAAAAATGAGAGTGGCTAATGTTTAACAATACACTGGAGTAGATAGAGCTGTTTTAATGGAAAGTTTTTTGATGCAACATTATTATTCTTATTAGGTCTATATTTGGAATTTAAAAAAACTAGGGGCAGATTGCTTCTGGGTGTTTGTTGATTTATTCCTTGAATAAAATCGATCAGAATAAATGTCCTTAAAATAACAATTACACATAACATACAAGTTGTACTTTGTTTCTCCTGCCCCCCACTCCTTTTTCTCCCTCTTCCTCCCACTCATCTCCCTCTCATCTTCCCATACTTCCTAGAAACAAAGCCAAACATGAAAATAAAAGAGCTGATACTACTATTCTCTTGCAGTTGTTTTCTTTAGCTTTTTAAATATAGTCATGTTTTTCAAACTCTTGTGGATCAAAAATTTGCCTAGAAAACATCTTTCAGAAATATCTGAAAAGAGACTGCTTTAGAATATTTCTGGGATTCATGTTAGTTGATTTCTGAATGCTTTCTATTGTCTTGATAACAGTCAAAACACAGTAAATTATTAGGTTTTCTGCACTAAGAGGGGAAAGGAGAAATGAGCCTCCCAAGCCAGTCCCTCAGGCAAGCAATGAGAATACAAATCCCCAGATGTCCAGTCAGCTCACAAGCTGATAGCAATGGTCAGCATAACGGACATCCAAGCTCTTCACTGGCAGATTTTCCAGTTATTCCAAACATTAAGTGACTAGAGACAATATATTGTATATGATATACATATCATATGATATATGATATATAGTGTATATTATATTTATAAAGAGATATGCTAGATATTATCATATGATAAATATGTCATATATGATATATATTATGATAATATATGTGTATATATACACACACACATATACCCATATATTACTCTGGGTACACACACATATACACGTATATTACTCTAATTCCAGTAACGTAACTATGAGAAATACACTCACCAGACCAAACTCAAAGGGTAGATTTGGAAACAAGAAATGCAGCAAAATTGATACTTTAATGATTGGGTGGGTATGATGGTGGATACACTGGTCCAAAATTACAATGAGCAATTTTATACCTATCACATGAATGAGAGGTATATGGTGAGAGAAATATGGAGTTCACATATCTCCCCCATATCATCTAAGTTATATTACTTATTTTGGGGTGAATTGAATGAATATGTGTACTTGTTTGGGTTGATTGAATTTTAGTAGACTTTTGGCTGTCTCCACTTCTCTTTGCTCTCCTGTAACAGGTACACTTATGTGCTTTCTGGCACGTGCACACAGTTTCTACCCATTTTCTCATTTTGTTGCTGTCCCTTCTTCTTCTTGCTCATCAGCCCTCTTTCTAATCCATCCTGTTTATCTATGGGCTTTCCAATGCATGAATTTTGTCAAATCCACAAGTCGCTATGCAATCAAGCTACTGGTAATTTCTCACTCAAATCTGAATTGAAAATGGACCACCACTGACTTTATTTCTAATAGAAGCAGAGGGAGAACCTGCTGAGCAGCTTCTAATAAATGAGAATTATGGTGTCCAGCCATTTCAGTTGATAGTGGGGAAATGTATAATAGGCATGAAAACTGCCTCGGTGAAGGTTTAAGGTATTCACTGTTAGGAGACTTCAAATCATATTCAAATAGTGAATGATTGCTATTTCCTTCATGGCCCAAGTCTCTTTCCAAGAAGCAGGTGCATGTAAATATCCCAAGTGATTGATCTGTACCCTGAGAAGACTCCTGTCCTTCTGATGCTTTAGAACAGATTTGCTAATTTTTCCATCCTTGGCATTTGAATGGAGGGAAGGGTGGAGAGGTAAGAAGAACATGAAGTGGATAGAAATGTCTTTGATCCTTATTGTGCCATACCTCAGACCTTCCTGGTTCTTGTCTGAAAACCACCAAGAGTTAAGGCCCATGTCTACCTTACAAGGCTAATGTGAGGACAAGACAAGCCATAAAATACAGGAAGTGCCTAAATTCGCACAGGTGATACAAAATGTCAGGTTGACTGGGGAGAAGGAGAGGTGGGAGGTCTTCACTAGCAAGTGACTGCCCTGTAACTGGAGCAGCTAACAACATAACTATAAAATTTGGGGTGATTTGTAAAAGCCTTTGGATTCTAAGCAGGGAGCAAGAAAGCCCAGGGTCATTGTAAAGAGGTTATCCATTTTTCTAAAGGGATACCAAGCTGTATCAAGTAGATGGTGACATGAATTGTGTTTAAGAGTCAAGTCGAAGGCTCTCAGGCCAGGAAAACGGAACCTGAGCAAAGTCCCTAGGCCAGGACATAGATCAGGAATGTGACATTACAGTGGATTGTATTTCAGGTGCCTTAGAGATCTCTTTCAACTGTTAAACAAGGCTGGCATCTCTGCAAACAATACCAAAGTGAGTAAGTCCCAACACCAGCCCTCCCCTCAAACAATGGAGAGCTGAGGAAACACGGTCTTGTGAGCTTCTCAGGGCAGGCACCAGGTCTACTTTGTTTAGAATTGAATGTGTGGTGCGGCACCAAATACCTGAGCATAATAGGACTCAAGAAATGTTTATTGAGTAAAGTATGAAAAGAAGTACAATATAAAGCAGGTACAATCTATTCTGGAGGCCCATGGCTGGGTGCATGGGTACCAATGGATTAGTAGAGGCAAACAGGCACATTCTGATGAAGGATTTTAAACAGCAAGAGTGAGGAAAGATGTTTCAGGAGCCAGTATGAGCACAGGTGAATCGTGGTGATACAATTTAAGGTCCACTTTCTCTGCCAATTAAAGAATTTAAAAGGCAGGAAAGTGTTAAATGTAAACAGGGCAAGCAAAGGAAAGTAGCTAAAGAGACAGAGGTGGAGATCTGCAATCCCATTACCTGGGCCCAACCTCTTGTGGAGTTTTTGGTGTGTGTGTGTGTATATATTTGGTTTGATTGGTTGTGTGTGTGTGTGTGTGTGTGTGTGTGTGTGTGTGTGTGTATCTTTGGTTTGATTGGTTAACACATGGCAGGAGACATTTCTGATTGGATCCCTTGCCTTGGAGCCTGAACGCATAAATTTCTTTCTGATTAGGTTGCCCCACCTCCAATCAGGAGAAAGGTAGTGAGAGGACTTCCAGTTAGTAAAGCACATATGTCCAAGTGTTGGAAACCCCACAGCCTGATGAGAACAAGAAAGGTTTTGTGCTGTGTCATTAATTCTGGCCATACTGACCTTTGTCCCAGTCACCATTTTTCTATCCCTAATAGCTGGTGTCAGCCGATTATCCATCCATAAGATATTTATAGAACTCATCTCTTTAGACACATGCTGGGAGCTGGCTGCGAAGCAGCACCTGGCCCAGTCAAGCAGAGCAAAGCCTTCCTGGTGACCGCTGGGGAAGAGGCCAGCGCTTTAGGACTTCATTTCAGAGGCAGTCTGCGAACAAGATGGTGAAAGTTTTATTTCTCCTCTGTGCCAGGCTTCGGCCTCTTCACCTCTCTCTGGCTCTCTGCTTTTACCCTGACACTAAATACAACACCAGGTATTAGGTGGACATCAAAAAAGAGAGAATTTTCAGGCAGGAGGATGGGATACAAAGGACCCCCAGCCATTTCCAGTCACTGTAGGACCACATATGCTTTTTAGTTACTGCATACAATTTAGCTCTCAGAATGTTGCTTTTCAAGGAGGCTTAACACAGCTTGCCAAAGGTGAAGCGGTCGTCTGCATGATATTTTCAGGCAGACAAGATGACAAGAAGGGGGTTTCATGCACCTGTATTTGGGGAGCAACCTCAGTGGGGAGTTGGGAGGACTATCTCCAGAAGTGGGGAGTTGGGAATAGGACTATCTCCAGATGAGCACTGTCCTCCTGAGTCCAAGTGCTTCCATGATGGCTCTAGAGTCCTATGCAACCTCACCCTGACAACCACATGACAGGCCTGGGCAGTAAGGTGGGGCTTCACTGATACACTGGTAACCCCACATTTTACTTCTCCATCCTCCATGGCTTTTGGGATACACATCTGGCTAACCTTTTCTGACATGAAGATGGAGCATGAGGCAATGCTTGTAAATCATGAAGTGCTAGTCAAGTGGACAACTGCATTTCAGTACCTGCAGGAACTAAGCCAAGGGTGGCTGGATGTGTCACCCAGTGAGCAGTGTGCAGTAAGGATGGGCTGGGACTTGCTGGGCATCCAGCAGCTCTGCCCATCAGCCTTGTGTGCAGTGACCCTAAGTGGTGTCAGATCTTCCAGCTGGCCTGGCAGGCACATAGGAGAGCCTCACCTGGGCCTGCAGGGATTTGATCTGCATCTACATTTGACATCAGGAACAGCTTAAAAGACATAGAGTTTGTTTTTTTTTTAATGAAAGGGAACACTAAAGAAACTGATTAACACTATGGAGTGAGGTCTTGTAGCGAGAAGGCAATGAAGCAGAAAAAGCACTTTTGAAAAACCTCCCAGCAATAAAGGGCTCTGTAACTACACGCTTCGCTTGTTACTAAACTTTTCAGTAATTAAAACTTGATTCAGAGGAATAAAAGGCTGTGATCTTAAGCCTTTTCCATTCCAAATAAGCTTTTCACAATTAATTCTTGAGCTGTTCCTCTTAAAGCAAATTTGACAGTGAACTTTGTTTGGTGATTCTGACTAATGACTATAAGCTACCTCTAGAGACACAAATGGATTTGCTTTTCTTTTTAGAATAATAAGATGGATTAAGTTAAATAACACTGAAAAGAAAAATGAATAAACACCTACCAGGATGCATAGTACAATAAGGCAGGGGGAGGCAGTGGGAAAAAAAATTGGATTCAGTGACAGAAGACCTGGGGTTTAGTAAAGCTTCTGTCAGGAAGACAGATCACTTGTTTCTAACGCTGCTTCTTTATCTCTAAAAATGAGACCAGTAAGAACATGTAACATTGAAGGCCTCAGAGGCAAATTAGAGATTACAGGTGCTGGGCTTTGTGAGAGCCCTGCGTGAATCTAGGTTGAATTCGGCATCCCTCATACCAAATATAGTCTGCCTTCCTTCCTTCCTTTCTTTTTTTCTTTCTTTCTTTTCTTTCTTGCTTGCTTGCTTTCTCTCTTCTTTCTCTTTCCCTTCCTCCCCCTCTCTCCCTCCCATCCTCTCTTCCTTCTTCCCTCCTTTCCTCCCTCCCTCCCTCCCTATCTTTCCTTCCTTCTCTTGTCCAATTGGACCCCTTGTGCCCTCAGGTCACTCTCTGCTGTAGGAATAGAACTCTCTGGAACCCCTGAGTCTTCTGGCCACCATGGAAGCCCTGTGTTTGGACAGGAACACAAGATGCCTGGAGTCACAGGCAGCTCCGGCTGCCGGGCACCGGCTCTGTCCTGCTCTGGCGTCCTTTTGCCGAGGTGTCTGCACAGACGTCCAGCCTCCAGGGCTGTGTG
>NW_012267356.1:813006-821172 GCF_000151885.1 Dipodomys ordii
TTCCTTCCTTCCTTCCTTCCTGAGATTAGAACTCATGGTCTTATACTTGCTACATCACTGCTCTGCTCTGGGGCCAGGCTCTCAGCCTTCCCATTGGCTGTCTCTAATAACAGCTTCATCACTGTCATGGAGCTTTGCTGTAGCTTGGTTGCCTTATGGGGCTCTGAAGGCAATGCAGTCCATAGACAGTTCAAAGGGAAAACTCAACTAATATGCACAAAGCATCAGCTGTAGTGGTGGATGTTAATTAGATTAGTTATCAAGATTCCTATTGGTGAAGCTAATTGGAAAACAATTTGCATGATATATGATATATACTATGAATATATCATAATATATGTTCCTATACTATTATATTAGATCTTTATCTTTGCAGGATATAGTAAAGTGATAAACAATACATAGAAAACAGTTATTTAGAACATCCTAAACAACAGCACAAGGAGTGCAGGTTAATGCTAGTTGGCAATGTTAAGGCACCAGGATTTGGGACGATGTAACATTTTCATTAAGGCAAGGAGTTCAACCAACATGATCACAAAAT
Organism: Dipodomys ordii; assembly: GCF_000151885.1. Classification (NCBI taxonomy): domain Eukaryota; kingdom Metazoa; phylum Chordata; class Mammalia; order Rodentia; family Heteromyidae; genus Dipodomys; species Dipodomys ordii. The sequence goes on from NW_012267356.1 coordinate 813,551, forward strand.
GTAAAGTTCTTGTTTCCATCAATGTGGGTTTCCATAGCAAAATATCATAGACTGGGTAATTTATAAACAGCAGGTATTGATTACTCACCATTCTGGGGGCTGAAAAGTACAAGATGAAGTGCCAGCAGATTGGTGTCTCTTGAGGACTGCTCTCTGCTTCAAACATAGTACTACTCTTCACATGAAGGATGGAGTAAGCTCAGTCCTTATTTATGAGGATACTCACCTCACCTATGAGGACCCACCCTTAGGATTTATCAGTCCTCTCAGTATGATCACCTTGTATGATTAAGTTTCAACAAATAAATGGGGGGGGGCAAAAACATCTAGATGATCACAGTATTGTATTCAATTGCATTCACTTTTAGCTCTGATCTGAACATAAAGTAATTGCTAATGGTCATTGTGTGTCTCACACTGTGATATATTACTTGGCATTGCACAGATTATTTAAGTCTAGCAAATAGCCTATTCTTTATTGCAATTGGTCACCTGTGCTTTATAAATGGGAAAATTGAAGTTTGTAGAAAGTAATAACTTTTCCAACTTTTCTACAACTAACGAACAATTGGAATTCATATTCAAATAATGTTCTTAGTCCCATTTGATACTGCCTGGCTGGAGGAAGGATGGCCTGCTTCAGCCACTCTGGGAAACTGGCATTCCTTTATCACCATAAGCATCCCCATGCTCTCTGACCCAGGAACTGTATTCCCAAGTGGAGGAATTCTCCTGCACTTACATTAGTATCAATACACAGGAGGGCTATGGAAGTACTGCTCAAACAAAAACTCTGGAAACACTCAAAATTCATATGAGAAGATGGAGTGGTGAAGATGGAGGAACTATTCTGTTGGGTAGACCAATCCTTAACATTGTACAAAGTGGAAGAAAAGGTTTCATCTTACAAAGGATGAATGTAACATACATATGGGTGAAATTTTATTTACTTATTTTTTAAAAAGTAAAGTTAAAGGTATGGACAAAAGTCTAGCAAATGAGAGGGATCCCTTGCATGGAAAGGCAGGATGTGGGATAGATATACATACAAGATTTAAAAGAAGTCCATAGACACTTGCTTTGTATGATTTGTGGATACCATATAAATCAAGTAAATTATACTAATCAGATATCAGATCACTAAAACTTTATTTTTTTCCTTCCTTCTGCTTTCCTTTATTTCTTTTTTATATTTTTATTGTAAAGATACTGTACAGAGGGGTTACAGTTACATGAGTAAGGTAATGAGTACATTTCCTATCAAGCATTGTTACCTCCTCCTTTGTTTTTCCCCTACCATCCCTTCCCTCCTCACCTCCCCAACTCCTCCCCCCTTCCCAAAGTTGTAAAGTTCATTTTCAACATAGTGTCTTGTACAGCTCATTGTTACAATGGGTCAACCTGTATTCTTGTTTCAGGATTTTGTTATTTCCCTTCACCTCCCCAAATTAGAAAAATGTATATACAAGATGAGATCACCGGAATCAAATACAGTGAAAACAGTCGTTATACCATGGGGGTAGAACATACAAAAGAAACAAGAAAAAAAATCACATAGTACATTATATATACATTAAAAACAACAGCAAGAAAGATAAAACAACTTGAGGCCCTATCTTGGGATTCTTTTCACTTAGTATCATCTTATGTGGTCATATGTACATAGTTTTTGACCTATTCTGCTTGTCAAGATTATCCTAGATGTATACTACTAGACATACTCTTTCTTTTCTTTTTTCCTTCCTTCCTTTCTTTTCCTCTCTTCCTTCCTTCCTCCCTCCCTCCCTCTTTCCTTCTTTTTCTCCCTTATTTCTTTTCCTTCCTTCCATCCTCCCTCCCTCCCTTTTCTTTCTCTCTCTCTTTTTCTTTCTTTCTTCCTTTCTTTTTCTTTTTTTCTTCTTTCTTTTTATCTTTGTTCCAGTATTGATATTTGAACTTAGGACCTTGGCATTGTCCCTTAGCTTTTTCACTCAAGGCGAGCACTCTAACACTTGAGCCACACCTCCATTTCTGGCTTCTTACTGATTAATTGGAGGTCTCACAACTTTCTTGCCCCAGCTGGCTTTAAACTATAATCTTCAGATTTCAGCCTCTTAAGTAGCCAGGATTACAGCCGTGAGACATGGGTGCACATAAAACTATCTTTAAGAAGTTATCATTGAGAGTTAGCTGCAAAACTCAGAAGGTTTATCAGGAATTTCCCCTTCCCCCTACAGTGAAGGCACGAACAATTAGGTGACAACAAAGAAAAACATCAGACCCAGGGTGCATGCATGTGATTTCACTGGCTTTTTTTCCCCCTCTTAAAACTACCTGACTACCCAGGGCTCTGAGATCTGGGTCTGGGTAAATAATCCTACTAGCACAGCAAAGCAGATGAGGGAGATCTGAGCCACCCACACAACATTGAAGAGCTCTACTGGGTAGGTCAGAAAATTGTGACTGTCCTTGCCTTCAGGCAGTGATAAGCCACCTGCTAAGTTCCAGTAGAAGTACTTGAAGTATTAGCATGTCAGGCCCAGCTGCCCCCAGTCCCTAGGACCAGTAAGTGAATGTCAGTGAGATATCAACACCCAGGCACTCCAGCTGAGGTAATTTAAGAGAGTGCATAATTACACGTAATAGAGTTAAAATATAATTGCCTCATTAAAATGGGTTACTAAATCTCATTTTGCATGAGTGTGAAGAAGACAGCGAGTCACATATGTTAAACTGCCAGGAAAAGAAATGGCATAAATGATTGTGAGCTGGTGAGAACTGATCATGCCTGACAGTGTCACCAGGATAGCAGATGACTCTGGTTGCTCAAAGACCAGGGACTGAGGGACTGAGTTTGGGTGGCTCAGAGTTAGGGTCTCATCGTCTACAAGGAGGTCTCCAGTCTGGAAACCAAAGCTCTTGTTTAGAGACCCTCTTTCCTTATCCTTCTGCTCTCTCTGGAGTTCACCCTTACATGGTTGTCCATAGCTTAAACTTGAGTTTTCATGCCTGGTACAATTCAGAGGTAGAGTTCGAAATCTGGCCAAGTGCTGGTGGCTCTGGCCTGTAATCCTAGCTACTCAGGAGGCTGAAATCTGAGGATCATGATTGGAAACCAGCCAGGGCAGGGAAGTCCATGAGACTCCAATTAACAAACAATAAAGCAAAAGCAGAGGAATGTCTTAAGTAGTAAGAACATCCATCTTGAGCAAACAAACGTGAAATTGTGAATCCCTGAGTTCAAACCCACCCACTAAAACACACACACACACACACACACACACACACACACACACACACACACACACGGGGACGGGGGGGGGAGGAAAGAGACAGAGACAGAGACAGAGAAAGACAGAGAGTGAAGGTTAGAGCCTAATGCAAAATACACGCCCAAGTCTCTGCCATCCTGTAAAGGAGCAAGTACAAGTGACATCTTCCCATCCTGGAAGTTTGTACCCCATCAAGTTCTGAAAAGAAGCAGTAATCAAAGCTTCTGCCATTACTCTCCACAGAGATAACACACTTTTTTCCTCCGTCTCCAAAATCACCTATCTCCTGAAGGGAGAAAGGTCTCAGCTGCTTACCCACTTTGGAATATTTTAATGAAAATAACATGTTTCCTGACCATAACCTGGGGCTCCTGTTACTTTGAGCAAGAGGCGCCTCATTTTGTTCCCAAGTCTCCAGTGTAAGCTGAATCTGGCAATTAGAACAACTTAGCCCGGAAGCAAAATGTTAGCTTTTTGTCTCATTAAGACACTGCAATGAATGAGGTATTTTCTTTTCTGTATTAAATGCAGATATATGTTAACAATCTAGTGTCAATAAGTTTCCTTAACAAGACCCAAAATACACAGGAGTGTTTCGTATAGGTGTAGCTTAAGCAAGGAGAGGGAGGAAGGAAATAGAGAAGGAAAAGAAAACGTGGTGACATACTCCAGCCCCTAACCATGTACAAAGCCTTGATTGGGCCTGAAAACCAAGTGGCATCAAGTCTTCACGGAAGAGCTTCAGACTTCAGACTCATCAGTCTTCATGACTCACCTCTGCGGGTGAGCCCCTGACTTCAACGGCAGGTTTTCACTCACATGGATGCGTGCGTTTCTGTGCATGATTAAATACTCCGTGGATGCCTCTGATAAGTTCAGGAGAGCAAAAAAGAAGGAGGAGAAGCTTTTTAATTATAAGCAATTCAGTCTGGCAAGTGGAACTCTCAACCTGTCCAAGTCCTGGACTTCTGAACCTTGCCAAGTTCTCCATCTGCTCCTTCTGTGAGAGCTGTGGAAGTGGTGCAGATGCAAGTTCCCACAGAAAGAATTAGAAGATATTGGACCAAATGCTCAGCTCTAACAAATAAGAGTCCCAATTCTAGATAAAAGTTGGATTGTCAAGGCATTCCATTGCTATGGTTTTGAGGTGGGGGGGGGGGGGGAGAATGGTGTGGAAGGGGAACAAACACACCAGATTTCAGTTCATCTTGATGAAATTTACCGAGTTACAAAGGCTCTCCTTGTTTCCCTTGGTTTTCTGGGTTCAGGCCAGGGACTCCTGGATGTCTACAATGCCCCGAGTGGATCTCCCCACCCCATCCCCATGCCTAGTTTCTCTGAGTGCCAGGATACTCCAGAATCCTCTGAATGGAGGCCTTGAATGTTATGAAACAGAAATTGGCAACTCTTTCTTTTAAGTTGCCAAGCCAGAGAAAAGGTGGTGGGTGGGAGGTGGAGGCACAGGAAAGGTGAATGCCATGTGTCAGCTGGATGTCATGACTCAAGGAGAAAGGTGCCTGCAATGGAGCACCCACTGCTCAAGTGGCAGGCAGATGGAAGGTAGATTGGCAAGGAGGGTGGAGACAGACAGTATTTCAGAGAACATCTACCAGCCAGATTTGGCCTGGTAGCAGCTGCTGAGTCTCTGCCAGACTGGCACAGCTATCAGGAAGCCTGGAGTGCCACCCTCTGGTAAGGAAGCCAAGGGTTGGTTACTGAATCCTGTAACAGAACCCTCCCCACAGGCACTTGGCATTTGAGCCTTAATGGCGTTGGCACTTGGCCTAATTGCTCAGAATATGTGCTCAGTAGAGAGTAATTCTTCCACCACTCAGTAGCTGTCTGTACACAGTACAGAAGCTGTGATGTTTTTATTCCAATGATTCCTTTGCCGACCACCAAGATTCTTTGAACAGTTCTCTGAGGCAGTTGAGTATAATGCAAACTTGGAGCTTTACATTAGGTGTAGGCCAATGTAAAGGTTTTAAAACCAATAGGATGCCACCTAGAAGGAAATGTGCAGCATCCAGTTACAAAGAGGATGTACACTTTGCCTTAAAAAACTAGAAGCCAGGGGCTGGGAAGGTGGCTCAGTGGTAGAGTGCTTGGCTTGCATGCCTGAGGCCCTGGGTTTGATTCCTCAGCACCACATAAGCAAAAAGCTTTTTAGCTGGAAGTGGTGCTATGGCTCAAGTGGTAGAGCGCTAGCCTTGAGCTGAAGAGCTGAGGGACAGCGACCAGGCCCAGAGTACAGGCCCCACGACCGGAGCCACCCCCCCCCCCAAAAAAAAACCTAGAAGCCAGAGAGCAATGTGACATGTTTATAATTAAGTAAGTATAATTAAGTGCCATAGTTCATTTTAAGATAGGTTACTTTGGTTAATGAAATCAAGTTATCTCTAATGTATAAAAATCTCTTTTAGAGATTAAGTCATATGCTAGTATTCAAAACTCAATCTAAGTAGAATGACTGGGTAGAATTTAAGTCATTCATTCAATCAAGAGAGAAAAAGAGAAGATGAGAAATGAACAAAATGAAGAGTCCCTCAACATGCTGTGAGGAGTTGGCATACTGTACCACGTGAACAAAGCAATTGGAGCTGCCAGTAGTCTGCCCAGCAGTGATTAGCTTAAAGGGTAAGTATACAGAATAGGAGATAGACTGAAAAATTCACCAGAGGGGCATGGCAGATAAATTTTATCCTCACCAATTGTGTGTGCGCGCGTGCATGCGTGCGTGTGTGTGTGTGTGTGTGTGTGTGTGTGTGTGTGTGCCTTTACTGGGCCTAGAACTCAGGGCCTAATGCTCCTACTTGACTTCTTCACTCAAGGATAATGCTCTACCAGTCGAGCCATAGCTGTACTTCCAGCTCTTTGCTAGTTAATTGGAGATAAGAGTCTTAGATTTTCTGGCTGGGCTGGCTGTAAACTGTGATACACATATCTCCCCATTCAGAATAGGATTATAGGTGTGAGCCACCAGCTTCTTCCTCACTGATATTTTTTAAGGAACAGACTTCATTACTCCATCCCTGCTAAAAATTTCACTAGCAAAAATGCAAATAATATATTTCTAAGCAGCTCACAGTTCGAACAAGAAATAATAACATCTGAATACTTAGGAATGTCCTAGTCATATACAGCTCAAACTTACAAAACTAATAAGAAATATATAAAAATCTATAATCATAGTTAAAAATGACAAAAGTCTCAGCAGCTTATTGAGCTGCAAAAATCAAAAGGGAAAAAAAACCCTAACATATCTATCCTCTTATTTTAGGTAGGATACTACACCAGTAACTTCAAAAAATACTTCATTTCCTAGCCAAAAGAAGACAATTTATTAAAATAGATCTTAGCTGGATATATTGTCAGTAAATATAAACAAATGTAAAAGGATTGATATCCATAATATATTTTTGGTCACAATATAACTTTGCTTGAAATCCATAACAAAAGACAACTAAGAAATAATGTTTGGAAATATACTTCTAAATAACATATAGATCAAATAAGTCACTATGGAAAATGTAAACTATTTTGAAATGAAAGATACTAAAAGTCTAACATAAAGACTTAGGGATATGGCTAAACTTGTATTTAGATGGAAGTAGAGATGAACATATTAAGTGGGTATTTTCTGGGTTATTTTTAAACTACTACAGACAAAAGTCTCTAGATCAATCATATAAGCCTCCATTTCAACAAAGGAAAACTGAAAAGCAAAGAAAGGAGAAAGAAAAGCCGGATGCCGGTGGCTCACACCTGCAATCCTAGCTACTCAGAAGGCTGAGATCTGAGGATCACAGTTCAAAGCCAGCCTGGGCAGGAAAGTCCCTGAGACTCTTATCTCCAATTAACCACCAGAAAACTGGAAGTGGTGCTGTGGCTCAGATGGTAGAGCGCTAGCCTTGAGCTGAAGAGCACAGGGACAGCACTTAGGCCGAGTTCAAGCCCAACGACTGAAAAAAAAAAAATGAGAAAGAAGAAAATCCTAAGGAGAGAGCAAAAATAAGTGAAAACAAATACACAATTAAAAAAAACCAAGTGAAAAATCAATTTATCTAAAGAGAATACATAATTAATAATTATTTGTAAAGGCAAGAAATAATTACCAGTACCATGTCTAAATGGACATATGCCTTGAAAAATAAAACTTACTAAAGCTTACACAAGAAAAAAATAGCATGTTTGCATAGCCCTAATAATGTATTTTTTTATTGAGCCTTTAATTTCAAATATTTCCTCAAACACTTTTCCAGTTCTAGTTCACCTCACTGGGATTTTTATGCACAGTTAAGTAAGAATGAATGAAAACCTTACACAGAGATTTCAGACAACAGGAAATGAGTGAAGACTTCTTAGTTCATT
>NW_012267356.1:822837-826817 GCF_000151885.1 Dipodomys ordii
CTAAGGTAATACAATGGCACTGAGGAAACACAGGTATCTGGTTCCTAGCAGACCACCACTGAGGAAAACTCACCAGGATGCAGAATATGGTCCTCAAACTAAAGATGCTTGATTCATTTTCCCCCAACATTGCCCAACTTCCACTAAAGACATGTCACCTTTCAGTGAACCTAAAATATCCATGTATTATTTAAATTAAATGCACTAACTTTTAACTTGCTTTTGGAGCACCATTTGCTTTTTGGGAGACAAATTTTCACAGGGCTCAGTACATGAATTGTCAAGAAAAATAATATAAATATCTGATTACATATAACCAGAATCATAAAATCAATTCTATTTCTATATACAACTCACAATTGAAAGTGTAATCAATGAATACATAACATTTACAGTATTAAGAGTTATAAGTTTCTTAGGAATAAACATATCAAAAATTTCAGAGATTTACATGAAGATTAGAAAATATTTGGAAAGACAATTACCCTAAGAAGGAAAATTTAATGTTATGATTTTGATTATCTTAAAGATCTATTCTTACAAACTGATATATAGATTCTAAGTAATTCTCAGTAGCTGTCTGGGAAGTGTAAGTTGAATGTCTATTATATTGAGCAATGCAACTGGCTATTTGTGGAGAGGAGCAGAAAGCCAAGAATGGCTAAGATGTTCTACATGAAGAAAATAGAGCACCATCCCACGTACCAAGAGTTTTAATAAGGCTCCAATAATTAAGGTGTTTTTATTGGCAGATTAATAATCAAATCTACCAGAAAACACACTCACATACACAAATGCACCACATCTATGGAAGTTTGTTTTATGACAGACATGGCACTAGTCTCTGTCCTGTTTTAATTATTCACAGAAAGAGACTGTAGGTTACCAGGCACATTTTGAGGGCTACAGGTCTACCACTTGGAAACAGGAGAGTCTTACAGTAATTAAGGATGTGTTTGTGCAGATTTATGGTTAATAAAAAATGCAATTCTTTACATTAGCTTGTGGTTACTTGGTGCAAAAATAGTTGTCTCTTTTGGAAGACTCAAAATATGGGTAGGGCACTATGTTTCATTTGTATTTTCTTTTAAACAACATTTTGGGGGTTGTTAATGCTACCTTGCTAATATCTTTGTTTCTGAAAAGGAACTAATAGAGTTTTAAGCCAGATAAATTCCTGGTCTGCAATTAAATATGTATTACAACTTTGTAGAGTCATAATCAAATCTTTCATTTTCTTTTAATGACTTCAAAGGCAATCTTTCTACTTCAGTTCAATCCTCATAGCATTTTACAGTCTATCCAAGGCCTGCCTAGCAAAACAGCACCAGCTCTGGCCTGAACCCTGCAAACTAGATTATTCAGATGGCAACTCAGGAAATATCCTTGGCTTCCCAACACAGGAGACCTAACTTTTTATGCTGGCTTACTCTCCAACTTCTTGTCATCTTGCTTTTAGTAAGCTGAAACTATGCTAGCTGCAGTGCAATTTCAGATCTAGACACTGATGGAAACACAGTCTCACGGTGGCAAAGTTATATACTTTAAAAATTCTAGAATCACGTAGATTTCCAGTTTTAAATATACAAGAAGAAAATACATTGCCAGAAAGCTATGTACCACCTTGAAGGCAGCAAATATTTTATATGAAAACTTTTGGCCCTATCAAAGTTTTCTCCAATTCAGCTCATTTTTTTTGTAAGCTTACTACAATTTATGTTTACTTATTAAATTACCTGTACTAAGAAAGTTTTTATTTCTAACATTTTCTGTCATTAATGTTAGTTATATATTTGACAGGCTGGCATCCTGGTGTTAGTAGAGCTATATTATTAATTTCTCAGGTAACTTGTAGTAATTTTATCTTTGAACTTTTAAAAACATGTAATTATAGTATGAATTTCCACAAGCACACCCAGTAGAGAATTAAGTATGCATTTTCAACAGATATTATCATGACTGATAACCATGTATAATTATAAGCCCAAAGTAACCATATGTGGACCAAGCTAGATTACCTAAACTATATTTAATAAGAGAAAAGTCAACTTACATGCTGCAAGTATATAGTATTATTATATGACTGCAACTGATAGTCATTATTGCAAGAGAAACAGTTCCTTGTTTTTTGTTGGCCTCAAGGCTCTCAGATGGTGTGGCTAAATCTCAAAAAAAAATTACAGCTAGAGCTCAAAATCTGAATTTAAGACATGCAAATTAGCCTGTTGTAGTTTCTCATTTGGATAAAATTCATGTAACAAAAAGCTAACTATGTCATAGCATAAAAATCATTGGTTTTTTAATACTGTGCAGCCATCATCATTATCTAATACAAGAACTTTTGATTCTCTTCTCTCCCTATTTCCTGGAAACTGTTCATTTACTTTATGTCTCCATGGATTGGCCTACTCTGGACATTTTATTCAAATAAATAAAAGGAGATGTAGCACGGTGGATTGCTACACTTCTTTCAATTAGTATAATGTTTTTAAGATTCATCTACCTTGTAACATGTGTTAGCACTTAACTCCTTCTTATGGATTAATATTTTACTGTATGGCTCTATCACATTCTGTTTACCTTCTCTGATGATATTTGGGTTATTTCTACTTTGCAGCTATTGTAAATGCCACTTTAGACATTAGTATAAAAGCTTCATGTAGTCATAGAGGATTCCAAAATTTTTGGCATACTGAATTGCTTGGTATGATCCCATCAATTCCTTCACATACACAGCAACTGGTTACTGTCCTTTCAACTTTCTAATATCCCTGTCATCCTAGTCTGTGCAAAGTCCTATCTCAGTGTGGTTTTGATCTGTATTTCTCTAAGATGTTAGATCTCTTTTCATGTGCTTACAAGCATAACTTCTTTGGAGAAATACCTACTCGAATCCTTTGCATATTTTAAAATTCAGCTGTCTTTTGGAGTTTTAAAACCTCCATTCTGAAGATATGTAGTCTGGGTACTAGTTCTTGGCAGGTATATGGTTTACAAATATTTTCTACCATTGTGTGGGTTGTCTTTTCATTTCCTTGATAGTGTTTTTATTAATGTACAAATTTTAAATTTTGATCACATCTCAATTTTTTTCTTTGGAAGCTTGTACATTTGGTGACATTTTAAAGCAATTCTTGCCTAATACAAAGCCATAATGATTTATACCTACAATTATTTTTCTGAGAGTTTTAATAAGTTCTTACATTCACCTTTCATTCATTTTGAGTTTATTTTTTAATCTGGTGTGGTAAGGATTTACAGTTGTTTCAACTCCATTTGTCAAACAACAGACCATTCTTTCTGCCAGGGAATGATCTTGGCAGCTTTGCAAAAAAATAAACTGAGCATAAATGTATGGGCTTATTTCTCCCATTAAATCCTATTCCATGGAACTACAGATGGACTTGCCTTAATGACAGTTCATCTTACCATGTTCGACCTTGGGAGGATAGGGAAGTGATATGCCATCAGTAGAACATGTACACTTCAGTCTTGTCCTGGGCAACTGACATACTATGGCTAACCTGTGGTCGCCAGAAGGTTAGGTGTATTAAATGTACTTTTGATTCAACGTACATTAGTTTGCTTGTGATATGTTTTCTGTATATTCACCCCTATCAGTATCATACTGTTTCTATGGTAGTAGGTTTTGAATATGATGAGTTTCAAGATTCTTTGGTAATTCATTGGCCTCTGTAAGTCTATATAGATTTTAGGACTGGCTTTTTCATTTCTGGAAGACAAAACAGCAGATGACATACATTGTCACAGGGTTCACGCTACACGCAAGTGTGGGGAGCGCTGCAAGCTTAGGTCTTCTACTCTCTGTCATGCGTTTCACTTAAGATTATTATTATTTATATTAGACTTTTATTATTTAATTTAATAAAATTTTACTTACAGCAAATCAAGGTCTATGAGATATATAAAAATACATCTATAGGGGATCCGGGAAGATGGCGGAGGAGAAGCTGGAATCT
>NW_012267356.1:840947-843564 GCF_000151885.1 Dipodomys ordii
AAATTAGTAGACCAGGAACCAAACAACATTTAGTGTTTTAGGGAAGTGATATTTTAGTGACCCATGGAGATGATCAGGAGAGCAGAGTCTGCACTTGCTGGGGTGGCCGGTGCAGAATGCTCTCTGGATCTTTATATTCGTTGTCTGGATTCATCACAGCTGCATACACCTCACCATAGGCTCTGCAGACCAGTTCCGTAGATTGTTTCACAATCTGTTCTCTGTTGACAAACAAACAAAATATGAACATGTCACCTGAAAATACTAAGAATTGCTAAGAAAGCTTCCCATCTGAATTAATGCATTACATTTTCATACTTATCAAATGACTGCTGTTTAAAAATTACTGTAAGCCAGATGCCCATGACTCACATCTTTAGCTAGGATTACAGGAAGCTGAGATCTGAGCATTGAAATTCAAAGCCAGCTTGGGCAGGAAAGGCCATGAAACTCTTATCTCCAATTAACCATCAAAAAACTGGAAGTAGAACTGTGGCTCAAGTGGGAGAGTGCTAAATAGCTCAAAGACAGAGTCTAGGCCCTGAGTTCAAGCCCCAAAATTTGGCACGATACAAAACAAAAAAGAAATCATTGCACAATTATACAAGTTACTTTTTGATTGTGGGATGAAAGACATCTTAAAAATATTTATCACTTTACTAAAGTCTTCCTAATTGCTAAAGTCTTCCTTATTGCTAGGTCCCAAGATAGCAGGGACAATGTTTTGTTTGTTGCTATGTCCTTATGGTTAGAACAGTGCCTGGCATATATGGATACTCCTTTACTTAGAATGGGTTCATGCTCTGATAAACCCATTGGAATGTGAACACACTGGAAATCAAAGATGTATTTACTACATTTAAGCTAACAAACACAGTAACTTAGACACTGGATTAGCTGTAAATATGTTCAAACAATTAACATTAGCCTATAGTTGGATAAGTCATCTAATACAAAGTCTATTCTGTAAGTAATGTTGCCCAATATCATTCTCCCTTCAAAGTCACCCCCAATGACTTAGCTTTCTTAGCTTTTTCATGCTTGGCCCAACCTCCTAACAGTTCCACCATCTCCAGATAAAACCACAGGCTGGCAACCCAGTCATTTGTGTCTTAGGGGGTATTTACAATTCAAACCCTAGTAAGCTCCTAGGATAACCACTACATTTCCTAGATTTCTTTTAATCTCTCCCTGGTACTGGGCTAAAATATGAGTCTTGTGATAGAACAGATTGCAGTATTCTCATAAATATACATCTCTACAAAAAACACACATGAAAAAGAATAATGTAGTGTAGCAAATGCTTTAAAACTATCCAGCTAGAAAAATACTGGGCTCATTAAATCTGCAACAATTCTCACTATGTTGCCATGGTACTTACTTCCTGCCATTCCCCAGACACTTGTACTATTCACGTATCACTACATTGAGTTCTGAGAACGCTGACATTCACTTTCTGATTCCGACAATAGCTAAATTAAGAATGTGTCTTTTAAGCTTTTGTCTTGAGCTTACTTTCCTTGGAGTGTTTCCTATTTCTGCAAAGGGCATGCATAACCAAATCTTACCACCTCAGTCAGGGGTCTAATGACTATTGTCCATCCAGAGGACATAAGAAAATTTTCACTCAGTCTTCCTCTTCCCCAGCTATTTCTACATCCATGATAAGCACTGCTGTTAGATAAGCCTTCTGAAGCAGAATAGTTACTACGTCTTGTCTTGCTGTTACTTGGGCTCTTCGATAAACTTCGGTGGAAGTCAGAACTCCTTCCTCTCATACTCTGCATTGGTGTAGCCACTCCAGTCCAAAGTAGCTCATTCTTCCTCTTGGCTCTGTGCTTAATAAGACCAGCATCTTTGCTGTCAATCCTCCATTTGCCAACTTAAAAAACCCTTGCCACTTTAACGTTCTGCAAAGATGTACTTTTGCATCTATGAAACCTCTGGTCTTAAAATAGATAAATACTCCTTTTTGGAAGGTCCACAATACTTTTTCTGTCCCTCTCTTATACCATTTGCCATTCCTTATCTACATTAAAGCTTGTACATTTCCTTAGACACACACTCCAATTTTTCTGTGTTGAGGGAGGAGGTAGTTCTGCATCAAATGCATGTAACAAGTGAAATAGAACCTAACTTGAAGAATCAAAATGTACTTTCGTAAGTATTTATAATTTAAGAAAGATATAAAGTTTAATTCTTAGCTATCCCATAAGACTTTATGTAATTTGATATTGCTCACTTTCATGTGCCCCTCAAAATAGTATATTTGGAGTATTCACTGAAAGCTTGAAGTAGACCAAGAGACTTTTATAAATTTAAGGAGTCCTATTCTGGGCCCATTGGCTGGCTTGTTCTTCTTCAAGTCCTGAGTTATTGGCTATTTCAGGTTGAGCTCTTGTGTCATGTAGTGACTGGCTGAGCAGACCAGCATAATAGTAGAGTGGCAATAACAATTGTTCATTGTTGTCATACAAGTCATCATACAAGTCAATGCAATGAAGTCACCAAGAAGAGAATATATTCTTTAGGTTGTTTTCCTATAAACTATGTGGGTGATTTATATAAACATTTATATTGAAATGGATCTCATTTTATCTGTATATATATATATATA
>NW_012267356.1:843614-847390 GCF_000151885.1 Dipodomys ordii
AAGTAATGTTGCCCAATATCATTCTCCCTTCAAAGTCACCCCCAATGACTTAGCTTTCTTAGCTTTTTCATGCTTGGCCCAACCTCCTAACAGTTCCACCATCTCCAGATAAAACCACAGGCTGGCAACCCAGTCATTTGTGTCTTAGGGGGTATTTACAATTCAAACCCTAGTAAGCTCCTAGGATAACCACTACATTTCCTAGATTTCTTTTAATCTCTCCCTGGTACTGGGCTAAAATATGAGTCTTGTGATAGAACAGATTGCAGTATTCTCATAAATATACATCTCTACAAAAAACACACATGAAAAAGAATAATGTAGTGTAGCAAATGCTTTAAAACTATCCAGCTAGAAAAATACTGGGCTCATTAAATCTGCAACAATTCTCACTATGTTGCCATGGTACTTACTTCCTGCCATTCCCCAGACACTTGTACTATTCACGTATCACTACATTGAGTTCTGAGAACGCTGACATTCACTTTCTGATTCCGACAATAGCTAAATTAAGAATGTGTCTTTTAAGCTTTTGTCTTGAGCTTACTTTCCTTGGAGTGTTTCCTATTTCTGCAAAGGGCATGCATAACCAAATCTTACCACCTCAGTCAGGGGTCTAATGACTATTGTCCATCCAGAGGACATAAGAAAATTTTCACTCAGTCTTCCTCTTCCCCAGCTATTTCTACATCCATGATAAGCACTGCTGTTAGATAAGCCTTCTGAAGCAGAATAGTTACTACGTCTTGTCTTGCTGTTACTTGGGCTCTTCGATAAACTTCGGTGGAAGTCAGAACTCCTTCCTCTCATACTCTGCATTGGTGTAGCCACTCCAGTCCAAAGTAGCTCATTCTTCCTCTTGGCTCTGTGCTTAATAAGACCAGCATCTTTGCTGTCAATCCTCCATTTGCCAACTTAAAAAACCCTTGCCACTTTAACGTTCTGCAAAGATGTACTTTTTCATCTATGAAACCTCTGGTCTTAAAATAGATAAATACTCCTTTTTGGAAGGTCCACAATACTTTTTCTGTCCCTCTCTTATACCATTTGCCATTCCTTATCTACATTAAAGCTTGTACATTTCCTTAGACACACACTCCAATTTTTCTGTGTTGAGGGAGGAGGTAGTTCTGCATCAAATGCATGTAACAAGTGAAATAGAACCTAACTTGAAGAATCAAAATGTACTTTCGTAAGTATTTATAATTTAAGAAAGATATAAAGTTTAATTCTTAGCTATCCCATAAGACTTTATGTAATTTGATATTGCTCACTTTCATGTGCCCCTCAAAATAGTATATTTGGAGTATTCACTGAAAGCTTGAAGTAGACCAAGAGACTTTTATAAATTTAAGGAGTCCTATTCTGGGCCCATTGGCTGGCTTGTTCTTCTTCAAGTCCTGAGTTATTGGCTATTTCAGGTTGAGCTCTTGTGTCATGTAGTGACTTGCTGAGCAGACCAGCATAATAGTAGAGTGGCAATAACAATTGTTCATTGTTGTCATACAAGTCATCATACAAGTCAATGCAATGAAGTCACCAAGAAGAGAATATATTCTTTAGGTTGTTTTCCTATAAACTATGTGGGTGATTTATATAAACATTTATATTGAAATGGATCTCATTTTATCTGTATATATATATATATATATACACACACAAATATATTTACATATATTTATGTTTAATGTATATATTTAACAAAATTTTACATCAAATCGAAAGCCTATGAGATATATAAAAACACATCTGTAGCCAGACCACACTTGCAATACTAGCTATTTAGAAGAATCAAAGTTCAAAGGTAGAGTAGAAAAACTGATTGAGACTTCATCTCTAAAGTAACCAGTAAAAAGCAGTATATATATATGTATATACAGATATACATACATATATGCATGTATGTATGTATGTACATACACACACTCTTGTACTAAGAATTCACATTCCTGTGAATAGCAGATAAACTTGGTAGTTCTTGGAATTTAGGGTTCACATGTGATAAAAGCTTGTCTCTGTCTTGAAATGTTGGGCTTCTTACTTTAAGCTAAGGTTGCATAAACACCTAAAACACATAAATTGCTGAGCCCCACCTTGACCTCTCTGTGCAAGACTTCAATGAAGTCTACCCTATTTCAATTCTTTTCTCTCTTTTCTGGCTGCTTATTTTAAATCACATAAAAATATGTGTAACATTTCCAGTGTGTCTGGAAATGCAACAGCAGTTACTTTTCTCTCTTCTGACAACATTGTTGGACAGAGACACAGGCTAGGTCACAAAATGCTTCTTAATATACCTGCTCACATTAATCACTAATAAGGAGGTAAATGGGAGTATGGGAATATGGGAGCATATGTGTATGTTGTTTTGCTTTTAATAATAGCCAATGCAATACATATGTAGGATGATCTAAGGAAATATAAGTCTGTGGCCAAGAAAAGAATCTAAGTAGTTGAGTAAGATGTGGAGGGAAATCCACTTCAAAATCTTAGTTCAGTATCTAAACCCCTTGGTAAGACAAAGTAACTTGCCATTTTCAAAGAGTGCTAAAGCTCCCAAAATCAGAATAGAGAGATATGCTTAGTACATGCTCTGAGCAAACTGGGCTAGTATTATCTCCTTTATGCAGGAAGAGATGATACTAGAAACTGGTTTGGAAATTTACTTATTAGCAAGATGACACTTTGCCCTTTGTTTTTGTTTTTTTTTTTTTTGGGTCCGGTCGGGGGGGCTGAACTCTGGACCTGGGCGTTATCCCTCAGCTTCTTCAGCTCAAGGCTAGCGCTCTACCACTTGAGCCATAGCACCACTTCCGGCTTTTTTCATTTTGCTTATGTGGTGCTGAGGAATCGAACCCAGGGCCTCAGGCATGCAAGGCAAGCACTCTACCACTGAGCCACCTTCCCAGCCCTGACACTTTGCCCTTTGATTGGTGATCTTTCTTTTAATTGATGGAGTTTCACAATGAATGCAACAAAATGATGCCAAACTATTTTTCAAAAAGGAAACAGCTCAAAAATACTAGTAGGTAGTATTCTGAAAATTGGCTAGACAGATTGATAATGATTTTGTAACAATTCAGATGCTGGATTTTAGAAGTAGCATTGGGTTCGTTACACTAAACAATACAGATTTTGGGGGTGTACAAAGCATTCATTACTCACACTTCATCCTTATATAATCTATGGTCAGTCTGGACACAATGTATATAATAGAAGTACACAGAAATAGGTTATTACTTCTTCCAAGAAGTTCAACATCATAATAAGATACAATAAGGAATAGTAAAGATAATTTTTTAAAGTACAGAGAGTAATTGATAAATGCAGAATAAATTATTCAAAATTCTGAAATAGTAAGTTATATTGTTCTCAAGGCCTAACAAGCAAATTAAATTTACTGAAGTGTTGTTGTAACTCAGGGATATTTCTGTTTCTAGGCTAAATTAGCTTATAAATGTCTCTAACTCACAATGCAGCTGAGAAACCATTATAAGTCTAAAATAGAGGAAACTAGAAAAAAGCAATACTGCTTAAACACAGATAATTAAACCAAACCAATACACCCCAATGAAACTTTTTAACTTTATTTTAAATGTCGATGCCTAATAGCATTTGTTTCAATCTGTTCCCCAGTTTAAGAAAGCACTGAAGCTGGGTGCCAGTGGATTATTCCTGCAATCCTAGTTACCTAGGAGGTTGAGATATGAGGACCATGGTTCAAATTTAGCCTAAGCAGGAAAGTCCATGACTCATGTCTCAATTAACTAGCAAAA
>NW_012267356.1:847440-848794 GCF_000151885.1 Dipodomys ordii
AAAAAAAACAGAAAACTCTATGAGACTCCATCTCTAAAATAACCAGTAACCAGTAAAAAGCAGGGCTGGAAGTATGTCTCAATGGGTAAAGGGTCAGCCTCACAAGCAAGCTGAATAAGTATGACATCCCAAGTTCAAATGTCAATACTGGCAAAATATATACATAAAAATACTGTGAAAATTATTTCTTTAGAAATAGTTTAATGCTTTATTTAGGAAACCAGATAAAAGCAAAATAATTCTTCCCTAGAAAACAAAGGAATTCACCAATGGCAAGATAGAAGAAATAAATTATGCAATGTTAAGCCCCTAACTTTTATTATATTTTGTTATATATGACACTAAAGATTTATATAGACTAAAGATTTATATTTAAATGGTTTTCTCCATATTTGTATATATACATATGTTTATATGTATACATATATGTATATATATACATATATACACACATATGTATATATGTATATTTAATTTAGTATATTTGTATATTTAATAAACATTTACGTACAGCAAATCAAAGTCTATAAGATATATAAAAACACATCTGTAGCCAGGTCATACTTGCAATACTAGCTATTCAGAAGAATCAAAGTTCAAAGGCAACCAGAGTAGGAAAATCGATTGAGACTTCATCTCTAAAATAACCAGGAAAAAGCAGTATATATATATATGTATATAAAGATATACATACATATATGCATGTATGTACATATGTACATACACACACTCTTGTACTAAGAATTCACATTCCTGTGAATAGCAGATAAACTTGGTAGTTCTTGGAATTTAGGGTTCACAAAGTGTGATAAAATCCTGTCTTTGTCTTGAAATGTTGGGCTTCTTACTTTAAGCTCTGGTTGCACAAACACCTAAAACACATAAATTGCTGAGTCCCACCTTGACCTCTCTATGCAAGGCTTCAATGAAGTCTACCCTATTTCAATTCTTTTCTCTCTTTTCTGGCTGCTTATTTTAAATCACATAAAAATATGTGTAACTGATGGTGCAGTGTGGCTGGAAATGCAACAGCAACACAATCTGCAGTTACTTTTCTCTCTTCTGACAACACTGGTGGACAGAGACACAGGCTAGGTCACAAAATGCTTCTCAATATACCTGCTCACATTAATCACTAATAAGCAAGTAAATGGATCTTCAGATAGATATTTATTGATAATGATAACTCAAGTTTAGACTAACTTTTATCTATTAATTTAGAACTAGCTTTTTAAAAAAGTCCTTCAAACCTCCCATACCATTTTTTTGGTCATGTTTCAGAATAAAAGGGAAAGGGTTAGGCACCAAGGGCTCATGCTTGTAATCTTAGCTACTCAGAAAGCTGATATCTGAG
>NW_012267356.1:855819-944754 GCF_000151885.1 Dipodomys ordii
TAAGGGCTATCCTTCTTATTGGGCTGAATTAACAAATCAATATGTGGACAAAATTTGGGACTTTCAATCAAAAGTAAAAGGAATCTAACAGAAGTGCTATCCCAATACAGCATGCCTGCCTGACCTGTTCACAATTATTCAATGTAACACCAAACAGGGAGGTATTCTCCAGACCTCATTTACCTTATTTCCAATATCAGAAACCTTTCAACATATACACCTAGAAAGCATCCATTATACCAGAGTAGCATCTAATAGCAAATAAAATAAGCATGTGGTTAATTTACTGTTACTAAAAAGAAAGAACTGAGGGAAGAGGAAATAAGCTCCAAAATTTCAGAGCAGCAGCATCTGCAAGTCACTTCTGCACCAAAATTCCATGGAGTAAGAAATTCAATTTGTCCACTTGCAAATGGTAGTATTGTCATAGCCTCGTAAAAACGTATTTCAAGATTCTTAAGGAAGACCGATAATAGAACCACATGTCAAAATGATTCTAATTTTAAAATAGGTTCATAAAATTTGACTAGATTTTACATAATTATTTAAAGCATTGACGAGCTAGGAACTACTTACTTCTAGAATTGGAGAGCTTGTCATTAATCAGTACTTTAGGATTTTGGTTGCCATAACAACATGATACAAGTTTCTTCATTATCATAAACCTAACATGTCTAAAAATAGCTGATTTCAGCATTCAGGTTCCGTGATCACTAAGAATGAGCTTTACTATGGCACCAGTTACTGCAGTCAATGTACCACAGGAGTGGGGGTGCTAAAGAGTTAAGGATGAAATTAAGACAAAATAATATGATTATGAATACAGAAAAATACAGCAAAAATATCACAATGGGTCGAGTCAACTGTTCATTTCAGGTTCACTTTCTGTATCTCAAAGTGCAAGTATAGCATGTTTTACCTGAAATACAGGACACAACTCACCTTGTAATCTTTTATACAGGCACATTATCTTTTAGGGACTCTTTAAAAATACTAGAAAACATATCGGCAACATAGAAAATTTAACAAGAACACAGTCCAGTCAGCATTGGAAGAGAACAGGCAATGGAACCAGAAAACAGTAGGTTCAAATCTTGGTTCTGCTTCTAATTGTTGGAAATTGGTTCGATTGTTCCATCTTCCTAATTAGCCATGGAATCGGGAGAGGAAGCAAATGACATCCAGTGTGCTGGGCTGTCCAGCTATGATGTTTGGTAGTTCTGGCGCAGTAAATGCATTTCTGGCTTACATGTTAAGCTTGAGATGAGTTTACCAGAATGTTATCCTCATCTGTAATCTAGGATGGCATATATAACATCAAACAATTTTATAACTTTCTACAGAAAACCTGGGAGGTCCCAAAGAGTCTAGCTTGGTCAATCCCCTGAGGAGCCGAGGCAGGAAAAATGGTTGAAAATCATAGCTCTTCAAAGACAATACTACTGGTCTTGAAAATATTTTTTTCCAGGAAAAATACTTGATATTTACAATTATGTGGATCAGGCAGAGTACTGGTGGCTCATTTCTATAATCCTAGCTACTCAGGAGGCTGAGATCCAGAGGATCATGGTTTGCAGCCTGCCAGGGCAGAAAAATGTGTTGAAACTCCATCTCAGATTAACTAGCAAAAGGCTAGACTAGATACATGGCTCAAGTTGTAGAGCAGCATCTATGAGTAAGAAAAGCCAAGTAAAGGCACAAGGCTTTGAGGCCAAGCACTAGTAATGACCAAAAGGAAAAGAAAGTGAATCTTTCTTCCTCAACTAATTAGTAGTGAAACACTTACTTTACTGTGGCACTTAGGAGAAAATTCAGCTGTGGCATTAAGAGGTTGTCGGGGGCTGAAAGGTAACGATCAAACTGAACCTAAAAGAGAAAGAGAAAGAGAAAGGTAAGACAGTGTATATTTTGCTAACAAATAACTCAAACACTACTATTTCTTTTAATGGTTAAATCTTAGGAAAAATGATACATCTCAATTAACTAGTTGCTATTCATATGGGTATTTCTAAAATATTCTAGGACTCCGTAACACTGCCAACTTTTAAATACAGTCAATATAAACAATGCTTTTAAAAATCCAAGGATTTTTTAAACAGTCATGGCAGTGGCTCATGTCTGTAATCCTAACTACTCAGGAGCCAGAGATGTGAGAATCACCATTCAAAGCCAGCTTAGGCAGGAAAGTCCATGAGGCCCTTATCCCCAATTAACCACCAGAAAACAGGAACTGGCACTGTGGCTCAGGTGGTAGAGCGCTAGTCTTGAGTTGAACACAACCACCAAAAAAAATCCCAAATGCCAAGCGGTTGCCTCGGTAGTAACTGCAACATTTTAGACTCCAGCTGAGCTGGAGGGAAGGTTGGAATTTAAAAACTGATGTATAATAATTACCAGGACCTAGTTACTGATGGAAGAAAGGGGATGGCTTCACCATGCTAGATGTGTTTAGACTAGCTTACATTATTACGATACATATATGTGTTCTTTGCCCATTTGTTTTGTTGTACAGTAGCTTTATTCCTTACTAGATCATGTCTGTTTCCATCACAGTTCTTAGGAGACATTTGGTTATTAAATGGGAACTGGACAAATGTTCTTACTACTGTTTAGGTGAGGAACCCCTGGAAGCAGATCTTGGTCTGGAGAAGCAGACTACTTGTGGGTATCCTGAAACATCTTTGAAATATCCCAGAGGAACAATTGTGTAGAAAACCATGAAATACATTTTAAAAAAACATACAACCAAGTCTTTGTTGCTTTAGAGATATGGCATGTTCAACTTAGTTCTATTTAATTACATGCATGTTTACTTATTTATTTAGGACAAGACCTTGTTTTGCTGCCCGAGCTGGCCTTGAACTCATGATCTTCCTGCCTCTGCATCTCCAGGACTCAGATTACAATCATGGCCTGTCTTGCCTATCAACTTAATTATTTTTAAAATTAAGGCAAGGCACATAAGAATTTCACTATTGATTTTATTTTGGACTATGTTAGGAGAGAAGGAAAAATAGAGGTAAGAGACACTTAAAGAGAAATAAGTAATTTTATTAATCTTTGCAAAACCATATCTCTTGGGCTGGGAATGTGGCATACTGGTAGAGTGCTTGCCTAGCATGCTTGAAGCCCATGTTTGATTCCTCAGTACCACATAAACAGAAAAAAGCCTTAAGTGAAGCTGTGGCTCAAGTGGTAGAGCACTAGCCTTGAGCCAAAGAGGCTCAGAGACAGTGCCCAGGCCCTGAGTTCAAGCCCCATGACTGACCAAAAAAAAAAAAAAAGGCATATCTCTTTGTCTTCTGAGTTTTTTGGTTTGGTTTGGTTTGGTTTTTTACCTTGACATGAATTTACTGGATATCCTGTTAAGTTTACATGTAACTTTTTAGGAAGCTTAAGTTTTTTCTTAATGAATCTAAATGTCATTTGTTTTCATTTCTTTTATTTCTAATTTAATTTTTAACTTTATTTAATTTACTTAAATTTCCTTTGTGCTGGTACTAGGTATTCAGGGCCTGGGTGCTGTCCTTAGCTCAAAGCTCATGTTCCAACACCTGAGCTACAGCTCCACTTCTGGAAGTTTGCTGGTTAATAGGAAATAAGAGTCTTAACAGATTTTCCTGCCCGGGTTGGTTATGAACCATGATCCTCCTGGGTAACTAGGACTACAAGTGTGAGCAACTGGTACCCAGCTTATTTTTTAACCTCGGATTTTCCTTGCAGTTCTATAGTGTTTGCTGGTATAGTATTTGTTTAAAACATGGAAATTATGATCATCACTTCTATACACAGCATCTTTTGTACTGTATCCCTATGAGTCCCAGTGAGTGCTGTACATTCCACTATATCAGTATAGATCATTTTGCCTTCTTCTTTGCATGACAGGTAAATTCTAAGCTTCTCCCTTTACTTGCAGTTATTTTTTGTTCTGGAAGATGAGGTATGGCCAAGCCCTGGTATTGGGGGGAAAAAAAGTCTTCAAGAACTACTTATGAAAGTCATACTATTTTTGTGGTGAGCTTTTTAAATACTTAGGACGCGCAACAGAGCACATTAAGCTTACAGATGCTAAAGGTCTACTTCCAGGCGTGAATGGCATTGTCATGAGGATAAGTGCTAAAGCAGGAACACTGATTGCATACTCAGTAAAAGTTAATGGCTATTGTTGATCATTGTTTTTTTTTACTATTACCGATAGTAGTATTATCAAAGGGAAATATGATCAAAATACTCATATATATTTCTCAAAAGATATACATAACTTAAATGTCATACAGTAGATCAGTGTATGTATGTATGTATATATACATACACACATGAACATAGCATGTATTTGAAAAGTATGTACTTAAGACATGGAAACATACAAAAAGTGGTGCTCATGCAGAACGAAAGTCTTCACGTGAAAAACAGGCAACAAGAGAGCTCTTGTGCTCAAGAATGATATCTGCATTAAGACAGAAATCCAATTTCTGCTATCATCTCAGAAAGAAGCCAGAACTGTAGACTAGGGATCAAGACAGGAGTAAATCTGTGATGTATCACCTAACTTCCTCATCAGCACCTCCTGTTCCTGTTAGATTAGGAATCCTAAATGAAGACATCCCAAAGAGCAAGAGAGAAGCTACCAGGCTACAGTAGTTTGTCTTGGTCAGACTTGACTGGTAGAAGGAATACATGCTTATTATTTCTGAACTCACTGTGAACACAGTGTATCAAGGTGATAAAAATTATCACCTGTGAAAAATAAGAAAAAAAAGGAAATATAAATTAAATTTTTTTCTTCTTAAATTTATGTACTTACCATTGCAGCCTTCAATGCACCAGAATCTAAGCTAGGTAAATTAGCTAAAGGGCCCTATTAAAAAGAAAAAGAAAAAAAAAAGAAAAGATGTAAATATGGGGACACACATTCTCATTCACTTAAGTAACAGGAGTTGTCTGGATTTGGACAACTCATATTTCAGTAATTTCTAAAGAACTCAAGTGCCACCTTCAAGAACAGCTACTATAATCTCGAGGAGAAGCACAGTAGATCTATTAACAGTGAAAGTACCATGATACTTTAGATTTTCTCATGAGCCACAAAAAGAAAGCAATGCAGCATCTGGTAGATGCCAGTGACACATGGAAGATGAAGAAGAGCTTTATTTTGATAACTGGAAAATACAAATAGTAACAGAATTGGTTCTTTACTTTAGCAAAAGAAAATAATTTAAAAAACTGTGGATTTTGAGAAATATAAAGTGTTTTTGCCTGTCATTTGAAAGACTTATTTGCTATTAAAGGAAGTGTCCTGAAGCTAGGTGCTGCTGGCCTATAATCCTAGATACTTAAAAGGCTGAGATCTGAGGATCACACAGTTCAAAGCCAGCCTGGGCAGAAAAGTCTGCAAAACTCTTTTCTCCAATTAACCAGCAAAAAGTTGGAAGTGGAGCTGTGTGGGTCAGGTGGTAGAGTGCTAGCTTTGAGTGAAAAGGCTAAAGTGCCCAGGCCCCAAGTTCAACCCTCAGGACACACACAAAAAAAAAAAAAGAAAAAAAAGAAAGATTGTGGCCTAGGAGTTTAACTACAGCACATGTTGGACACAAAAACTAGTATCTTTCTTCTAATGATTTAATGATTACAATTCCTCCCCTTCCTTGTCACCCTTCCCCCTCTTTCTCTCTTTCATTCTTTTAGCAGGGTATGTATTCCAGGCTGGTCCAGAGCTGACTATACAACTTAGTCTGCTCTTAAACTCAGAATCTTCCTAGCACCTGCCTTCGAACTACTGGGATTATAGGCATGTACCACCACATTTGGCAGAATCTATTCAGCGGTTAGCTAAAAATGACAACTATTTTTTTTTCAATTTAAAAAACTTTATTTTTTTTTAAACAAAGGATTCCCCACTTGGGATGAAAATATATCTGGTTAAGTACAAAATATAGTTTTTTAAAATCATACAAAAGATATACAATTAAATAAATACCAGTGTGAACCTCCTTTTCACATTTTCTGATACTAATTTATATATTTCATTTTTTTCAGACAAAAGTCTTTGTATTTGGGGGTACTCTGCTATATCTCAGTCATCTAAGAACTGTATGTGTATCATCTCACTTTATGTTTAGAACAACCCTATGACAAAGATATTAGCCCCAATCTGGGGATGAGAAGACAGACTCAGAGGGTTAAGTCACTTTCTCAAGAAGTAAGTGGCTGAGTCAAGATTCAAACCTAGAGTCCAGCTCTAGCCATGCTCTAGCTGGCATAGATCTCAAATTATGTATGTGCTCACCTGTTCAGGTTTATGTTGCTGTACAGTATTGTAGATATAACTCAAGCCTGCTCTAGTTAAAACATAAGAGGCTTGCTCGTTTATAAGCGTGTCCAAATGTGCTTCAATCTAAAATAAAACACAGCAGAAAGAAAACATTTAAAAGAAGAATAAAGAACATAATGAGAGCAGCAGCCCACTCTGAAGGCTGGGCTCCTAATCCTAGATTGTTCCTTAGAGTGGCTCAGATCGTAGGGCACAGGAGGCTTCTGCACAAACGCTTTCATCCCCAACAGAGGAGGTCCTCCTGCGAAAGGAGGACAAAGTCTTATTGAAAAAAAAAAATCACAATCAAGGAGAACTCCAGGACTAGTGACTGGCCAAAGAAATGAGATTGTGCCTCTACTTAAAAGCAGAACACAAACAGAAACAACAAAAACAATGGGCTGCAAGAAGTAAATCTGGCCAGTGGGAAGCTTGAGGGGCCTGACATCCCATCCTCCTGCATCTTGTTGTATGAACTGCCCCCACATCGGATCAGACATTTGTAGAAGTCTAGAGGAAAGCAGCCAGAGTCTTCCCAAGGATAAAGCAGGGCCAGCTGAACCCTAGACAAGTTTTATGGTCAGAAATGGCCTAAAATCTGGCTGGAATATGAGTGTGTCATGCTCCCCGGCTTCATAGTCTTGGAGGAAACTATATAATGCTAGTGGGAGCATAAGTCAAGAATGGGAACTCCCCAAATAGTTAACACATCCATAGAACAAGTAGCCTCCTCCTCCTTAGTTTCAGTCAGCCCTGAAAGGCGGGAGGTCTTCCTTCCAGTCCTCCTCAGGAAGTTGCCCCAGTTTTCCAGTCTGTGCACCAATGGTACGGAGCTCTGTCAACTGTAGTCTGCCAATATCTGAATGCCTGCCTTGCATAAGCAATGCCAATAGCTCCACTTTCCTAGGAAACCAGCTTTCATTTTTTTTAATGTAAATGCCTAAGAAAATACAATTAAGACTCCCTATCCATTGGCATACTTGGAAATCAGAGAAACAAGACAAATAAAGAGAGAACTATTACTGGTAAAAGCAAAATTAGTAGTTTGAAAGAAAAATGGAAGAAAAATTATGCAGAACAAGTATCAAAGAAACAAAGTAGAAGAAGGGTTTAAAGAAAATTAGAAGAGAATCCATGAGATAAAATAAGTCAATGGAGGCTGGGAAGGTGGCTCAGTGGCAGAGCACTTGCCTTGCATGCATGAGGCCCTGGGTTCGATGCCTCAGCACCACATAAGCAAAAAGAAAAAAGCTGGAAGTGGCGCTATGGCTCAAGTGGTAGAGCTCTAGCCTTGAGCTGAAGAGCTGAGGGACAGCACCCAGGCCCAGAGTTCAGGCCCCATGACTGGACCTCCCCCCCCAAAAAAGTCAATGGATAGGAACTTCAGAATATTAAATGAATATATATAAATATAAATAACACATGGGAAAATGATGATTAAAGAATTATATAAAATTTAAATTATATTAAGTGAAGTAAGCCAAGCCCAAAGAAACATAGGTCCCATGGTTTCCCTTATTTACAATATCTAGTATATGTATGAGTCAAGCAGAAAAGGTCAGATAAGGTGATGTTAGGAAAATGAACCCTAAGATATGTATTTAACTGTTTTTTTCTTTCATGCATTTGTTTCTAACCCATTTATAAGATTATTTCTTTGTTGCTTTGTATGTCCCTCCCCCACAGTATAACCCCTGCTTTCACTGTATTTTATGTCGGTATAATTTGTGGAGGGGAAGGGGAAAAACAAGTCGTTTAAATAAGGATACAGGTGGACCCGTTGCAACAATGAGAAGTACAAGTTGTCATGTCGAAAACGAACTTTACAACTTTGGTGGGGGAGGGGAGGATTGGGTGGGGGTGCAGGGAGAGGCTGGGAAGGGATGGGAAGGGTAAACAAAGGAAGAGGCTACAATGCTTGATAAGAAATGTACTCATTATCTTGCCCATGCAATTGTAACCCCTCTGTACAGTATTTTCACAATAAAAAAGAAATAAAAAAATTTTACTGAGTGAAAGGAAAACTGCCTAACACCAATTTCCAAATAAAAATGTATCTACCCTGTGTAACACATTCTGCACTAGCTACCTACCTTGAAAACAAAAACATAGCATATTATTCATAGTTCAAAAACATAGCATATTATCCATAGTTCAGAATCTGAAATCTACATACAGCACTGAATAAATATTATAATTAATCAGAAAAAGCTTCCTGGTCTTCATGGTCTGAATCAAGCATCCTAATCATTTCATATCTGGCATCTTTCTCTAAAGCTAAAAGCCAAAATTATATCAACAGACTCATTGGCAATTAGGTCACTGAATTTAGTTCAAGTCAATAACTTAGAGCTAACCTATGAAGAAAAAATAGATTGTCTTGCAGTGAAGTTATTATATAGCAACGTTTACCTGAAACTGTAGCATTTCCAGACGTCTGTCAGTGAATTCAAACAAAGCTAATGTTGTCTTCATCATGTACAGGGAATTGACCATAAATGTGGCCATGTCAGCTGTGCCCAAATTGCTGGCTGACACTGTACACATCTGGAGAAGAGGATCCAACACACATGATAAAACCTGTAAATAAAAAGTAGAAAATAGTGCTCGCTTCGGCAGCACATATACTAAAATTGGAATGATACAGAGAAGATTAGCATGGCCCCTGCGCAAGGATGACACGCAAATTGGTGAAGCGTTCCATATTTTTAGAAACATAGGTCCCATGGTTTCCCTTATTTGTAATATCTAGTATATGTATGAGTCAAGCGGAAAAGGTCAGATAATGTGATGTCAGGAAAATGAACTGTTAGATGTGTATTTTAATGTTTTTTTCTTTCATGCATGTGTTTCTAACTCATTTATAAGATTATCTCTTTGTTGCTTTGTATGTCCCTCCCCCACAGTATAACCCCTGCTTTCACTATATTTGATGTCAGTACAACTTGTGGAGGAGATGGGGAAAAACCAGTTGTTTAAGGATACAGGTGGACCTGTTGCAACAATGAGAAGTACAAGTTGTCATGTCGAAAACGAACTTTACAACTTTGGTGGGGGAGGGGAGGATTGGGTGGGGGTGCAGGGAGAGGCTGGGAAGGGAAGGGTAAACAAAGGAGGAGGCTGCAATGCTTGGTAAGAAATGTACGCATTATCCTGCCCATGTAATTGTAACTCCTCTGTACAGTATGTTCACAAATAAAATTAAATTAAATTTAAAAAAAAGTAGAAAATAATGCCTTATTTCCTAATCAGGGGCACCATCTTCTGTTCATGGCACTTCAGAGTTACTAGTTACTAAGCTAGAAGGCTTACAAAAGTATAAGAAAAAGATTAAATAATGTAATGCCCATATAGTTTAAAATGAGCATCACTGAATTAATATTTTATAAAGAATATAATATTTTATCAAAAGAAAATCAGTAAGAAAAGGGGTTGTCCAAAAATATGTGTTATAAATGCCAGCATCTGAGCAGACTCTATAATAAAGGAGCAAAAGAAAGCAATGGCCAAACTGAGTTACAAGCTAGCTACCTGCACAAAGTCAGCTTGACGAGCATCTAGAGGTATGACCGAAGAATCGTGAGACGCCAGAACTTCACGCAGCAAAGTGAGCGTCTGATTCAGTGCAGAACTTGGTCCAAGATCAGGAGGAGGGAGTTCAACCTAAAGGAGACAATGGTTTATCCACTGTTTGTATTTTTTATTTAAATTCTAAAGTATATTAAGACAATTTAGGACAAAACAATTCATATAAAAAATATATAGTAGTGGGTAACATGTTAAAATTTTATAACTTATCAATAGCTGGCTGTGAAATATACCTAATAGCATGGAAAGTGAAGCGAGCTTCAGTTAGATTAAGTCATGACCAATGTGACAGTGGTCACTCAACAATTTACAAAACAAGTTATTATTCACTTGAAGTATAAATTATATTTGATATACTTGAAATGACCTGGAGGTTTTGCTTTACTATCATTTTGAGCCCATGTCATTCATTTATTTATTTTTTTAAAGGCAGCAATCTACAAATCACCAGTATCCCAAAGCCATCGTCCCAACTCCAACTCAGGTTCCACCCTCCAGAATCCTGGATCAATGTGTTTAGGTGAGGGTCTAAGAATGAGTTTTTCATTGAGAACCACAGGAGTCTCAGGAGGCAGGTCCACAACCACACTTTGCAGCATGACACAGAAATGTGTAGATATCATTATAATAGGAGCTCTGGAGTTACATTAAGTTTGAATTCTGTATCTACCAATTAGTAGCCACAGGACTTCAAGGTTACTGAACTCCTCAGCAACTGAGAGGGATTCTGTCAAGATTACATGGAATTGTTACACCTAAACTACTGAGGCTAAGAAGTACCTTTACTTTCTATTTTTAAATTTCTATTATTTTATCCATTATTTTATGTCTTTTTAACAGGGGGGGGAAAAGCCCACAAAATGTATTGGATTCCAAAGGCATGAGAGTGTTAGGCTTTGACTATAGTTTTAAGACCATTTTCACAGTGAAATTTTGTAAACTGAACAGTATTTGGTAATTAGAAGTCTGTGTAAACTCTATATCTATGTCTAGCAAAGAGCAAAGCACAATAATTTTTAAAAATAAATTGATTTTTTTAAAGAATGCTGCTCATATAAAATGTAGTGAAATCAGTAAAAATGGCAAAGTGGAAATGCTGTTCACTTTATTAAGAACAAGAATAAAATATTGTGAGATGTGAACAAATCAAATATGAGCCATGACAGAAAAAGAACCAATAGCAACTCTGCCTGATAGGTCAAGACACTGGGCCTCCTAGACAAAGCCTAAATGTGTTTCAAGAACCATACTGAGGAACAAAAGGAAAGTATTAAAATAATGTCTCTACAAATACAGAATATTAATAGCCAAAATGAGTGAAAATTTGAAAGTTGTTGACCCATTGTAACAATGAGATGTATAAGACACTATGTTGAGAACCAACCTTACAACTTTGGATGGGGGAGGAAGGAGTTGGAGAGGTAGGAAGGGGAAAAACAAAGGAGGGGGTAACAATGCTCAGTAGGAAGTATACTCATTACCTTACTCATGTAATTGTAACCCCTCTGTACAGTATCTTTACAATCCAGATAGATAGATAGATAGATAGATAGATAGATAGATAGATAGATAGATAGATAGATAGATAGATAGATAGAGCTATCTATACATGTATATATCAGCATGGAAACAGAAATGCCAAATAAAAGATAAAATCTTTTAAAAAAAAAAAAGAAGAAAAAACAAAAGAAATCTTACTACAAGGGATTTACAGTAAATTTAATCAGCAGGATAAATAATCCATATGTTTTTTGTTGTTGTTTTTTTGTTTTGGCAGTCCTGGGGCTTGAACTCAGAGCCTAGGTGCTATCTTTGAGCCTCTTTGTGATCAAGGCTAGCACTCTACCACAGCACCACTTCTGGCTTTTTTAATTAGTTTATTGAAGATAAGAGATTCACAGGGACTGTTCTGCCCAGACTGGCTTTGAACTGTGATTCTCAGATCTCAACCTCCTGAGTAGTTAGGATTATAGGTGTGAACCACTAGCTCCCAGCTAATAATGAATGATTTTAAAGGCAGGTCACAGTTGAGATGATCTAGTCTGAGGAGCAGAGAGAAAATGAATGAAATTAAACAGGTCTGAAAACCTAAGCACTAATGGGAATTACAAAAAGAGGACCAAAATGAGTGGAAAGGATATTTTAAAAAATATTGGTAGACATCTTTCCAAATTTGATGAAGAACATTCACCTAAACATCCAAGAAGCTCACTAAATTCCATGTGGGATAAATTCACAATGATATACACCTAATAATATCAAACTGTCAAAAACAGAGAATGTTGAAAGCAACCAAAAAGAATGCATGAGATAAGTAGATTTCCACTGAGATGAACAACTGATTTTTCATTACGCTGAGTAACACATATTCAAGAGTTAAGGAAGCAAGTTGCCAACTAAGAATTTTGTATCTAGTATGAGTATTTTAAACATTGAAAGAGAAATTAACCTGTGAGCAATAAACAAGAACAAAAAGTTTACAGTGCTCTGCAAAAACTACTAGAAAGGAACTGGACACTAGGTAGCCACTCAGTTAATACGGATAAAGAACAACTGTAACGATTCCAAAGAGGTAATTATTAAGATAGCATTAGTAACTTTTGTTGTGATCAATTATTTATCTGATTGAAAACACAGCTCTAGGAAACAAGGATTATAAACATGCACTGATGGACATACAATGTATGAGAGGAGATACAGTTTAGATTTAAATATAGAAACAGGTTGAAAGTAAAAGGATAAAAAAGATATAGCATGCGTAAGTATTAAAATAATGTCTCTACAAACATATATATATGCAAACATATAAGTATATATATAAGTATACACACACACACACACACACATACACAATGGAATTTAACTTGTTCCTTATAAAGAATGATTTTGTACCATTTGTAAAGAAATGGAAAGACATGGAAAAAGTTATGTTAAGTGAAGTAAATCAGGCTCAGAGAGACAAAGGATGCATGTTTTCCCTTATCTGTGGAAGCTAGATTTAATATACACTTGTTAGTAAATACACTGGGTGTGTACATGCAAGTGTATACAATTATATTAACTGAAATATGGTAGGTTCAAGGGAGAACTTAGTGTAATGTCTTAGAAAGGCAAAGTCAAACTTTAGCAAAATAAAATACGAGGAGGCGGGTATTCAAAACAAGTGGGGAGGGGGTCAAGGGGCAAATGAAGAGGAATAGAGAGGCAGAATGCAGTCAAGAATCCAATGTATATCCGACAAAACTAGGATGAGGGAAGGGATGTGAAAGAGACGCATGGGTGAGAATGTTGAAAATGGTTGACACTGATTAAAATAAAGCCAGCCCAGGCAGGAAAGTCCGTGAAACTCTTATCTCCAATAAACACTTAGAAAACCGGAAGTGGCGCTGTAGCTCAAGTGGTAGAGCGCTAGCCTTGAGCTGAAGAGCTGAGGGACAGTGCTCAGGCCCACAGTTCAAGCCCCACGAACAACAACAAAAAAAAGATTGTATTCATGAACTGCTTTGTTAAATGGTAACTCCTTTGTACAACTAATTTAAAAAAGGCTAAAAAAATGTAACTTGCCAATAACCAAGAGAAAGATGGAATAATTACAGTAATAATTTGTCTAATACTGACAAAACAGACTTTTACAATACAATTTATTACTAGAAACAAAAAAAGAAGTTTTACAATGATAAAAGGGTCAACACATGATAAGTATATAGCAATTATAAATATGTGCATCTAACAATGGCACATAAAAGTACATAAATCCAAAGCTGCCAAAATTGAAGGAAAAATATTTTCTGTAGTCAAGAAATAATTATTTTAAGTACCACCATTCATACAGTTTTGTTACATTTTCTTCTATTATATTAAAATAAATTTGAACTAAAAAATTTCAGAATGTCATCCCATCTTTATAAATTGATGGTTATGGTGGTTAATATGCAAGGCTTTTGGTTGTTTTTACTTTCATCTTTATGTTCTTCTAAGTGATTAAGATACGTACATGAGTTTAGGACATGAATATCAGTTACAGAAAAATAACAGTGATTCCTGTCTCTTCAAAACTAATGAATTACAGCCAAGTTATTAATAAGAGAAAATTTGAGTGACAAGACAGAGGTAATTTTTGTGGCTTGAAAAATCAACTTTTCATTTCATAGAAGTCAATGCATGAATAATTTAAAATTTGCAATTATATATAAAAGTTTTGGCTATGTACTTATGCATATGCATAGATAATATAAACTGAATAGAATATACTAACAAAAAACTACTCAATGGAATTCTTTCCTAAGCATACATTGGTAAGATTTGTCCATAATCTTAAACTCAGTAGGCAGCTACACAAACCAAAGCAAGCAGGTTCATTTGTGTTCTAATTTTCCAACACTTAAGAAGAAAAAAAAGGAGTCATCAAGAATTTAACAGATCAGGCTAGGAAGGTGGCTCAGTGGTAGAGTGCTTGCCTTGCATGCATGAGGCCTTGGGTTCTATTCCTCAGCACCATATAAGCAGAAAAAGCCAGAAGTGGCGCTGTGGCTCAAGTGGTAGAGCGCTAGCCTTGAGCTGAAGAGCTGAGGGACAGTGCCCAGTCCCAGAGTTCAGGCCCCACGACTGACCAAAAAAAAAAAAAAAAAAAATTAACAGATCTTCGGGGGAGGGGGGATAGAACTCTAATACAACTACATGCTTAGTTCTTAGACAGTAAATATATAAATTTCTACTCTAATTTATAAAATATAGTTTCCTTTGGAAGCAAAACTGGAGAGCAGTAGTAAAAATCTTAGGTAATAATGGGAGAAAGTTAATTTTATTTGTATACCTTTTAAAGTCTTTTAGAGCTATTAAAATTTAAAGCAAAAGTTCCCATCTTGCCATAATTCTACTTAACTTACTCCATTCAACAAAGTGCTATTCTATGAGGCAGTTTTACACTGGTATAGGCCAGAAACTTTTTAAAGCAAACTAGTAATTATTGGAAGTAATCACATAAACAAAGCTTAATCTACAGTAAACACAGAAAATCTGAAGAGAAGAAATAGCAGGTGGAATGAAACTAATTCACTTCATTTTAACATCATCTGATTAGAAAACTCATTTCTAATGGGTAAACTTGTAAGAAAAAAGTGTATTTCTTTTGAAGTTCTTCCTACACAATTTATGTTCCCGTACTGTTTTTTGTAGCTGCATATAAGGTTATGGAACACAAACACTAAAATTAATTGGACTTTATGACTTAGAGAATCCATAACAAGTACAGGAACCATCAAATCAAGTCTTTTAAGCCTCACACACTACAATAATCATACCAAAATTCCTATGCGCTTGAAGCTGTGCAGGCAGAATATCTAAATTTAGTCACAATTTTCTTCCTTAGAAATCAGTAAGCAACAGCAGTGTGGCTGAGAGAGAAAGAAATAGCTATAGCATTCATTATCAGTGCTGCTGGGACCCAGATTTGAGCTAGTAACAAACTTTTTACAGATAAACAAAAAAACGATGCAGACAATTTGAAGATTTGTCTTACAAATGAAGTTTTCCCCTTTCTTACAGTGACCCACGTTTGGCCCTTTCTTCTATTTTCATCCCAATCTCTAACTCTCAGATATTCTAAGTAGAGTGGTACCCTGAGGCTGATCACATCTGACCTAGCATTTACAGCTAGAACTTGAAAGCACCTGTTCAGGATAGTAAACTTTGTTCTCAACATGGCCATACAGAAATATGCCTTGTAAATATGTGTCATGAATGCAAACACATTAATGTTAATACATGGAAACAAAACATGTATTATATTCAAACATACTCTTTTTGTTGTTACTGTTGTATTTAAATCCAAAGAACAGAATTGCTAAAGTAATTTGGGAAAGTGCCTTCATTTCAACTAGACTGTAGACTTCTTATTTCAGGGATTTTATTCATGACTCATCTTTCTGTGTTTTACATAAATATTTAATGAAAAAAATTTACCATGTTCATAAAACCATGGACATAAAACATATACATATGCAAACTTACTACCACTAAGATATTAATTTCTCTGAATTAATCTATAGATATAATACGTTTTCACTCAAAATTTAATATGCACTTTTTTTTTTTTGGTCAGTCATGGGCTTGAACTCAGAGCCTGGGCACTGTCCCTCAGCTATTCAGTTCAAGGCTAGCGCTCTATCCCTTGAGCCACAGGGCTATGTCCCGTTTTCAGGTGGTTTATTGGAGATAAAGTTTCATGGACTTTCCTGCCCAGGTTGACTTTGAACTACTATCCCCAGATCTCAGCCTCCTGAGTAGCTAGGATTATAGGTGTGAGCCCCCAGTGCCAGGCTGCATTTTTTTTGACAAGCTGATTTTAAAATCCATATGGAACTGCAGAGGACATAGCCAATGCAATGTTATACAAAAAAAAAATCAACTAACAACACAAACAAACTGAAGAATTTGCATATAACAGACACCAAAGCTGTGAAGCAATTAAGCAATTGTAGGATTAGTGCCAGGATAGAAAAACAAATCTAGGAAGCAAACTCACATGCATGATCATGTGATATATGGCAAAGATTCAATGGGAAAAAAAGACCTTTACAATGAATGGTACTAGACCAAGTATATTAGCCATAGGGAAAAGCATTAATCTTAACTTCTACCTCACGCCATAGTGAAAAATTACTTTGAGATAGATCAAACACTTGACTGTGGAAGCTAAAATACTCAAGGTTTTTAGAAAAAAAAATGGAAGAATATCCTCATGACCCTATGTTAGGCAAAGATGTTTTTAAAACAGATCATAATAGTACACAGGGCTAGTTAAAAGTGAAGTACTTTCATTTATCAAAATATAGCATTAAGTGGGTGAAAAGACACTCTGAAATATGGCAGAAAATGTTCAGAATACTAACTATTCCATAAAGGGATTATATCCATACATATCGTACTAAGTCCTCATAAAAGAGTATAACCATTAATGAAAATTACTTATTACATTAGCTCTAACCTATAATCTACTTGAGATGTGACGATGGGAGGACCACAGTTCAAGTCAAGCTCAGACAATAACCAATGGCTGTGGGCTCCGTGGCTCCTCCTGTTACCCCAGCTATGAGGAAGCCCAATTGCTGGTGCAGTGGTGCAAACATCATCACAAGCACTGTGTGGAAGTGCAACAGGAAGAGTGCAACACAGTCCCAGGTATAAATCAAGACCCTAACTTGGAAAACAGCCAACACAAAAAGGGACTCTCCAGTCCAGGCCTGGCTCAAGTGGAAGAGTGCCTGTCTTGCAAGCTTGAAGCCTGAGTTTAAGCCTAGTATTACCAGAAAAATCCAAGTTACAAACAAATGAGATATTACCATATACTTTTCAAAATGGCTAAAAGTAAAAAAACATCTAAAACTATCAAGGACCTGAGCTGGTCAATCAGATCACCTAGACAGAGGCCATTTATCAGGATACACAAAACTGTATTCAGCAAACGGTGTGTATAGGAATATTCATAGCATCTATATTGACAATATCCAAACCTGGATACTACCCAAATGACAATCAATAACAGAATGGGTCAATAAACTATAGAGTATTAATATAATGAATTATACAATGGTTAAAAATGAATATGATCACAATACATGTATTTATAATGATATCACAATCCTTTGTGCAATTAATATACACTAATAAAATTAAAAACAAAACTACTGAACATTCAAGATTAATGAATCTCACAGATACAATATTAAATTAGAGCCAATTAAAGTACACATGGTCTGAGTCTGGTTAAATAAAGTTAAATAACAAGAAAAACAGAAGACAGTCAAACAGTGATTTAGCCTGAGGAAGTACTACTGAAACCAGCTTGAAGAAGATCTGAGGTGTGAGCGCTATTTATATCTTGGTAGGGGTGATAGTTAATGAGCATATTCCAACATAAAATATTCAGTGAGCCGTGTACTTAAGGATTGTATGCTTTAAGATCTATCTTCATTCGGTACCCAAAATTAATAAATAAAGCAACCACTAATAATTCTTAATGCTTAAGAGTTTAATGAAAGTCATATGATTCTATGTATAATTCCCAAATGACAAAGTTCAGATAGGAAGAAAAAATTCACATTTGAAAACATGTGGTCCAGTGAAGACATCATCCTCTACACAAGACTCTCTCTTGTAAGTAGGCAGAGATGACCATGGAGAATCCTAGGTACTTTGTACTCCTATTGGAGTATGGGTACTCTAAGTTTACCACAAGAAAATGATAAAAAGATCACCATAAAAAAACTGCAAAAGGTATACAAGGTATTCAAATTTTCTGTTCCACAGAGTCTGAGAAGACCTCTTTCCCTCTGAATCAAAAACTAAAAACAAACGCAAAGCAACCAAGAAAACTTTCCTGTTTTTAAGTTTCCTAGTTCTGTGCTTAGATTGCTTTTGTTCTATGTTCTAGTAATAACTAATAGGTGAAAATGAAACTTTTAAGTCAGCAACACTGGCCGAGATAAATTTAAGAGTCCAAACTAATGTTTATCTGAAATAATGTTAACAGAATTCTCACTGCAAAATATTTGCTTTGTTTTTTTTTCCCCTCCAGGCAGAACAGTCCACTAGGAATAATGTAAAACTCAGAACTGTTCAATTAGAACAGTACTGCTCACATTTGAATGAGCACAGTTAAAATGCAGATTCTGACTCAGCAGGGTTGGACATATGCATGTCTAACAACTTCCTAGGTTATGCCCATGCTGTTCTTCCAAATACACACTTGGAGTGGTAAAAAGAGGTTACACAGTAACATTTCTAGAATTTAAATTGCAATTTCTTAAAAGATCACTTAGGGTTTTTGTCAGCAGACTGCGCAGATGGATTATGTTGTTAATTTGACATGATCCTTGAACTTCATTTTTTCATTTTTAATGATTCTGTCTTCTTTACATTAACTATGGTATATTCAAGTGTACACCTTCAGAAAGGGAGGGTACAGAACTCAAAGGAAAAGGGTGGAAAAGGGCAGCAGTGGAGCTCACTAGACACGGATGAAAGTGAACTATAAAACTCGTAGGTGGAGACAGGAGGGAGGGACTGAGAGTAAAGGAACAGAAGACACTGTATACAAAGAAATGTGCTCATTATCTGACTCATGTAATTGTAATCCCTCTGTATATTACCTCTATAGTAACAGTAAAGTAAATTAATAATAATAAAAAACTATATCAACAAAAGCTGCTTTGGGTGTTTGGTAAGGAAGAACATTCCACAATACCTGTTGTTTTCTTAAGGTCAAAATCATGTTAAAGAAAGGAAAGTAGTTTATAAGCAGTGAAATAAGGCAATTATATAGTTCTTATTAAAAATTGTGTCATTAAAATTAGAGAAAGGAAAATATTTTTGAAGGAATCTGAAATGCAACATCTAAGTTACAAAACAAATCATAATCCAACTTCAATTTAATGTTAAAATATATCTAAATACATAAGTATGATTTTAGTTTCTTCTTTTTCCTCTTTTTTGTGGTGCTGGGGTATATGGGCCTACCACTTGAGATGCATCCCCAGCCCTCTTCTCCTCTGATATTTCCTCTAGTTATGTCTCATTTTTGCCCTGTGGCTGGACTTAGACCATGATGCTCCAACCTCTGACATGAAGGGATGACAGGTATTGGCTACCCATGCCCAGCTAGATGAGGTTTTGCTAACTTTTTTCCAGGCTGGCCTCCAACTGTGATCTTCCCTATTTCTGCTTCCCATGTTGCTGGGATTACGGGCTGAAAAAGCATTCATGGTGATATTATGCAATTTCTGAGAAAAACATTTTCCAGGTTCAAATTCTACAGCAATGAGAATCAAAACAATAATGATCATAGCTATAAATTCACATGAGCTTCAGTATTAGTGTTTAATTTAGTATTAAATAGATGGAAAATAAAATAACATAAAGGGAAAAATGAAATAAATGGATAAATATTCCTGAAATATGACTAACATCCTGACCTCTCAGAATGGACAAAAATAAACTTCAAGTAGATTAAAAAATTT
Source organism: Dipodomys ordii (assembly GCF_000151885.1). Lineage (NCBI taxonomy): Eukaryota > Metazoa > Chordata > Mammalia > Rodentia > Heteromyidae > Dipodomys > Dipodomys ordii. Next base: position 875,731 of record NW_012267356.1, read on the forward strand.
GATATAAAAGAAAAACCACACAAATATTTAAGAACATTTAACTTACTACATTTGCTGAATAACTCATAATCCACCCTAACTCTATTATCAAGTTACATCCTAAATGTATTCTCTTATGAGGAAGTTTTCAAAGTTGGCATATTTTCAAGGGAGAAACAAAGGGTTAAAACTTTGGATTTTATTATAAAAATATTAAAAGTTGATGTGCCATAAAAGACTATAGGCAAATTTAAGAAGCAAAGGGTAATATGGAAGAAATACATACATACAAATATACATATGCTTTACAGAACTAATATTCTGACTGTGTAAATACCAGAAATCAAAATTTTTGAGCACTGCTAAGAAATGTATATTCTCAGTTCCAGAAGAATGAAAAATCTGCTTATGGGTGAAGTACAGTTTCCGTTCTGACACATTCTATTTGTTTCTTGTACTGAGAATGCCACCTGTTTTATCTCCTTCAACTTTCAAAATCCTACATGAAGTTTTCTCTGGAGAGCTTCCTCTCTGTTAAAGGTAGAACACTGTACATGTATGTCTCCTCTTGTACTAATAACGTTCCCTAGGCATAGCAATCATTTATTTGATCATTTTCCACTAAAGAAGTAGCAACTTCAGGTCAACAGACCTTGAGCCTTTATATTCTCATCACATTAGGGAGTCAGGAAGTAGATTCTATTAAGGTTTCTCCAAGCTTCGGAAAGTTAGGATTGTCCAGGTACACTGAATTAGATTGTTACTCTTCTCTTCTACACTATTCTAAATTACAAAATATGAATAGACTACTACAATTTTAAAAAAAAGAAAGGAAAAAAAAGAAAAATAACCAGGTGCTGCATGGCTCACTCATGTAATAGTAGCTAATCCAGAGGGCTGAGATCTGGGGATCAAAGTTCAAAGCCAGCCCCAACAGTAAGATCCATAAGATTCTTATCTCCAATTTCCCACTAAAAAGAGCTGGAAGAGAAGCTGTGGCTCAAGTGGTAGTTTACTAGACTTGAGCAAAAAAGCTCAGCAGCAGCGCCCAGGCCCTAAGTTTGGGCTCCAAGACTGTCATAAAAAGAAAAGAAAAGTAATGAAAAGAGAAGGAAAGAGAAGAAAAGAGAAGAGGGAAAGAAGAGGACGAGACAAGGAAGAGAAGAAAACCACAACAAAGTAACCATGATGTATTATTGAAAACTTTGAGTCCTTAGATCTGAACAAAAATGAAGAAGAATCTGATCATTATAGAGACTGATTCCTCAGGTCCTGTCATAGTACTTTACTCACCTTAGAATATTACATTTTTAATGATTGTGTTTGTGTTTAGTTTTTGTTTTTGTTTAGTCAGTCATGGGGCTTAAACTCTGGGCCTGGGTGCTGTCCCTCAGCTCTTCAGCTCGAGTTTAGTGCTCTACCACTTGAGCCACAGTGCCACTTTTGGTTTTTCTGGTGGTTAAGTGGAGTCTCACAGACTTTCCTGCTGGGCTGACTCTGAACTGCTATCCTCAGCTCTCAGGCTCCTGAGTAGCTAGGATTACAGGCATGAGCCACCAGTGGCCGGCATGTGTTATTTTTTATGGGGTATTTTTCCTTGTTTCCATCCATTATTATAATATATAATGCAGAGGAGCATACATTTCTGACAGTTTTTTCTGGAAATATAGGTGTGACTAAAGTGGCAGAGTGCCATCCTTGAGGAGAAAAAGCCAAACGAGAGCATGAGGCCCTGAGTTCAAGTGCCAATACTGGCACACCAAAAAATGAGGAAGGAAGGAAGGAAGGAAGGAAAGAAGGAAGGAGGGAGGGAGGGGAGGAAGGGAGGGAAGCAGGGAGAGAGGAAAGGAAGGAGGGAGAAAAGGAAAAGAAAAAAAAGAAAAAAATCTTTTCCCACGGTTTTCAAGTTTTCAAGCCATGTTGGAACCTTATTGGTCATCCAAACACTGTTTGGTTTAGTTCAACATTTTTTGTTACAAATAGTGAAACTAGGGCTTAAGATTCTTTCTCCAGTTAGGACTCAGTTACATAATTCCAGGAAGACAGACTATAAGTTTACATCCAGTAAGTTGCTGCAATAAGAAATTTGTTGGTTTTAAGAATTAAAAAAAAAAAACACTGTACAGAATGAGAAAAAAATCATCAACCAACGTAAACACATTGAAGCAACATCTTCAAATGTGAAAGATTTATAATCACATAGGTTAAGAGATGCATTTTGCAAACATACCTTATCCATCAGTTTACTTGCATGAAGACTCAAGCTATTGAAGAATATTTTTTTGCTTAGCAAATGCATTTCTTCAATAGTAGTCAATAAAGTAGTTGCACTATTTCCAACAATGCCACTAAGAGCAAAGAACATTTTAGGTTACAAAATGGAGACTAAAACAATTCCAATTCTTTGACTACAAAGCTTTAAGAACATGTAGATTTAAATAAAAGAATTTATGTAGAATACAATGTATAAATTAAAAACAAAAGTCAGAAGGTTTTATTGTTGTTGTTTGGTTAAGTAATCAAAACAAGAAAAGAAAAAGAAAACTCAATAGGTTGAACATTCTTATTTTAAGAATCCAAAATGTGAAAAAAAAGAAATGTACTCATTATCTTGCACATATAATTGTAACCCCTCTGTACAGTATTTTCACAATAAAATATATATATATATAATGTGAAAAAGTTACAATATCTGAAACTTTTTGAGCATTGCAATATCTGTTAAAAATGTTTCATTGGAATGAATCAAGAAAATTTTATATATATATACATATGGGAATTCTATGCCTCCATCAGAAAGAATGACATCGCCCCATGTTAGGAAATGGAAAGACTTGGAAAAAATTGTACTAAGTGAAGTAAGCCAGGCCCAAAGAAACATAAGTCTCATGGCTTCCCTTATTTGCAATAACTAGTATATGTCTGGGACAAACAGAAAAGGTCAAAAGCTATGTACATATGACCAGATAAGATGATGTTAAGTGAAATGAACCCCAAGATAGGGACTCAAGTGTTTTTTTTCTTTCTTGCTATTGTTTCTAACGTATTTATAATATACCATGTGACTTTTTTTTGTTTCTTTGTATGTTCCTCCCTGTTTTCATTGTATTTGATTTCGGTGCCCTGCATCTTGTATATATATATATATATATATATACTTCTCTAATTTGGGGAGGGGAAGGGAAAAAACAAAATGCTTAAATAGAGATACAGGTTGACCCATTGAACAATGAGATGTACAAGACAGTCTGTTGAAAACACACTTTATAATTTAGACGGGGTGGGGGGTGTGTGGGGTGGGGGGTGGGAGGAGTATAGTTGTGGAGGTGGGAGGGAAGGGATGGTAGGGGAAAAACAAAGGAGGAGGCAACAATTTTTGGTAGGAAATGTACTCATTACCTTGCTTATGTAACTGTAACCCCTTTGTCCAGTATTTTCACAATAAAAATGTATTAAAATTTTAAAAATGTTTCACTGTTAAAAATGTTTCAGATTTCACAGTGGACTGGCAGAGATTAGGAGATGCTTGAGTGGAAAAGCCTATGCACATGTTCTAAAATCAAAAACAAAACCCCCAAACCCACATCTGCAACACTTCCGGTCCCAATTTTGATGAGGGACACTTGATTTGTCCTATGTGTCCAGTATTTCCCAGTCTATTAGCTAAACTATGTTAGTACCACCACATGTGGTATGGAAGCCCTTTTGCCATTCTTTCTCTAATACAGTACTCTGATTATCCAAGAAGGCATAACTCTAAGGAAGTCATTCTAATAGCTCTACTGTATTAATTAAACAAATTGTATCACACTGAATTATTCTTTTAATTAAAACTGGTACAGCCTATAATAACATACCTATACATTATGAAATATCTCCATTTTTATACAACTGCTGAAATAATGGTATATTTGGACTAATTATGAAGATTCTGGTAGCAATTTAAAATAATTAATTATATTAGTACATTCTGCAATAGTTAATTTTGTATTAGAAGGATGTTTTGTAGACACAGACAAAGGGGTTTTCTCAATTTTGCCAAGATCTAGGACAGATATATACATAACAAACATCTCAATTTTGTCTTTGTTCTTCTAATAAAAATAATGATTTCAATTTTTTTTGTGGGGGAAGTTTGTTAAAATTCTGTAGAAAATCATAATTTCCAAAGGTATAAAAAAATTACACCATACATAAAATCATTTAGGTTGCTAAAGATGATATGATGACATCATTAAGTATGGGTAAAATGTATACTAAAATAACAGCAAGTTTACTAAAAAGTTTATGTGTACTTCATGTACATACTTACACTGTAAACATCAATATACTTTGAAACTAAAATGACTTGGTTAAAGTTTTATATAGTTTGTGTAAACAGTATTTATATACTATCAAGCTGCATTTGGTACTCAAGGTTAGCTTTTACTGGTTTTCCCTGAGTACATTACTAGAAACCTGTGACTGGTCCAGTTACTTTTAGAGGTTCTTTCTTATACTTTACTCTATAGTTCCACTATGCTTATTGTTTTCCATTCTTAGAAGTCCCTGGTATAGACAACGAGCATTAAACTCCCCAACACAGTTTTTCTCTACCACTCCACCCAAACTTCACATTCCCCAGGCTTCCTAATACATTTAGAATTGTAGTATTCCAATAAATACATATTTAATGTTTATATTATTACTTAGCATGTAAATATCATTCAAAGCTGACCAAGGAAGCAAGACATACAACACAAGGGATTGAGCAAATGGTTGGAAAGACAAGCCCTAGTGTGCAGTCCCAGAGTGGGTCTGGATGTCTGGAGATCAACCCATCTAGCCTGGAGAAGGGGTTTCAAGAGGGGTGAAGGAAGGGTGGGGTAGGACTACTTGATACGTTTACTATGTCCCTAGAAAAGGTCAAGTTCACCTAGCACTTTGGATCTGAACAGTGATAAGGACATTGGAAAATAAGCAAGCACAAAAACAAAGCAATTATAAACTGCAAGGCAAGTTTTACAGGAAGGACAAACAATATTATGCTAGACTCCTTATTTCCCACATCTTCCTTGTTAGGGGTTTTCCTCACATTTTTCCCATTTTCCCTCCACTTCACTGTCTATCCCTTACCTGTTTTCTTTGTGAGTTTTTCCTCTTCTTGGACCACTGAGTATTGAAGTGCCTAGGAATCAGACTGAGGTCCTGCTATATACCTCTACTCACTCCTTCCCTTCTTACATGATCTTTCCTAGGTTTTGAAGAGCACCTATATTCTGAATATTGCCAAATGTAGTGTCAGCCCTGATTTCTCTGTGGCATTCTTACTCATCATGTGGCTTTGTTTTATTGAAACTATACCAGTAGGATGTAAACAAAGCCCATTTGGTATACTGACATTTTAGTTAGCTACTTTCAGCTGTTAGGAGGCTGGTGCCATCATCACAGTAATCTTCTGGGATTTAGTGACTGCTGAACCTCTCCTCTCCTGGACACTAACTTTGGGTTTTCACATTGATCTTTTGTTCTTAATTCTGGTATAATGGAAAACAAATGACTTTTAAGTGTAGACAACTAATAGATACATCAAAGAGACAGTGAATGCAAATCTTGGCATCAAAGACCACATCTTAAATAAGACAAATACTTTGTAATCAGGTAACATGGCTTTTGTTTAGGGAGACAAAACTATAGTTCTATTTTTATATTGTTACTTATGACAGACAAATATTCAAAATAGCTGAAGTTATTTACACCCAGAATAGGACATTTAGTTCATTATGCTCTGTTCAAAGTATAACTTGTAGCTGCTTTAGTTGTCATAAATTTTATTTACTAATGAAAGAAGACTCAATCTATACTTTATAGATTCCATTGACATAATATATATATATATATATATGTAGTGTGTGTGTGTGTGTGCTCGCGTGCGTGAATGTAGTTATGCTTTGAGAAAAAAGAGAAAAGGAAAGGACAGAACTCAAGGTACAGCAGGAGTAACATGCACAGTGCAGAGGTCTACTGGTCATGCTTAGTTGGGTGTGCAATGAAAACAATAGGCATTGAATTCATATGCCTTGAAATGTGAAGCGATATCTCTTATAATTTCCATAAAACCTCACTGAGGTTTAGTAAGCCCTTTGTTACTCCACTTACCTGATTGTATGGTGGTAAAATTTGAGGAGATTAGAAATTTTATACAGTAAAACTGCCCCGGGTTCGGCAAGTATTACTTGTTCAATTCGAACCTATTAAAGCATGTGAGAAAAGAATTAAACATTCCTTATATGCACACCTTTCTTCATTAATGACACAGTATTAACAGAGCAAAAAAAAATCACCAGTACAAATTTCATTACTGTAGCAATCATAAAATACCTTTCAAAGATTTCAGTATGTTAAGTCATCGTTGAACAACCTTTTAACTATAAAACTTGGTTCAAGGCAGGCCTTGATCGATCATTTTGAGGTACCGTCAGTACAGAAATTAAATTAGCTTAATATTAAATCACAAAAGCTACTTTCCTTACAGCAGATTCTCAGTGGATATATACTGCTCAGTCACCAAAAAAGTGGAAGAATTTTTGTTTTTAAACTATAATACCATGTTTGTTACCATTAACCACAGAATAAACAGGAAAGCAGAAGATCATAATTAGCACCAACCCAACTATAAGACTATTCAGGTAAAAAAACAAAAACTAAACAAAACACCAGATCTGGGTTAGGATGAAGTTGTTCTGCCTCAAGTTCAATCATGAGGAATCTTTTCTAATTAAATTTCATTCCTCCCTGATCTTTCCATTGCTTTGAATTTCCTCATTAACAAATACCATGGAAATAACCCTGATCCATGCCTACTTGCATGCTGTACTGGAACTGTCCTTAAGTGACTATTCACTTTCATCCCTTTCCAACTAGTTTCTAAATGCCAGTAGATAAGGGGCTGTCTGCTGCCTTACACCTCTGCAGCATCTGCTAAAACACTACATACACAGCAGATGTTTTGCAAGATGAAGGTTTCTCTGTACATGGACTTCCCACATGTCGTAATACCGACAGATATAATGTGAAAAAAATAAGATTTTTTTAATAAATGCATCCATAATGGCACACAAAATCACTTGAGTTTTTGAAATAAATTTGTCTTTACATCAATATGTTTATGAAACTGATTCATCTCTCAGCTTCAGGCAGTAGACTAGATAACGAACCTCATTTCAATTTCTTTTTAGGCCAAGACACAGTAATTTACATTATACGTTCTATCTGTAAAAGTGATGTTTTCTGAATTTTAATATAATTATTAGAGAAAAATAGAAAGGATGCTAATTATAGACAAGACAGTTTTCCCAAACATTTATAACATAATCTCAGCTACCTGGCAACTCATCTTCTAGACTTAAGACATCAAGAAACTAGTCCTCATTTTAAGAAAGGCGAGAAAGGTATATAGAGAGAACCAAGAAGTAAAAAGAAAGGAGGGGAAGAGGGGAGGAAGGGAGGAAGGGAGGAGAGAGAGAGAGAAACCATGCCACCCCTTGTTACACGGTAGGAATCCTGGGGAAAGAGGCCACTGCAGGCTACCTAGAGATCACTCAAAGGAAGGCTGAAAGTCAGACTGAATAGGACACACCAGTCTGGCATATTTGCCACACAAATACATCCTCTCTTAACACAGGTACCTTGTAACATATATAAAAACAAAATATTCTACCTTTAGAGGTCTGCAGACACCTTCAGTGATATGCCCAACAACTTCCTGAATACTTTCTTCAACACCTAAAGTGAATTACTATACATAAGTTTTGTTACATTATAAATTCATATAAACTCATATAAATAAATATGCTTCATATAAATTCAGAAAGCAAACAAAAATGTCTATAATTAATGACATTAATAATATTCAAAATAAGCATAGGTTATTTTTGAGAACATTACATGTTATGTTAGTAACACATTACTAATTGTGTTAATATGACTAAGGTGTATCTAGAAGGCTTTGATTCATTTGACTGTTAAGTTAATAAAATGAACGTTTTTGTTTAAAATAGTATCTGAGATGGGGCTGAGGAGGGAGGACTATGAAGAAAACAATGTCAAGATGATTAGAATTTGTTCGGCAAACACCTTATTCAAGGCTTGCAGCAGTGTGCACTGGCTGAGGGCAGAAAGATGAAGACAGAGTATGCAACGTAACACAGGACTGATGATCAATCAAGCACTGTCCTGGGTACTCAACATTTGCTACTCATAACCACTTTCACTTTTACAGCTAAAGAAACTGAGGTTGTGAAGATTTAAGTCATTGCTGTGGAATTTCATTAACTGTGATCTATTTCCCAATTTCAACAATGCCCCTCATACAAGCTTTTCTAAAACATTTCTGAAGTAATGCACTCTTTTAAACTAGATAATTAGGATAACAACAGGGAAAAATGTTTAGAAATACATTTGTGACTCAGATCTAAACTGAGTCTAATCTCAGTACGGAAGAGATGATGTTTATGAGGGTATTACACCAATTTACACATGGACTCTCCTGTGGTCATGAGCTAAACAAAACAGTCATGTGAAACCATGTATAATATTCCTCTTGACTTCCTATCAAAAACAGAACATTCTTTAATTACATGCTAGTCCATCAAACTCTAAAACAGGCCTCTTAAGCTAGTCTCAATTCAGATGACTTGAAATTCTATAGACAAGATATTGGCAACTCTCAAATGTAATCACTGTTCACTGTTCTCCCTTGAAACCAAGACAAACATTTTAAGTACATATGGTAATTACTTAAAAAAAGATAATAACATAAAAAAACCTTTAGCATGGTCTCATGAGAATAAAAATACGAGGATGGATAGTAGAAATAAAAGAATTAACAGCTTAATAACAGTAAGCAAACCACTCAGCCTGCTCACTCATAAAGATAGATAATCCCTGAAATGTCATACTGAAGTTCTGAGATAATGTATGAGACACTCCAGAAGTGTCTATGAGTGAAGCATGGGAGTGTAGGCTTCATATACACAGTTAAAGAGCCCACTGTAAAACCGAACATTTAAGAGATAGGACACCAGTATGGAAAAGAAGCCTAAAGCAGAACCAGAGAGAATAAGGTGAATTAGGACACTCACTCATTGCACTATGTAGAAGTCAATGTTTATCTCCAGGAAAAAGAGAAAGGAAACAGAAGCTTATATTCTTTCTCTGTTTGGCTATCAGATTACTATCAGTGCACTCACCTTGGGCAGTCACAAGCTTTAAGAGGGCCTCCAGGTGTTCCTTTTCAGAGGCCGTAGCTTGGTGGAGCCATGCCAACATATCTCCCACATACCTAACAAAAACTACATGTTAGTAAAGATGTCCTTGGAAAAGATCTCAAAGCTTATACTTTGTGTCTGATTACTGTACCTCAAAGGGTCATGGGAGTGCATTTCAATGGGTCGAGGTGTACCTCCTGGGCCACCTCTTGTAAGAGCATCAATAAATCCACGGACAACTGTACTTCGTCTGGCTGTCCCAAATTCATCTAAGGTATATCTAGAAGAAACACATTGTATAAGAAACATGCTTTTTTTTTCCCTGATGGGTTATATCAAATTACACATGCAAGACATTTAAATCCTTTTTAGGTATTCTCTCAAGCAATATTGCTTAATTTTTTAAAAAAGACAATTCTGAGATAAGTTTAGCATTCTGAAAGTTCAACTGATCCCACCATTCAGGAAGAATAGGTGAGAAGATCATGAGTTCAAGGCCACCTGTTTCCAAAGACTCGAAAAATAATTCAGTGTGGAAAATAACTAACAATTTTTGCTCCTCCTAACTAAGAATGTCTGAGACTAAAACTTAGCAGCAGGGAAGAACAACAGATTTATTTAGTAAGGCTAGCAGACCCATGTGGGAATCCTGAACTCTCTAGGCTTCAATACTTTTCAGGCCAAAACAAAGCTGGTTGTGACTCTAAGCCTTCCTTCTACATTAAAATTTTTTTCCTTATGATTACTTTTACAACTTACCACCAAATTGGGGCCCTAAAACTGCTAGCTTTTTTTTTTTTTGGTCAGTCATGGGGCTTTTTTGTCAGAACTCTGGGCCTGAGTGCTGTCCCTCAGCTCTCTTTAGCTCAAGGCTAGCACTCTACCACTTGAGCCAAAGTGTCATTTCTGGTTTTCTGGTGGTTTATTGGAGATAAAGAGTTCCATGGACTTTCCTGCCCAGGCTGGTTTTGAACCAAGATCCTCAGATCTCAGCCTCCTGAGTAGCTAGGATAATAGGCATGAGCCATCGGCGCCCAGCTTAAATGTTTACTTTGACTCACAATTTTATAGCTTTCAATCTATGGTGGTCTAGCTCCATTGCGTTGGGCCTGTGGCAAAGAGAACATCTTACTGGGGAAGGTGTGGTAGATGAAACCCATTCACCTCATAAAGCTGGGTCAAGAGAGAGGGAGAGAAGGACAAGGAAAGGATGGGCTGGGATCTCAGTATCCTTATTTCTCAATGACCTTGCTTCCTTTCACTAAGCCCCAACCCTTCCTTCAAATAATACAGTCTGGTGACCAACCTTTAATACATAAGCCTTTTATTTTTCAAGTATACAGGAAACAAAACCAAAAATTCAGCAGTCTATAGTTAGCAGAATCTATACTTACCCATTGTAAAATCCCTATCAAACTAAATATTCAGATTTCACTAGCCAATATATAAACAAAACCACTAATATTTCCAGAAGTCATTTTTTATATTCTATTGCTTTCTCTAAAATGCTGCCAATTTAATGAAAAGTACACATTTTTTTTAAAATACAAGAAAGCTGAGTTTTACTTCCTCTTAAAGGGGAAGAGTGGGTGGCAATCTTTGTGAATCAGAACCTTTTCAGAGGACCCCTCACTCTTAACTTTGGTTCTTTGTGGGTGTGTCCATTTTCAGTTGAGAGGAACTAGTTTTGAAACTCTCTGCAGACATGACTGTACAGGAACAAAAAAGTAGGGAAACCAAGCCAAGCTTTGCTGAACTACATAACTGCCCTGCAATTAGTTCTATTTTTTTAAGCAAACTAGATCCAAAATGTTCACATCCTTCCCTTTTCTTCTTGCTCTTCAATTATACAGATGACTGATGTGAACAATGCCTTCTTTTAAATGATCATCTCATTCTATGAAATAATGAACTTATCATTGGATGACTATCAGAGTAAAGAATGCATAGCTATAACTCCTTAAGAATATATCAAACTAATATTTCCCAAGATCCTAGTGACTACAGGAAATAGACACAACATAATTTTGATGCCAAGGATCTTTCATTGTGGCCACAGTTTAATCAGAAATGTTATTGCAATAGCATTTTAGAGCCGCAACTATCGAGCCAGGTAAACATGAGGACTTAATGTGTACAATAATAGAAAAATATTAATAAGCATGAACATTAATGTTGATCCTTCAAGAACAAATGTAATTTAAGCAAAAACAGCATGAACCAATGAAAAACCTTCCATTGTATCGTCAATGAAACAACTCTGTCAGAGACAGAGAAAAGGGTTTTCACTAAAATCACTCTTCCAACTAAAAATTTCAAAATGTAGCTGTGTAAAGAGCAGCTTTATATAAACTGCATACACACTCTTAAATGCTTCCAGTTGAAAATAACAGTCTCATCTTTATTATGTCTATCTGTATGAATAGAAAAAATTCTAGTCAAAAGCAAATGAAAACAAAAATGTACTCAAAAAGTAAATTAAAAAAAACAAAAGATTAAAGGAGGAGGCTGCAATGCTTGATAAGAAATGTACGCATTATCCTGCCCATGTAATTGTAACCCCTCTGTACAGTATGTTCACAAATAAAAAATAAATAAATAAATAAAAACAAAAGATTAATGTAGAATTTCCTCTTTAGAATGCAATGGAAAGACATAAAGAATGAACAAAAATCAGCATTGTACAAATTACTACATTTTCAAATAACATCTGTTTACCAAAAGAGGAAATCTTCATGTTTTTCATTTCCATTTAGAACAAATGCAGAAAAAAAGTTTTGTCTTGGTTTATTAAAATAACACATTGCACTATGTAAGAACAATGAGTTAGGCCACTCTCCCCAAGAATTTTAATAATTTGCATTTTATTTTCTGTTATTTTCAACTTTCACATAAAGACAATCAAGAATGATGTACTCGCTATCTTGCCCATGTAATTGTAACCCCTCTGTACGGTATTTTCACAATAAAAAAAGAAAAAGAAAAAGAAACCTTCACTGTAAAAATTAAATGAAGTTCACATACTGCCATCTAGTGGGTACCATGAAATAGTGGGTTTTCCCCCTAAATTTAGAAACTTGGAAGGCAATTTTTGTTTTTTAGCATTCACTATATCATAATCAACTGGATCTAAAAACCCCTTTTCCCTCAGCTCCCAAATGTCCCTTAAGACCTTTCAAATTGCCATTACTGCCCTGTGAACTGGCAACAAGCCTTTCAGAGATAAATCTTTGCTTTTCCATAAGCCTCTCTATTCTATCTTTCAGGTTTTTCCTGTTTTCAAAGAAGCCTTAAACTGAGACCTTAGAATCATATTTTACAATGAGACTCCATCTCATTGCAGTTGGAATGGCTACTAAAAAACAGATAAATGCTGGTGAGGATGTGGAGAAAATGAACTCTCATATGCTGGTAGTGGGAATGCAAATTAGTGCAGCTACTGTGAACTATGGTATGGAGGTTCTTGGAAAATTAAAAATGTAACTACCTTACGAGTACCACTTCTGTGTATATAACCAAAGGATACGAAGTCAGCATGTGAAAGATAGACCTGTATGTCCATGTTTATTGTGGCATTGCTCATTATAACTAAGATATATGAACAATGGAAATGGATAAAGAAAATGTAGACACACACACACACACACACACATACATACACACACACACACACACACACAGGATACTATTTAGCCATGAAGAAAAATGTCATGTGTAGCAAAACAGATGAACTTGGATAAGATAATTTTAAGCAAAATAAGGCAGACTCAGGGAGACAAATATTGCATATTCTCTCTTCTATCTGAAAACCTCAAAAAAAATTGACCTGTACTCATTATCTTGCCCATATAATTGTAATCCCTCTGTACAGTATTTTCACAATAAAAAAAAAGATTTAAAAAATTGACCTGAAGCCAAATATGATTATCAGGAACTGTGAACGAGGTTAGAGGAGTAGAGGGTGAATGGAGGGAGAATGAATATGTACACTGTGTGCATGTATAGAAATATCACAATGAATTTCACTAAGATGCATAATAAATACATGTCAGAAAAAATAGATATAAAAATAATAATTTAGTAAAAACTTATTTGTATGGCAGAAGTTAGCTGTCCTATTTAGGAACTCAAAACACAAGAGATCATATAAAAGATTAATCTTGTGAATAAATATCTGTAGACAATATAATACTTGATTAAAGTCACACACCAAATGCCTTAAGTAGTAAAATAATATCCTAATTATTTAAAATGTCAAAATAAAAACATTGGCAAAGAAATTGTGAAGCAGACATCAAATGCTAAGCAGTGGATCAATGGTAACTGAGAGCTGATATGTACATGTACAACACTCAAGGCCATTACGATCTGGCCTGCCTACTAACTCAACATCCAGTTCAGCCTTTTCAAATGGATTCATCACTGCTGGATCTTTTTCACTTCACGTCTTGACATTTGCCATTGGAATGTTCTGTCATACTTCTTATTGGGGAGAAAGCCTACTCAACTTCAGAATTCACTGTTTGCCTACTCCCTTTAGGAAATGTTCCTCAGGGTTCTCCTGCCTCTAATTCAGAGTTCTTGAGCCACACTGCACCTAGGAAAAGCCCTGAGACTAGCAATATAATAGTTTATTACAATATACTTGCTTATGCCTGGCTTTATAAAATAGAGCAGTTTGGAAGGCAGTGTTATACCCATGCTCTATCTCTGCACATAAAACAGCATGTAACATGTAGTAAGTACTAAGTAAGCAGCACAAAGTGCTGTCATTTTATATAGTAAAGAGACACTTGTGTTCTGTAATCTTATTATAGGATAAGCAATAGTCCAGTCCTTATGTAAAGGAGGAATCTTTAAAAATCATTCAAGATCCTCTGCAAGAGATGATTTAGGGCCTCTGTAAGAGTCCCCTAGCTGTCTTCTGAATAAGTGCTACCCTCTTGGACTCTTAAAGCTTGTCCTCAAATCACGCAAGACATTTAAGAAAAGTAGTTTTTGGTTGTTTTGTGAGAACTAAGATGAAATAATTAAAATCAGGAATAATTTTTTGTAAACAAACTAAGCCACAGGATTCTCAGGCAAAGAAATCTTTTGGTTGGCATAACTTACAAGATCAAAGACCAGTCCTATTGATGGAACCCTGATTTTAAATGACTGTTTTCATCTCTGGGTAATAATATTTCACAGTCTCTATATGCCTGCCTTTTCTCTAGGGCAGGTTGATACAGGAGTTTAGTGAATAAATGAGATGACAAAGTAGTCAAGTCACTTGGCCTCCACATGAGTGGGAAGCAGTCTGATACAAAGACCTCAGTCTTCCCTTTCAGACTGTGCTCTACGACAAGAAATGTTCAAGTAAGCTGCAAAGATACACAGGTGCAAAGAGATGGCATAACTTACAATTACTCAAACTACTGTGTAAGGATTTGAAAACATTTTCAAGATTCCAACAAATCAGCAAAGAAAAAGTAGGATTTCCTACTTACTTATATAAGACTGGTCTATCCTGTAGGGCTTCCATGGCTTGTGTTAGTACTGGAGATATATCACAGGATTCTTGTGTCAATGTTCTGCATTCATCTGGAAAATTTGTAACATTGTAACTTTTATTCAATTAAAATTACTTCTCTAGTATGTCCAGTACATCCCAATTGTCTAATTTCTTTTTTTTCCCGGTAGTGGGGCATGAACTCTGGGCCTGAGCACTGTTCCTCAGCTCTTCAGCTCAAGGCAAGCGCTCTACTGCTTGAGCCACAAAACCACTTCCAGTTTTCTAGTGGTTTATTGGAGATTAGAGTCTCACAGACTTTCCGGCCTGGGCTGGCTTTGAACTGTAATCCTCAGATCTCAACCTCCTGAGCTGGGATTACAGGCGTGAGCCACTGGCGCCCGGCTTAATAGTCTAAATTCTATAGTAGATGATCCCATGCTTAGAAAAACAGAAAGAATATACCAACCAAAGCCTAATTTATACCTAGGCACCCCAGTGGCTCATATCTTTAATCCTAGCTGAGAACTGGAAGATAAAGTTTCAAAGCCAATCCAGGCAGAAAAGCCTGAGAGACCCCCATCTCCAATTAACTGGCAAAAGTCAGGCTACAGGTATGGCTGAAGTGGTAGAAAATCAGCTATGAACAACAAAGCCAAGAAAGAGCAAGCTGAGTTCAAGCTGTGGTGGGGAGGAGGGGAGGGGAGTAAAGAGGAGAGAAAACCTCAAAAAACAAAAAACAAACAACAATACACAAAATCCCACCTAATTTATGTTACCAAACAAACTGAAAAAAAAATCAAGCTTGTGTAGCACATATGCTATCAGGTATACTTCAAAGCTATGTTCTTAATAATAAATATGTATATATGAATTAGTGCCTTAACCATGGCAATATAAATTATTTATACTAAAAGTATATTCCAAGTTTCTTTCCTCAGAATCAATCTTTAAGAAGTTTGTTCATACAGATAATAAAATTCTAACAGTCTGAGTTTTAGGAAACTTTTCTTCCAGGGTCTTATGCTCTTTAGGCAAGTACTTCACTACTGAGCTACATACCAGTCCCAATGTTTTTGTTTTTCATTTTACAATCCAGTTTATTCCCAAAATGCTTACAAGTACCTACTATCCTCACAGAACTTAGTTTTTATTCAGAAATCCAACCTGTTGTGGTATGAGGACTCCCCTAGTATATTTCCTGGTAGGCACTGAGGAAAACTCACATGACACAATTGCAGACAGTTTATAATTACAGAAATAACTCTAAATAGAAATAACATCAACTGTCCTAACACTCTAAGGAGAAATGTTGTCCTCATTTTCATTCTCACTCTTCATGGCAAATGTTCAAAGTATAAACACCAATGTGCTATGATGAAATGTAAAAGTTTAAACTCTTTTTTTGAAAAACTCTTGTGTTATAAAATCAAAATATATCAAATAAAGGCCAAGTGAAATTTTATTGTGTCTGTTTTTTTCTGTTTATTTTTATTTTTTGTTATTAAAAAAGTGATATACAGAGAGGTTACAGTTACCTAAGTCAGGTCCAAGTGAAATTTTTTAAAAATCAAATATTAATATTCATGAATATGGACATGGAAGAAATTGCTTACTTTGAGCCCATCGGTAAAGTCTTTCATAAGCTGTTTCTTGAAGCAAGGCCATCTGTTCCATAATTTCCAGACTGAAAAAAATTATAAATTAATTACAATTTAAATTTTTAGTCAATAACTATATCTAAAAAAGTAATCATTTTGCCTAATTACTAATAACTAAAGACTGATTACAAAAGCTTTCTAACATTTTATAGAATGATTTTTCAATACTTTTTTTCTAGTGCTAGGGATCAAGCACAGGGCTTTTATATGCTCTTTTTTTTTTTTTGGTCAGTCATGGGCTTGAACTCTGGGTCTGGGTGCTGTCCCTGCGCTCTTCAGCTCAAGGCGGGCACTCTACCACTTGAGCCAAAGCGCCACTTCCAGTTTTCTAGTAGTTTATTAGAGATAGATAAAAGTCTCGCAGACTTTCCTGCCCCAGCTGGCTTTGAACCGTCATCCTCAGACTCAGCCTCCTGAGTAGCTCTGATTACAGGCGTGAGCCACCAGCGCCTGGCTTGCAAATTCTTTTATACTTAAAGAAATGCACATTTTAATTCCCTTGCTATTGATTATACTTTACTCTGAACATATCAAAGTATAATTTCCTCCTTTTCCAAGAATAAAGATCATATTCCCATTTCTCAAAATACTATATAGATTCAAAATTTCAATGTCTTTCAAATTTTGGGAGTAGCAAAACAATTTGTGCAATGAATACTCACCCCGCTGTTTGCTGATTTGTACGCAAGAGAACTTTGACATCATTATGAATCTGTTTCACTCTTCCCAGAGCCTTGAAAAAATCCTTTAAAATTAAGAATGTGATTTTAAAAGGTTCATGCTTTCAGGTGAAAATGTAGTAGTTAAATTAAAAGATCAACACAAAGGGAAAACAAATTTCAACTCTTCCAATGATGTTATCCTTCATTGCTCATACAAAGTTTATGCTGATCTCAGCTTTCTTCCAAGTTTTACAGAAGTTACAAGAGATATTTCTTCACAATTTAAGGCATATTAATTCAATGCCTAATATTCCAAACTGCATGCTGGTTGTCAGGAATACAAAATTTATAAAGACAAAATCTCTACCTTCAAGATATGTGCAGTCGGGGCTGGAAAGGTGCCTCAGTGGTAGAGCGCTTGCCTTGCATGCCTGAGGCCCTGGGTTCGATTCCTCAGCACCACATAGGCAAAAAAGAAAAAAGCCGGAAGTGGTGCTGTGGCACAAGTGGTAGAGTGCTAGCCTTGAGCTGAAGAGCTGAGGGACAGCCCCCAGGCCCAGAGTTCAGACCCCACCACCGGACCCCAAAAAATAAAAAATAAATAAAAAATAAAAAGATATGTGCAGTCTAGTGAGAAAGAAATGCAAACTTAAAGAAAATCAGTATTACTTTTGAGTTAAGCAACACTCCAGATGTTTTATGTATTTGTTACTTATTGATACCTCCTTATCTAAGACTAAAATAAAAATCTAAACACATAGAAGATATTCATTAAATACTTAGGTGTTGTCTGGTGTAAACATTTTTTTTTCCTTTACAAAGATAAATTGGAGTCTTAGATTACAAATGTTACACAGTGTGCCACTGAGAAGCTCAGTGGGACCCTATCTTCACCTTAAGAACCCTTCTTCAGCCAGGTGCCTGTGGCTCACGCCAGTAATCCTAGCTACTCAGAAGGTTGAGATGAGGATCATGGTTTAAAGCCAGCCCAGGCTGGAAAGTAGGTGAGACTCCAATCTCCAATAAACTACTCAGACAAAGCTGGAAGTAGCACCAAAACGAAGCTCAGGGATAGCAACCAGGCCCAGATTTCAAGCCCTAGGATTGGAAAAAGAAACAACAAAACCCAAAAAAGCTTTTTTTCCCTTTGATTCCAGAAAAATTATAACAGGTCTAAGTTTATAGTTACTCCAAGTTAGGAGACAAATTTTCTTTTTGGATAAATTTCATGGTTTAAAAAAAAACATTTATCATTTATCTCACTATTTAGCATTTTGTGATGTCTTCTAATTCTGTCATTTTACAAAAAAAGGCACAACTTAAAAAATTATATGAAAAGATAATCAACTTCTAACTACAGAAAAGACACAAAGTTATAAAAGAAAAATATAAAATCATTTTAATATCACTAATATTAAAACAAAATATAACTGTCCTATGATGTTGAAGTAGATAAAGAGAATGTACATATATATTTGCACTGGTAGAGGAGACAGAAGATGGAAAAGGCTAAATCCTCATTTTTCTTTTTTCTTTTTTTTTCTTTTGGTCAGTCCTGGGGCTTGAACTCTGGGCCTGGGTGCTGTCCTCAGCTCTTCAGCTCAAGGTGAGCACTCTATCACTTGAGCCACAGCGCCACTTCCAGTTTTCTGCCAGGGCTAGCTTTTGAACTACAATCCTCAGATCTCAACCTCCTGAATAGCTAGGATTATAGGCATGAGCCACTAGTGCCCACCTAAATCCTCATTTTTTTCCTGGCACAAAATCAATAGAAAATAGATGATCAAAACATATTCTTTTCAACTGCAGGTTTGAAATACAGAATTCACAAAGCAATTGCCAATGTTGTAACTAGTGACAAAGTTCTTACAGAGGTTCTTGGTTTTTCTAACCAAGCTGTTTTAGATGCTTTCATTTTTTAAATCAAAAATTAAAAAGTAATTAAAATATGCACCTTAATTTCCACTGTAAAAATACTTTCAGACAAATTACTTTTTCAGATGGGAAGATAAAAAGTTCACAATGTCAGCTCCCAAACTCAGAGTTCAAGCCCCAGGACCAACCAAAAAAAAAAAGTTCACAATGTAACGTTTCTACATAACATTTAAAAGTGACATAGTTTCAGTGACTGTAAGAGAAAGCAAAGTTACCTCAGTTACAGGTCCTTCCTTTGCCCCTCGAAGCAGACCCATTTCATCAGTAGTCAGCTGGAACTTGGATAAGAAGGCATCTGCCACTTGTGCTCTTATTTCTAATCTTTGGCTATAATAAAAAAAGAAAAGAAAGATCAAGTATATACAAAGTTATAGCTCTGATAACAACTTCTGAAAAGAAGACGTGAAAGATTCTCAAACATCTTTGAAAGCCTCATTTCTGCCTCAAATGTTGGAAGCTACTAGTCATGTACACGGTAAAATCATTACATTCAGCAGACATTCAATGATCCTCACAAAGGTGAAGAAGTAAGTTCACAGTATTTGAATTACAAATTTTCAGGCACTTACAAGTACTTGAACAATTAGTTACAATCTAATGAGGTCATTTTTCAAGAGAGAAATATAGTTTTTAACCAATTTGTTGTCAGTTACTCTCTCCTCTCTCTCTCTCTCTCTCTCTCTCTATATATATATATATATATATATATATATATATATATATATATATATAATACATATATCCCAAGCCTTTCACACAAAGTATATAGTACACAACCAAAATTCAGGTCTGTTAGTTTTTTAACTATCATTTTAAGTTAAAAGAGAAGTTAAGGAAGCCAGGTATGGTGGTATAATAGATATTATCCCAGCACTCAGATTATTGAGAGATGGAATATTCAGAGTTTGAGGGCAGCCTAGGCTACACACTAAGACCTTGTTTTCAAGGATCTCTCTCCAAAAAAAGGGGAAAAGGGAGGGGAAGGTAGGGGAGGGGAGGAAAGGAGAGGGGAGGAGAGGAGGAGAGGGGAGGGGAAGAGAGGAGGAAAGAGGAAAAGAGAAAGGGAGGGGAAGGTAGGGGAGGGGAGGAAAGGAGAGGGGAGGAGAGGAGGAGAGGGGAGGGGAAGAGAGGAGGAAAGAGGAAAAGAGAAAAAAAGGGAAGGGAAGGGAAGGGAAGGGAAGGGAAGGGAAAGGAAGGGAAGGGAAGGGAAGGGAAAGGAAGGGAAGGGAAGGAAATATTTTCCAGAAAGTATTTTCCTGAACTCAAGTTCGGAGAAAAATTTTCCTGAGCCTCTTGCAAGGCTCCTGGGCCTTGCAAAAGATAATATTTTACTTCCTAAAAGGCCAAACAAATTCATAACTTACCTAAATAATGATTATAAGCAACATGTATAAGTTACGATAATTTATAAACAGAAGCACAATGTTCCAATATTACCTTCTATAGACATTAATCAGAGTCTAGAGCATGTTATGTTACTAGCTCTAATACATTGCTTGTTTTCTGTTTTCACTCTATGTTCCTTTTCTGCCATTAGAGTACAAACTTTCCATATCTGCCAACTCAAACAGTATTTTTTGAATTTACAATGTGCTAGGGGACTGGAGATACAAAAACAGAATAAGAAACAGTCATTGTTCCCAAAGAGTCATAGTTAAAGAGGAAAAGATGTGTAAATCAACAATTACTCTATAAAATAACTGTGGCAATAAAAATGGCAACAGAAAGACTTCATTCAGCAACAGAAAGATTTAATTCAGCACAGGGAAAATTCAAATAAGTCTTGTAGATTAGGTTGGTAATTGGTTTTAGTCACATTTTTTTCTCAATTAAATCAGTACTTGTTTATCAGCCAACATTAAATTAAGAAAAGAATCATGTTCTGAATCACTACTTGGTAATTTACTTTTTTAAGTTATTGTGTTTTGGGTTTTTTCAAAAGAGCTGCTGTAATATGAAAAGCATTCCAATTGCAGAACCCATGGGGCTCAAGCTTCTTTCTGTATGCAGCAATTCAACCTTCTGGCACAGTCTTTTCTGGTATAGCTGACTGGCTGCCCTGCAGTCCAGAATCCCCTCACTCTGTATTAGTCTGCAACTTTTCTCACCACTACCTGTCCCCACCAGGATAGATCTTTGTGATGACAGAGCTGTTTTGCATCCCGACTGCGTGGTACACCCACGAACCCTCACAGGTGAGCAATATCGTTCTAAGATGTTGATGAGCACCAGTAAAGCTGAGACATCTGGGCAAGACTTTGTCATTGCCCGACTACAATACTTATTATACAGAGATATACACAAGATGTATGCATAAAGGAAACTGGGAAAAGGCCACAGGAAATCTCGCATGAGTTTTAACACCTGGCCTGGGGATCCACAATCATCTCAAAATAAAAGGTGATTCATTTAAAAATTAGTTTTTCAAAGCTTAACAGGAGATGGGAGATTGATAGGAGGGATTCACATCCCAAAGGAGATGAAGGATGTGAATGATGTTTTAGCAAAGGTAAGTATTTCACACTGTAATCTGTGGACTACTTACATAGAAAGACCTGGAATACTGTTTAAAAAGCATTGTCCTAGCTAGGCACTGGTGGCTCAGCCTGTAATCCTATCTACTCAGGAGGTTGATATTTGATCTAGTTAGAAACTAGGCAGAAAAGTCCCCATGAGATTCTTACGTCCAATTAACCACTTAACTGGAAGTGGTGCTATGGCTCCAAGTGGTAGAGTGCTAGCCTTTAGCAAAAGATCTCAGGGACAGTGCCCAGGCCCTGAGTTCAGACCCTGCAACTGACAAAATTAAAAGGGGGTAAGCATGGTCCTGAGCCCAATCGAGGACCTATCAAGTCATAAAAACAAAATACAGGTGTTTAATTTTATTCTAGAAGTCTATGAGGATAGACTTGGAAGGTGGCACTCTACTGAGCCTGAAGGTATTCTATGCTCACTGGATACAGCCTCAGATGGCACCCATGACACCCATGATGAGACTAGGTGATGTAAAGAGCACTATTTGAAGAAGCAACTGTTCCAGTTGTAATGGGCAAAAGAAATCTGTGCTCATCTTAGTCAAAATGTGCCACCTATAAACTTCTACTTAGTTCTATCTGCAGTGGTAATACAGAATAGGTCTAGTCATTGGTAAACTAGAATGCTCATCAAATATTTCAGAGAACCATCATGTCCCTTGTAGGCTTGTATTTCTAAGTACACAATTCTGTCAACATCATACCACTTTTCTGAAATCCTTAATATCTTGTTAACCCTTAGATGCCCTGCTTTTTCTTAAATGCTTCATCCTGTTCCTGCTATGTTATACTTACTTACTGCTTACATTATACTCAATGTTCCATACTGCTGTGATTCACAGTCATCCCAGAGTTATCTGTATCTATATATCTAATATAAAGGAGACGTTCTGATATCCAACAACAGTGTAATCTCTACCAAAAAAAAAAAGCATAAGAAATGTGATTTGTTGGACTGGGAATATGGCTTAGTGGTGGAGTGCTTGCCTAGCATACATGAAGCCCTGGGTTTGATTCCTCAGTTCCACATAAACAGAAGAAGCTGGAAGTGGTGCTGTGGCTCAAGTAGTAGGGCGCTAGCCCTGAGCACAGAGTAGCTCAGGGATGAACTCAGACCCTGAGTTCAAACCCCAGGACCAGCAAAAAAAGTGATTTGTTTGTAAAATTGGCCAAAGTATTTTTAAATGATGTTAATTTCCAATGTATTTCAATTTATTAATTTTAGCAAATAGCACTTTCTTCTACATGTTTGTCAGATGGATTACCAAGAAATATTGGCCCTGTCTTACCTACAAGAAAACATTCCAATTAACCTTAACATCTTTTCTAGTCCTGACATCTGTGACTCCTAATACACTAAATAACTATACAACTCTGCACTGTTTGTAAATCCCATCATACCTTAGTCTAAAGAGAGCTGTGTTAAGAATGATTAAGGTCTGGGTATGATGACACATGCCTGTAATCTCAGTACTAGGAAGGGAGAAGGATCCTAAGTTTGAGGCTAGCTTGATTACATGAGACACTATCTAAAAACAAAACAATGATTAAAACCTCAATATGCAAAACTAAGGAATGGTGGGTATCATATACTTGCCAATCCTGACCTACAGGAATGTTTTCAAAATTATTTTGATTATGATGCACATTAAGAGGTATATTTTAAAAGCTTCACAAAACATTCACCCAAACTAGTTACTATTTTACTGTATCCTTTTTTTTTTTTTTTTTTGGCCAGTACTGGGGCTTGAACTAAGGAACTCAAGCTCAAACTTAGGTTTTTCACTGATGGCTGATGCCCTTCCACTTCAGCCAGGCCTCTAGAGACAATAATTATAAAAAAATATAGGAAGAAAGTTACTAAAAATCTGAACATATTTACATCTTGAAGAGCAATCATTTCTGAACTTCACAGTAAGTAACAATACATTATCATCTATATTTCAAAAACAAAACAATCTTCTAAATCTATGATCAACTTTAATGCTCACTAATTGCTATATGTTTAAGTTGCTAATAGATAACAGTTTAGGACCTTAAGTGTTTTATCAATTGTGAACCATTGTAACTTTAATTCTGGTTTAGTTATCCATACTTTTCTTTCTACTTCCAGATTAATGAAGAGGTAATATACAAAAAAACTTACCTTTCAGCTTGAAGTTTAGTGGTTTTTACTATTAAATCTTGAGTCTGTTCCTTTGCTGCCTAAAATTATAAACACATCTCAAATTAGTACATTTGAATTTCATTATAGTTCAGAAAGCTAATTGTTACGTCTTTCTGAGGTTCAGGCTAACAACAATGAGATCACTCTCTAGAACTCAAAAGTTTAAAAAAAGATTGATATAAATGAAATTGATGTTCCAAGACCTACCTTTAATACCTGATACATAAAAACAGTATTAAAATTTACACAAAAGTAGGAGACATAAACATTTTGAGTAATAGACCCATAGACAGATCATACAAGTAACCTATGATTAATTTATTGAACACAAACTAGTGATTCTTCCTAGATGATTGTTGCTGTCCATAATTTCAGAATCTCAGACACATAAAGTATTGTGTCTGTGCTTGAAAGATGCATAAGGAAACTCACTGAAAGCAGCTGAATAATAAAAGGGTGAGGGAGCTGTGGAGAGAGCAATAGAGGAGGCTAATCTGATTAAAGTTTAACACATATATTTGTGGAATACATGGTAAAACTCCTTTGCACAGTATCTCTACACACAAATGAATGGCAGTTATGTGTAGCAGGCTGTTAGGAGATAGACAGCAGTGGGAAAGAATGAAAATAAAGGGTAAGGAAAGATGAATGTGGTTGAAGTACTTTATGTGCATGTATGAAAACAGAGCAAGAAAACCTGTTAAAGTTGTTTAACAAAGAACAGAGGAGGTGAATGTGATTAGGGAACAGCATGTGCATGCACAGAAACATCACAATGAAACACTCCTGTATAACTAACAAAGAAATTATAAATAAATAAATAAAATGTGAAAGTGTTAGACGTAATCATAACTGAGTGTTAGAAATAAACTATTTTATTCCTGTGCTAAAACTACTGGATAAGGACAAGCAGGTCAGATTCAGAATCTGCAGCTAAACTAGAGGTTTAGGACTGCCTAAATAAGTGAAATCAGTATTATATGCATTTCTCTGAAACTCAGGCTGAACACAAATCAGACTGAAGTGAGATCTTTATAAAGGCCTATTTCAGCCTGAATTTACCTTCGGGCTTTCTATTATATAATTCATTCCTCTGGACCTCTAGAATTGAAAGGTTTATTACCAGGTGTGGTGGTGCACATCTGGAATCCAACAAGAGTGGCAAAGACAGGAGAATCTCCAGTTCAGAAACAGACTGAAGTATATAATATGTAAGACCCTGAGACCCTGTTTTCAAAAAACCAAGCACTTGGAGATATAGCTTAGTGATTGAGTGTGCAAGTCCCTGGAATCAATCTTAACCATCACAACACACACACACATACATACATACACTCATACACACACACACACACACACACATGCACACACACAAATAAGATTTATCATAATTCTTCAGGTAGCTCTGTATTCACTAGACTGGTGTTAACCACTACCTCAAGAAACAAAAAGCCATTTCAAGTTCTAAGTACACTTATATTCAAACTTCTAACAAGTAATATATCCTATATCCATATATTCTTTTGGTTCTTGAGGTAATAGTTAACACCAAAACCCTTTTTATTTCAATCTAGTAAATACAGAACTACCTGTATAATTAAATCTTATTTGTGTGCATGCATTATATGTGTATGCGTGTGTGTGTATGTGTGTGTTGTGACGCTTGAGATTGATTCTAGAGACTAACACACTCAATGACTGAGCTACATCTCCAAGTGCTTAGCAATTTTTAAAAGCTCACTTTGTATCAGAAACCATGCTAAAGCCTAGCCCTCCTCATACTGTACCTGTAGACGGCTTGTCATGTCTTGACAACAGCTACTCATTGCTTGAACATCTTCATTGATGCTTTCAAGTTCCTGAAAAAGAAAAAAAGTAACATCAAATATTCTATCTACTGCTTAAAAAAAAAAAAACAAAGTTCTCTCAGCTAAATCCTTACTTTAGCCCCACATTTTTTTGTCCAAGTATTACAGTAGATCCCATATTTAAAGGTAGAAATATTTTAAAAGAATAATAATTAGTGTTTAAAAGAAGAAAATGGTGTACTCCTTTCAAGTGGTATAACAGCTGATGCTTTAAAACTATTGGCATTTTTGTTTTTGTTTTGTTTTGTTTGTCGGTTGAGGGGCTTGAACTCTGGGCCTGGACACTGTCCCTCAACAATTCAGCTCAAGGCGAGCACTCTACCACTTAAGCCACAGTGCCACTTCCAGTTTTCTGGGGGCTTTGAACTGCAATCCTCAGATCTCAGCCTCCTCAGTAACTAGGATTACAGGTATGAGCCACTGGTGCTTGTCTGGGTATCTCTTTATATAAGAATTCTAAGAGTTTATCCTATGATGACAAAATAACCACAGCACAGTTTGCATATGCTTTATTTTTTTTGGGGGGGGGGGGTCTGGTCATGGAGCCTGAACTCTGGGCCTGGGCGCTGTCCCTCTGCTCTTCAGCTCAAGGCTAGCGCTCTACCACTTGAGCCACAGCGCCACTTCCGGCTTTTTTCTTTGCTTATGTGGTGCTGAAGAATCGAACCCAGGGCCTCGAGCATATTTTACATGACAAAACATATTTTTAAAAAAGAAAAAATCCTACATACTTATTAAGTATGCATCAATGTTATATAATATATATGATTATCAACAGTTATCTAAAATAAATGGAAAATGTAAAACATTTCCAATCACACCACAGAAATCTGTGTCTACATTAAGAATAATGTTTATTAAAAGATGTCTACATAAAGGAAAAAAAGTCATAATAAATACAGATGTCTCCCCATTTCTTTAAGAAAAATCTGTATATGCAGAGACCACAAGTAATGTTATACAACAGAGACAACAGCTATTTCTCAGTGGTTAGATCTTAAGTAATTGTTGTTCTACTTCCAATTCGTCTAACGTTTCTACAATAAATGGCACATAAACTTTAATAAAAATAAGAAAAATTGAAAATTAAATAAATTGGCAATTCCTCCGGCTGCCAGGTTCCCTACAGTTCAGAGGACAGTGCCTATATTATCTGGCTCATAATGACAACAGTGCCAAGGCGCTGATGCTGCACTGAATCCATAACTCCAACAACAAACGCACCTTCTACTATTTCCTCGTTACTTATTAGGTAGACTACAGCTGTGAGGAGCTACCTCCCCTCAACAACTGTACATAGTGATATAAAGCTGGGGGAGTGGGGGGGCGGCGGGGGCAAGCACTTGCTGCACTCTTTTATCAGTTTCAAAATAATAGTTTGGTTTCCTTAGAACTACCAGAAGTAATCAGTGAGGGTTCTACTTGAATTTCAGTATTATGAACTCATGGTTTAATGATTGGTATATTTCATACAAATCTGACCATCCTGTCTTTGGCCAAGGAACGCCTCTTAGATTAGCTCCAGAGTCCTTCAACACTGATCCAATATCCTTAGATAGACTTCCTGCTTTCTGGTACCAAAAAGATTGTGTTCCAGTAGAAAACTGTCTTTAGAGATAGCAATCTGGATGTGTTTATCACTATTGTCTCTTCCTTTTTTTATATATTCTACCAAGCTTCCTTCCAAGCCTTCTAGAATACAAGCCTTTGGTAAATGAAGTCCTACTAAACTGTAAGAAGTAACTCACTTTTAGTAATAGTTTAGTGAAACCATACAACTCACATAATATAAATATACTACTTAACATATAACTGAATTAAAAAGTACTGCATAAAAATACAATATTACAAAAAAATTTACTTTTATCCTACTATGAATAGGCCATACTCAAGCATGGTGGAACATTATACATTCAAGTGCCTGATCTTGATCTGAAAATTGTATAATTTAGAGCATAGTAAAAGTTACTCAGTGTTAATCAGTCTCTACTAGAGAAATGTTTATCCAAAAGGGGTTTATTCAATGAGGAAATTTCTCCTGGAAAAACATCCAGAGAAATGCTTTATGTTGTTTTTTAAAAAGTTAAAATTCTTATGAGAATTTCTTAGAATAAATGCTACAACTGTCCAAAAGTCAGCATCAGGAAAAGTCATAGGTTTAGAACTCACACTAATTCAAATAAAGACCCACAGACAGAAGTAGAGTAAAAGTTTTAATTTGAATAAGACATATTAAAAGCAAATATACCAACCTACTTGAAAAAAAAAAACTTAGCACAAAGCCAAACATAAAAGTTCTCAATAAATGCTAAATAAAAAGCACTTACATACCGTCCTTACTGCCTTGAAAATCTTCACAAACTCCTCATTGATGGCTAAACTTCTGCGTTCAATATCTCCACGTAAATTTCTTCGAGTCCTCAAGCTGTTTTCAACAAAAAAGGTTGAAAGTGCCTTGAGAGCTTCCAACATCTCCTACACAATTAGCAGCAGAACACAATTAGTATAACTGCTTTTTAAGTGTTTTCCTAATCTCAAGCCAAAATGCAATGAAATAATTTTCAGATGATCTGTTTGTATTAAACAATACAAGAAATACTGAATGACTTTCAAATTACTGAAGACTTCCCTCTAAGAAAATTACCAGCAGCATGCCCAATCCCTATGTAGCTTAGGAAAGTTATAAGATTTAAGTCATAATACCCAATTTTGGTGGCTATAGCTAACAATGACTGGTGCCCTGAAGCCTTCTTTCTTATTCATGAAATAAGTGATGTTAATCTTATTTAATACAAAAGCATCCATTTTTATTGATAGTTTATTTTCATTTACCTAAATATATATATATATATATATATATATATATCTAACTAGCTCTTTTTTAATTATATAAATATTATCTTATTTTATGTGTGTGTGTGTGTGTGTGTGTGTGTGTGTGTGTCCTGGGGCATGAACTCAGGGCCTGCGCACGGCTCCTTAGCTTTTTTGCTCAAGGCTGACACCCTACCACTTGAGCCACAATTCCACTTCTTCCATCCCTATTCTTTAGGCCACATAGACATGACCAATTTACCAGACTGCCAAACGATGACCAAAGCTGGACAGACAGTTCAACCTGCTACCGGAGAGGAACTTGGGACACCTGAGCCTATGTTCACTGAACACCGCAGAGCCTGCAAATCACAGACAGGGCTCAGGGCACAACAAGCACTAGCAAAAATGAGTTTATTGGAGCCCTGGGCAGGAAACACCCTCAATTGGGGGTTGGTGGTGGTTGCTGTCATTTCTTTAACCTACTGGGAAAAGCTCTTGTGGTCCTCACATCTCTCCTACGTCCTACGCCCCTTAAGTGACAGTGCCTTCCCAGCCTGCCAGGACCCTGGACCCCCGACCCCTCTGGGGCTGAGGGGGGGGTGCAGTTTCCAGAAAGTCGTACGGTTTCCAATAAGTCTTTTTTATTTAGTGGAGGGAGGGAGGAGTGACGCCCAGGAAGCCCTTTACCTTGTCTGGGGTACCCCTTGCCTCACCGCCCCCGCCCCCCACTTCCCTGCCCCTCGCTGGGGAACCTGCGGAGCGGACCCGAGACCGGACAGCAGGTGCAGGGCAGACGTCACTCCGGCCGGCTCGGTTCACCTCGAGGACCCCCGCCCCCCGGGGACCTCCCCGTCGCGAACCCCCCTCGGGGACCCCGGCACTCCGGCCCGGCCCGCTCCGCTTACCTTGTCGTTGTCCAGCCTGGTCTCTAGGATCTTATGCAGCTTGCGCGACAGCGGGTTGTTGGACTGCGCCGAGGTCCCGCCGGCCCCATTGCTGAGACCGTTGGCGGCCCCCGAAGCCGACACGGCGACCACCTCCCCGCTGCCCTCGGCCATAACCAGATCCAGCCCACCCCCACCCCCCCCGCAGAAGGCGGCTCTGCCAGCTCAGCCCCAGCCGCGTTCGGGGCCGGCAGTGACAATACTGCGCATGTGCGGCGCGGAACACGCATGCGCGCTGGCGCCAGCCCGCTGAGCCTGAGCAAGTCTGGAAAGGGCCAGTGGAGAAAACTCTGGGCTGAGCAGGAGGGGAGAGACATTGATTAAAATAAAAGGGACTTGAGCAGCTTGAATCCACTTCTGAGCTAATTAGATACCATGGGTAAAACACGTAGAAAGTTTTGCCTGAAATGAAGTTTTAATAAATTTGACTCTAATTGAAAACACTGAACTCCATCTTGTTTTTTGTGGGTCGTGGGGCTTGAACTCTGGGCCTCCGGCACTCTCTCTGAGCTTTTAATGCTCAGGGGGAGTAGTGTTCTACCACTTGAGCCCAGCTCCATTTCTGGGTAGTTTGTATTGGAGATAAGAGTCTCACAGACTTTCCTGCTGACTTCAAACCACAATCTTCAGATCTCAGCCTCAGGACATGAGCCACCAGCATCAGGCTTTCAGTCCACAATTCTTAAGAATTAAAGTTCCTTAATTAGAAACAGTCATGATTTCTGTTTTTTTTTAATTTTTCAATTATATATCTATTATTTTTAAGCAGTTGTTCAAAGGAGTTGCCATTCAACAAATCAATTTATAAATACAATGCATCTTTATAAATGTCACCCCTTTCATCCAGCCTCATTCCTTCCAACTTTACCTCTCGATTATCTTAAATTTGTAGTACAGGCATTGGATTTTATGACTGCGTTCTTCCTCCCTTCATTTGTCTACCCTCATCCTCTTGACTCCACTCCCCAACTTTCGAGTATCAGTTTCCTTATATTCATAGCCTTTCTAAGGAATTATGACATTTGCATTTTCCCTTGAAAATACCATATTTCAGTTACTTCATTTGTGTACACTTGCATACAACCCTGAGGTGTTTACTTATATTTATATTTATAAATTAATTCTAACTTTCACATATAAGATAAAACATGATTCCTCTCGGGGCCTGACTTACTTTACTTACCATCAGTTTTTTTTTTTTAATGTCCTTTCATGTTGTTGCAAATGATGTAATATTCTTCATAAGGGATGAGTAATATTCCATAGTTTATATATACTACATCTCTCTCTCTCTCTGATACTTCAGGTTTGAAAGTTTTTTCAAGTTTCTCATTTCCTTTTTATTTTTCCAGACCTTTTCTGCAATTGTTTACATCTTTTATATGGCCCATGAAAATCCCCCAGTGGTAGATTCAAATAACTGAAACCATCAAAGACATGGAGGTAACAATCTTACAACTTTTTAGCAACATTCCCTCTTAAAAAATGAAATTTTCAGAAGGACAGCAGGGACTTGTTGAACAGGGCTCAAGACTCCAAGCCTTTCTCCACCAACTGTTCCCCTCTTGTTATTGGTACAGCCACCCTTTTCTTTTCAATATTTGTTCAGGCGCTGGGATTGATTACAATGCATTGAGCAGGGTTCTTTATTGGGAGGATATGAAAGCTGCTTGGATGACTGAAGGAAAGGCTGAAAATTTAGCTGCAAACCAATCAATAACATGGGATCTCAGAAGCTAGAATGACTTGATAGTTTTCAGGGAACTACTGTTACTATTTTTCTGCCTTTGTCCAGTATTTAAAGTCCTGATACAAGCCCATTCAGGACACATGCCAATTCATTGATAGGAAAACCATGATTTACTATCCAAATCCATCAGCACAGAACAAGGGAGAGGTAATTTTAGTCAATGTAGTAACTATAAATTTGTGGTCTGTGAGACAAGTAAGGAAGTAATCTGTATAAGAAGAGGTGAAATATCCAAATAGGTAGTTAAAAGATTAGTCACAGTGCCAGCTTGGGGAGTAGAAAGGGCTGTTGTACACAGGTAATGTTTGCAGACAGCAGCACTGATTGCAAGTAGGTGGTATGCAGATGGAAGGTGGGTTAGGAATAAGATACCAACTACCCAAATTAGGCAATTTAATTTAATGAAGGAATTACAATGAGAGTTGACCCAGAAGTTACAGTAAGTAAGATTAACTGAGAAAAGGTTAGATGGAATTATTTGCAAGGAATTTGTCAAAATTCTCTTTCTATATGATCAGGCTCAGTGAATCAACACGTAGCTCAGGTTGAATATTTCTAGAACACCTAAGCATTAAGTCTCTGTCCAGCATATTGAACACAGCTTCTAGATAGTGTAAAAAGAAACAGAGGAAATTGAATCCTTAGGATCTACATTTTCAACCAAATTTAGGATGCAAAATGCAAGTTGAGGTGACGACAACTGCAGAAAATAAATGAAAAAGCAAAGGAACAATTTGAACCATGTACAATTGTCTGAGTAATGTGCATTGTTCTTTGTTAGTTTTATCTGGTCCTGGGGCTTGAACTCAGGGTGTGGACTCTGTCCATGGGCTTCCTTTTGCTCAAGGTTAGCGCTCTACCACTTGAGTCACAGATCCACCTCTGGCTTTTGGTAGTTAATTGGAGATAAGAGTCATGTGGGCTTTCTTGCCAGCATTGGCTTTGAGCCATGATCCTCAGTCTCAGCATCCCGAGTAGCTACAGTTATAGGCATGAACTACCAGCACCTGGAATGTCCTTAAATGTCAAAGAAACAATATTATTTGACAAGTGTTTCTAGTAAAGTTACCCTCTGTTTATATTTAAAAGATGTGGTCCAAGACCCTCCCCCACAGCCGCAAACTCTCTCTATACACTGTGTTTTTCTATACTCACATATCTATAATGAAAGTTAATTTATAAGCTGGGCACAGTAAGAGATAAAAATAAGAGCTAAGAATGGATTAGAAAAATAAAATAATATTCTCTGATATATTTCTGGAATTATCCATCCAATGTGTATGTACTTAAATAAACTGAACCATTACATCCTTAGCATTGGGTTTCTATATACCATTATATGCTTATAAAAACATCTTTATGTTAAATTTATAATTCTACCTTTTTACTTGTTTGAAATACTCTAGGAAAGTAGATATACTAAATATTTGAAGTTGGAAGTTTTTAAATAGCTAAATCAATCACATTTACAAAGGCTTTTGAATATTCAGGAGAACATACAACTTGAATGGATTTAGTATGAAATATCTAAAATAGCTTATAAGCTAAAGTATAGCATAAATGTAAATGCTGGAGGAAATTTAATATCCTAAACTGATAATTTGTTCTTCTAAGCTGAGGATAAATCAGCAATCACTAGATGCATAAGTAGATTTTACTAATACATAAATTTTATCTACAACTTACATGTAAAATTCTAATATTTCCACTATGAATGAAAATGAATATAGGTGTAAAGATTCCTTTTCTACATGAAAGCTATCTTTAAAACATAAAAACCTAAAAAATAAATAAATAAATAAATAAATAAAACATAAAAACCTGATAGCTTTCCAAATAGATTTAGGTGTTGTCACCAAAACATGGTGTTTGACAGTTGAAAAGTCACAGATGTACACACACTGTGAAGCCACACACACACACACACACACACACACACACACTGAAAAAAGAACACCATAGGGCTCATAAAGCCTATTTCAAAACTGCTGTTCAAATGCTCTGATTTTGGAGTTAGAAAATCTGGTTTGAATCTCAATTGTACCAACATATGACAACAGACAACCCAGTTTTTGCCTCTGAGTCTTTGTCTCCCCATCTGAGAAACATAACAATATCTAAGTTACAGAGTGAGGGCTTGGTGAAATAAGATGTATACAGCTGAATTATATAGTTTGCAAATTAATACAAAGTTGCCACATTTATCTGAGCAATTTCACCACCATCCACAGAGTCAAACAATAATCTCTCATTCCAGCCCAGTCTCATACAAGAATCTCATATTCTCTGAGACAAAAAGAAGAGGAAAAAAGACATATATTTTCACACATTTCTTATCCCCTTCCTGTTTCAAATTTTGTCTGGGATATACATACATGCACATAAACACATTGTTTAATTTGGAGGCATAAATACCCATGCACTCTCTGGACCTCTAGTTAGGACCCTTTCTTGGGTCCAGTCGTGGGGCCTGAACTCTGGGCCTGGGCCCTGTCCCTCAGCTCTTCAGATCAAGGCTACCACTTGAGCCACAGTGCCACTTCCGGCTTTTTTCTTTTTGCTTATGTGGTGCTGAGGAATCGAACCCAAGGCCTCAGGCATGCAAGGCAAGTGCTCTACCACTGAGCCACCTTCCCAGCCCCCAGGCCCCTTTCTTTATAGGGATGTATTTATTCTTTAAGAGCAAACTTTTAAAGAACATGTTTGTCCCTGTGTTCAAAATATTCAGGGTTACCAGCTAGTTCATCTTACTTAAAACATACCATATCTAATCCCTGGATAGTCATGAATTTAATCATACTTAAATCACTCCAGTTAGCATTTTCACTTTTCACCTTCTACACTACAGTTGATTTCTAATTGGCAATCCACATCCATATTCTGTATAGACCTGGCAGCTTTCAGCTTTTAATTGGCTGCTATTGATTTTCTTTTTAGAATATATGGGCCTGTGGCCTCTTAGCAGAATCAAGCAACATACTTTTCACAGGGCATCTTGATTTCTGCTGCACTCCTTTTCTGCTTAAGTTTCCTATATATGACATGCTATGGCTTGGTCATCCTGCCTCTCTTCCTGGAATATATCTGCTCTCTTTTCTTCTAACACCATGTGTCCATTCCTTTAGACTACTCAGGGGCCTCACTTCCCAAACATCTTCCATATTGGATAGATATCCTTCTGGGGGGTCTTCAAATTATCTTAAAAATGATTCCCTCATTGAAATTTCTATGTTCTGCAAAAATACTATGTAAAATTAGCATTCTCACTAGTTCATGAGCCCCTCAAGGTTAGAAAAAAAATTATCTTTAAATGCTTGGTAATTTGTGTGGTCTCTGAACTTAGTATATTCTACAAGCTGGATATCTGCATCTCCCCAAATTCAGCTGTTGCAATGTTTGATCTAAAGACAATGATATTAGGAGGTCTTTGGGAAGGGCTGCCATTTCCATGTAGAATGACCACCAGAAGCCCATGTGTTCAAAGTTTGAAGCCCACCTTGTACTAATTGGGAGGAAGAAAGAGGTGGGGTTTAGTGGGAAGTCGTTATGTTATTGGAGACATGCCGTTGAAAGGGATTGATAGGTTGACTTGATTTTATTAAACTATGACCCCAATTAAAGAAAATACATTCTGTTGTAAATCAAAGCTTGTTTGTGTTCATGTCTTTGCCTTTCATTCAGTTACTCAGAGGACAAGCTCACAGCTCCTTCTCTTTCATCCAATCACTCCCCTCACTTTTCCTGGTGTTATGGTTGAATTCTCAATGTTCCCTATAGGCTCATGTATTAAAGGTTTGGTCACCAGACTGTATTATTTGAAGGAAGGGGTGGGACCTATTGAGATCCAAGCCCATCCTTTCCTTGTCCTTCTCTCCATCTCTCTTGACCCAGCTTTATGAGGTGAATGGGTTTCATCTACCACACCTTCCCCAGTATGATGTTCTCTTTGCCACAGGCCCAACGCAATGGAGCTAGACCACCATAGATTGAAAGCTATAAAATTGTGAGTCAAAATAAACATTTATTCCTTTTACTTTGCCAGTAAGGACTCATTTATTGAGCTCCTGTGCATTCCACTTCCATATTATCTAATGTATTCCACTTCTTTCTATTCTATTAGCTGCTTCCTCTGTGCCTGCACTGGATTATCTCAATAATTTATTAGTCAGCTTTCTACTTTCTCCCATATCTCATCTCACACATTAGTACTATTTTTCCTATCAATATATCATTTTAAAAACAAATTCTAACTAATAAGCTGATTTGATGTTATTAAGTATAATTTCCTAATTATATTTTTACTAGTATCATTTACTAGTTGTACAAAGGGATTTCAATTCTCTATGTCAGTTTATGAGTACATCACATCTTGACCAATGTCACCCTTTCTGTTGGTCTCCCCTATCTGTGCCAACCCCACCCATCTCCTCAATCTTCCTAGTTCAAATATATATATATATATATATATATATATATATATATATAATATTTTGGCTGTATTCTCCCACCCTTCCTCTCTTTGTTCATCTTCCCTCTCCACTTGACCTTCCTCTCCTGCTACCTCAGGTTCCAGCTTCCTGGCATTCATTTTGTTCAACTGCAGGTGAGTTGTTCAAAGGAGTTGCACCATTTGATTTCTTCCCTGAATGTATCTACCATACTTCAACACATTTGTGTATGTATGCATATATGCTGAGTTGGTTTACATAAATATTATAAACCAGTATCTTGATGTAATTAGATCTCACTTTCTGGATCAAAAATGTTGTACCTTTACTCCAAAATGTAAGATAATAGTCTCTCAAATGTTAAAGATGACTGCCCCGTCTCAGGAAAAACAGTTTAAGAGTGCACAGTCTATAGACACACAAACACTACAGTCTGCTAATATGCAAGGTCTTCTGTACATGAGGGATAGATGTTTAAAAGTTGAGATAAAGAGAACCTAGACATGTTCAATCATTTTAATCAATGTTTCAGACAACTTTCTGGCTTTTTAAATTTATAGCATCAATATTATGTCATGCATGTTTATTTATATATGAATAGAATTTTATTTTATTTTATTTTTTGGGGGGCTCCGGTCGTGGGGCCTGAACTCTGGGCCTGGGTGCTGTCCCTCAGCTCTTCAGCTCAAGGCTAGCGCTCTACCACTTGAGCCACAGCACCACTTCCGGCTTTTTTCTTTTTGCTTATGTGGTGCTGGGAATCGAACCCAGGGCCTCAGGCATGCAAGGCAAGCGCTCTACCACTGAGCCACCTTCCCAGCCCAGAATTTTAAATTTGTATCATCAATATTATGTCATAGATGTTTGTATATAACTTACCTGTGATGTATTTTTACTTTAAACTTGCATATGTTACATTTAGTCATGTTTATACCACACTCCTTTTTAAAATATTGGTCTAATAGTTCATGATACTGTAACTAATGTTGGTGTTCTAGTTCCAAATTCCATCGGTTTCATCCCCTTGTTCAAACAGCATGGGCTCCAGAGAGAAGTGGCATTTCTATAGTAACTATTTTGACTCTATCTTCTGTCTCACTGTTTCTCCCTCTCTCCCTCATTTTCACAAGCCTATACAATGACAGATTTACATATAAAAGAAATAAGTGGAATTTGTATTCTGGTTACTGCATAAATGCCTCATTTGTTTTCCAAGCTAATAAAAGATACCTTCAGAGCTCTTCTGCTATTCTTCTGTACACTCCCAAGTGACAATTAGTATAATGCTTTGTGCATTTAGTATGTATTTGTTCATCAAGGAAGAGATGAATTATTCCCATTGGGGGGGGGGGTGAAAGGAGTTTTGTTTTTAGAATGTACAAAATCACCTATTTAGAGGTGGTGGATATTTAGTTAATATGTGTGCTTTCTGTTATGTGTTCATGGAGTGTTCTAAGCATAAACATAATGGAAGTTAATTACTGCAATTGAGAAAAACAATCTCAATTAAATGTCCTACTAATTCAGGATCAATAACATCATTTTCTTATACTCATGAAAGTCAAACTCATAGGTCAGGGCTTGAATGTAGCTCAGTGGCATGCACAAGGTCCAAGGTTCAATCTCCGGTAGCACAAAAAATAGGTCTATGTCAGTAAAACATATTCAGTAAATCATGGTTGGTGATTATAATATTGACATTGGAGTTATAATACCTTTAGGCATTTGGCTCACTGGAAAATTATGTGTCCTACCAGCAAACTAAAATAAATTTTAGCTTTCAGAAAACTGGCAAATATTTGCTAATAACCAACCCACTAGAAAACATACATGTTATTACTGAAATATGATGAATTTTGAAAATGCTGAAAAAGACCTTAAAATCAAACACAGATGGTTGAAAGCAATTTCTTTCATGAGCACAGATTTATGGCTCAGTTAATCAATATTTGAATTAGATGCCTGTAGCTCAGTTGTTAAGCCATTTCTCTACAAGCTGCAAATTAATATTAATGAGAAATTCAATGACATTCAGCAAGCAGCATTCCATCACTGTGCTAGAGTAGTCATTGATTTTAATTTTAAATATTAATGCAATGCAATTTTTTGTCAGCTTATGGAAATTATTGCCCAGACACAGCAAGACCTAAGTCAGGTGGGACTCTATCATAAGACATTTGAGAGCAGAGCTGTCAACAGTGACTGGCTGGATACATTTCCATCACTTTCCTGAAATCAGCAGATGATTATGAATGATTACTTCCCTTATAATGAATAGTTGACCCCTTGGGTTATTTGGTTTGCAGTGTGTGGCTAGTCTGTGTCAGACTAGCTGAAGTCAGAGATGAAGTGGTTCATTCTGAACATTCACCACAGCCACTGAGCAGGATCACCCAACCCAGCTGGTGCTTTGTATCAGAGAGAAAAAAAAAATAGACAAACTTGGGAAAAGAGTGGCAATAGATGAACCCTTCTAATAACCTTTCTGATGTCCTCTGATCTTGATTGGGAGAGCTGATAAAATATGGAAATATTTTAATATATAATAAACATGACCAATATATGAATTATATTCTATATAATCATATTAATTATTAACAGATTAACATCTATATATTATACATTATATTAATCTATATTATTAATACCTATTAATATACAGTAATTATAATAGACATTAATTAAATAATAGATATTAATACGTATTATATAATAGATATAAATGATGGGCTGGGAAGATGGCTCAGTGGTAGAGCACTTGCCTTGCATGCATGAGGCCCTGGGTTTGATTCCTCAGCACCACATAAGCAAAAAGAAAAAAGCCGGAAGAGGCGCTGTGGCTCAAGTGATAGAGCGCTAGCCTTGAGTTGAAGAGCTGAGGGACAGCGTCCAGGCCCAGAGTTCAGGCCCCATGACTGGACCCCCCAAAAAATAGATATAAATGATATTATAGATATTAATAATATAATACATGATGCTATTATGGTATGCTGTCCTATTTTTTACATATGATGGGTATCTAATCTTGGAAATGTGTGTGTGTGTGTGTGTGTGTGTGTGTGTGTGTATGTATGTGTGGTATATGAGTAGCATATGTGTGTGGTATGCTCTTTATTCAAAGTGAGAAGATTTCAAAACCTAATTTGTATAAATCAGAAACATTGAGAACAAGAAGTAGCCATATCCAGTCACCTCTGGCAGAATCCTCAAATTAGGCATAATCTCTTTGGGGACTTCTGGCCTAGAAAGCATATAAGATGTGTGATAATCTTCTCTCTTTTTCCCTGCATGACTCTGGTTGGCTTCATAAAAACTCTGTATCTAATGCCTCTTTATATTTCGTAGCATAATACATAATTGTCATCATTACAGTGGTTGTGTTTGTACGTGTGTGTGTGTGTGTGTGTGTGTGTGTGTGTGTGTGTGTGTTGGTACTGGGGCTTTAATTCATGGCCTGAGTGCTCTAGCTTCTTCATTAAAGGCTGATGTTCTACCACTTGATCCACACATCCACTTACAGGTTCTTGCTACTTAATAAGAGATAGGAGTCTCCAGGCTTTTCTGTCTGGGCTGATTTTTAAACTGTAATCCTCAGATTTCAGCTCCTGAGTAGCTAGGATTACAGGCATAATCCCTGATGCCAGGCTTTGCAGTGCTTATTAAGAATTACCTTCTAATTATCTACCTTTGAGAAGTAGTTGGCATAGTAAGAAAAAATGAACTATGTAGCTTATGACTGTCTTTTGCCATGCTTGGAATAATTGTCCTCAAACAGCCTCCTTTCTGTTATATCTTGACATAGATGGTGATTTATTTATTTGTATTTTTTAAATTAAAATGAGACCATATTAAACATACAACAAAACAAACAAAAAGAAAACCCTAGAGCCGAAAGGGCTGAGGAATGTAACTGATGTGACAAAGTGGTTGTTTAGCAAGTTACAAAGGCCTGAGCTCAAATTCAAACTTCAAGGTCACCTATAGAATGATGGAAAAGAAAAAAACTGTCCCCAAATAAACCCTCAAAAGCTCAAGTACACTTCTGTATATTTTTCAAAAGGATACATAGACCATTTAATAAATAAAAGACATTTTTCCAGCAATCAGAACTGGACAAACTGAACCTCCCTGGACAGTGACAAAACCAAAATGTCCAGT
Organism: Dipodomys ordii; assembly: GCF_000151885.1. Classification (NCBI taxonomy): domain Eukaryota; kingdom Metazoa; phylum Chordata; class Mammalia; order Rodentia; family Heteromyidae; genus Dipodomys; species Dipodomys ordii. The sequence goes on from NW_012267356.1 coordinate 915,393, forward strand.
GAGAGTCAGAGGAGTATTATGCGAGTAGGCAGAGGAGGGAGAGGGAAAAACAATGCATAAAATCATCCTTGAAGTAAGCCTGGAAAGATGAGAAGGATTTTCTTTGACGGTGAACTTTATTACTTTGTAAAGCAGTGTGGGAATACGTTTTGAACATCTGATTTATTTCCTCTCATTTTAATTTTTTCATTTCCTACAGCATTCATTTCCATTTTCAGCACTTAAATCCTCCCCACTGAAAGGCAAGGATAATGTAGATACCTTAAATCTATCAGACACCTGTGACCACATGATTCACGAGTAACTGTTTCGAAACTTGTGAAGGCATCTAGGAGGATGGAGATAAGACCACATGTCCTGTGGTTGGGTGAACCTTTCTTCTGCTTCTTATTCCTTGTGCAGTTCTGATCAGGACAGCACATCTCTGAGTCTGCCCATTCAGAGCTAGAGATAATCCCTCTTTGCTTGTGTGACATTGTTATTGCACAACACTGAAATCAAAGCATCACCAAAACATTCTAGGTCTTTATACATGTTCTTCATCTAGTTCTTCAAACATGACATGTTCTTCAAATGTAGGTGTTCTTGCAAGAATATACAGAATATCAAGATGAGTATCTAGCAAATACTTCTTATTTGTGAGATGAAAAAACACTATGTTGGAATACTTGTAAATTTATGGAAAGTTTGCAGACACAGTAGAATGAGTTCCCATGTGCCACTTCCTCCATTTTAGTCTTAGTTTGTCCTCAAGCTGTTATCATATGTTCTGGGATTTGAAGCATTCTGGTCAGGGGCTTCAGAGAACAACCTCAGATGGCATTGAAGGGTCAAAGCACTGGGTTCGGGGGAAGAACAACACACAGGTGAAATGTTTTTGGTCATATCACTCCAGGGACACCTGGTGTTCACATACCATCACTGGTGAGGTTCACCTGGTCCCCTAGATAGGGTAGTGTCTGCCAGTCCTCTGAAGTGTAAAGTCACTACACTTCTTTTTCTACACTGAAGTTTTTTTCAATGAGTCATTCAGTCCAGCTCCACCTTCAGCAGGGTTCATCTACTGAGAGGAATCTCAGTTGGTTCCATGTCTTAGCTATGGTGAATAATGCTGTGATAAATATAGTTGTGCTGGTAACTTTAGTATAGTCTTGTTTGTGATTGTTTGGGTAAATGCCCAAAAGTGGGATTGCTGGGTCATAGGGGAGCTCTATATGTAGTCATTTGAGGAACCTTCATACTTCTTTCCAGAGTAGTTGAACAAGTTTACACTCCCACCAACAGTGCAGTAAGGTTCCCTTTTGACCACATCTCCTCCAGCATCGGTTGTTAATTAGATTTCTTGATTATAGCCATTCTAACTGGGGTGAGGTGGAATCTCAATTTTGTTTTGATTTCATTTCTTTTTTGGGGGGGTCTGGTAGTGGGGCCTGAACTCTGGGTAGATGCTGTCCCTCAGCTCTTCAGCTCAAGGCTAGCACTCTACCACTTGAGCCACAGCGCCACTTCTGGCTTTTTTCTTTTTGCTTATGTGGTGCGGAGGAATCAAATCCAGGGCCTCATGCATGCAAGGCAAGCGCTCTACCACTGAGCCACCTTCCCAGCCATGATTTGCATTTCTTTTATGGCCAGAGAAGTTGAGCATTTCTTCATGTGTCTATAGGCCATTCTTATTTCTTCTTCAGAGAAGTCTCTCTTTAAGTCTTTAGCCTATTTATTAATGGGGCGGTTGTTTCTTTGAGGATTTGTTTTTAAAGGATTTAATTTTTGGAGTTCTAAGTATATTTTAGATATGAGAGCCTTGTCTGTTGTAAAGCTAGTAAAAGTCTTCTTCCAATCCGTGGGCTTTCTATTGATCTTACTATCTATGTCCTTTCCCATGCAGAAGCTCTGCACCTTCATGCAATCCCAATTGTTTAACCTTTCTTTGATATGTTGTGTTTGATAGAGCCCTAGAGTTTCTCCTATTCCTTCCTATAATATTTTCAGGGAGTCTTCTTTTACTCCGAGGTCTTTGACCCATTTAGAGTTGATTCTGGTGCAGGGTGATATATAAGGATCTAATTTTAGTTTTCTGCAGGTGTTTAACCAATTTTGCCAACACCATTTACTGAAGAAGCTGTCTTTCTTGTATATACATTTATCTCATTTGGGAAGGAAACGGGGAATAAAAAAAGACTGAAACAAGGACATAGGATTACCCATTGCCACAATGATACTCACAAGACACTATGTTGGAAATGAGCTTTATAGCTTTGGGGTGGGGGGGGGAGGAGGGAGAGAGGTGGGGGAGAGAAGGGTTAGTGGGAGAACAACAAAGAAGGGGTAATGATGCTCAACAAGAAATGTACTCATTACCTTACTCATGTAACTGTAATCCCTCTGTACAGCATCCCTATAATAAAATAAAACATTTTAAAAAGAATGAGAAAACTAACCATTCAGACAACTAGCAGAGAGCATGAGGAATATGGAGAATCACTAAAGACATAGAAACCAACTAGAGAATCTCTCTCTCTCCATCTCTCTTCATCTCTCTCCCTCTCTTCCTCTCCTTTTTTATTTTTTCTTTTGCATTACTGTTTTCCATGCTTGATTATTCCAACCACATCAGTGTCCAAAGGGAGCTTTCCCAATGTGACAAACTATACTCCACGGACCAATAGGTGTCGCTGTCGAGTCATAGCTGTGGACTTTCTTGCTCATTGCCCATTAAGCTTTTGCTTAATTGCAATTAAGACTTAGGAAGCAATTTGCTGACAATGCCCATTCTTTCAGTACTTCTTTGGAAGCCATTTATAACTTGAATAAGAAATACAACATTTATTTAGTATTTATTTAGTATTATTTAGAAACTTGACCAAGGTAAAATTATGTGTGTGGAGATGGGTGCTGGGAAGTGGTTCTAAAACCATTATAGCAGACCCATGGTCAAATATTCAATCTAATTTACTAGGATCTAGTTACTAGGATTGTTCACGTATCTGGTATTCTCGAATATATTGTAACTACTAAACACAGACAGCACTGTAAAGAATTAACACATCTTTGATTTTTTTTCAGACTGGTATATTTTATGTTTTAACCACTAAAGATTTTTTCAAGAATAATGTTAGTGTAATGGTTGAGGACTGCTTTGCTTATGATCTAATGTTGTTTAGTAAGGTTATGAGGGGTTTTATGAGTGTATCTCCTCTACAGGATCCGAAGTGGTTTCCTTTGAGATGACCTCTAGTTCTCAAATTACAGATGACAATATTTTAGGTAGCTGGTAAGATGGACTATCAACACAGGTTCAAAGACAGGAGGAAGAAGAAAAGCCCAATGAGAGGAAAGAAAATCTATTATTTGGATGCTTCATGCTCAGATTTCTTGAGCTCAGAGTAGACATAGGTTTCTGCCATTTCCTCCATGCTCAACTTTCATTAAAATGTAGCAGAATGAACAATTACTGCCACAGGAAATTTCATTGGTAATCATTTTTGCTTAATATAGTAAGCTGAATAATACTTCCAAATTAAGGCACATTCTGATACTTTATTTATTGAGAAAAAAACCTTGTCACCTCTTGTAAAAAGGAATTGTAAAAAATATATAACATTGTATGGTGAATAATCATATCATAATCATCAAAATTTTTTAAAGATAGCTCATTTGACTTTATAAAACAGTGTATCCCCTAAGTAGTAGTGTTAGATTATTTTTCCTAAGTTATTCCAATATAGTGAAAGAAATAATATATTAAGGTATATTTCTGCCATTTAGTAAGTAGTCACTTCATGTGGAAAACTGTTTTAAATACTTTATAGACATGAATTAATTCAGTGTTTAAAACTAATGCCCTTGAATTATTATCTCTATTTTTTATATTTTTTATTGTAAAGATACTATACAGAGGTGTTATAGTTACATGAGTAAGGTAATGAGTACATTTCCTATTAAACATTATCTCTATTTTTAAGATGAGCAAATTGTGCTTTTAATGTATGCTGAAACTAGGAAAACAGCGAATGTCAATGCTCAGAAACTGCCTACTGCAAATTATAGCTGGTGTTTTCTTTTCTGTCAGTCATGGGGCTTAAACTCTGGGCCTGAACGCTGTCCCTCAGCTCTTAAGCCCAAGGCTAGTGCTCTACCACTTGAGCTACAGCGCCACTTCTGGTTTTCTGGTGGCTTATTGGAGATAAGAGTTTCAGAGACTTTCCTGCCTGGGTTGGCTTTGAACTATGATCCTCAGATCTTAGCCTCCTGAGTAGCTAGGATTACAGGCATGAGCCACCAGCACTCAGCCAAGCTGGTGTTTTCTAACACTAGAACAGATCAATTCTGTCTTGGTGGAGTCATTGAACTGTCTCTTATCCTTCTGTTTTTGTTTGTTTGTTTGTTTTTTGTCAATCTGTCAGGTTTTAACTCTGGGCCTGGGTGCTGTCCCTGAGCTCTTTAGTTTGAGGGTAGTGCTCTACCAGTTGAACAACAGCACCACTTCCCATTTTCTAGTGGTTTATTGGAGATAAAAGTCTCATGGATTTTCCTGCTTTGAACCACGATTACAGGCATGAGCCACTGGCTCCCAGCAATCATTCTGCCAATGTTATTACACACTAACACTTACTGCAAGACAACAATTCTTCTTATGTTCAAAAAAAGTTAAATTTAAGTACATTGTGTTATGTTTAGAGTTTTGATCTAAGCATGCCTCTGGCATACCAATTTTATCCTGAAATGTATCTTAAAAGGGCACATAAACTTAGTGTAGATTGAAATGTGTGCTAGATCAGAATTTACTAAGTGAATTGTAAGATGGCAGAGTAGAATTCTGCTGAGACTGGCTGGTGAAAAGTGATTTAAAATGGGTGGACTGGATTGATTTAATACATTGAAATTTCTGGAGTCCAAATATTCTATTATTCTCCAGCACATAATTGTGATTGTGTCTTAAAAAAATTTAGGGAGGGCGGAGAGTATTAAGGGCCTTGTTGTGGCTAAATAAGCATTTTATTAGCTGTGCCATGTTCCTGGCCCTTTTTACTTTAGTTTGTTTTTTATAGTTTCACATTTTTGTGTAGCCCAATCTTGGATCACCATCATCCTGCCTCAACTTCCTGAGTAGCTGAGATTACAGGTGTGTACCACCATGCTTAGATAAGAATGGTATTTTTGTCTAGGTACTAGAGGAATACAAAATAAGGAACACAAAATACAAAACAGTTATTCCTGTCCTTTTATCTTTGCTGGCTTTTTTTGTAATCTTTGGAGAGGATCAATGATATGCTAGTTTTAGCTGGCATATCATCACTAGGAATCTTTTGATACCAGCCTGGTTGGCTACTGGTGATCGTTTTTATCAGTCTCATCACACAAACTATGCTATAGACTGTTTACATATCCCTACAATACATATACTGAGAGGATATTTAAAGGTTATCGGGTGAGAAGGGCAATGTTCTATAATGGGATTATTGTCCTTAAAAAGAAATGCTTAAGTCTCCCTTGAATTTTTACCATGTGAAGACACTCCAAGAAAAGGTTTAAAAAAAGGAGCGAGTGAGGATTTTATTTCTATTAGACGAGGTTAACAGCAAAATGATGGCTGTCTACAAACCAGGAAGCTGATTCTCAACAGTGAGTCTACTGGTATATTGATGGTAGATGTCCCTGCCACCAGAACTGTAAGAAAGAAATGTCTATTGTTTATAAGCAACCCAGATTTTGATATTTTTCTATAACAGCCCAAATGGACTGGGACAGCCATTACAGTTTGTTTGGTAAAGCAAAGAGAATGATCAGACTTCTCATTCTACTTTGACTTCTCGTTGAAGGCCTAATAACAGTTTGGCTGCTAAAATCGAGCCCAAAACTGGTGTACTTGACTTTTATCTCTGTGTTTATATTTCACTTCAGAACTCTTGTTTGTGCCTTCCTCTTTTCTGCTTCTCTACACTTAAAAATACAAGGAAAACACATCAATCAAACGCCAAATTCTGTGTCAGTTACGGTTAGCCAGACTCAAAGTCAAGGAAATCAGGTTGTTTTTCTCTTCATTACACCATAATCTTTTCTGAACTACACCCAGATTCAAATAAGACTTGAAAATTTCAAACCAATGTCAGGTAGCAAATAAAGACTTAAAATTTTGCAGTGGGTGTACTAGGTGTTGGTGGCTCATACCTTTAATACTAGCTACTCAGGAGGTATCAATCGAGGATCAGAATTTGAAGCTAGCCTGGACAAGAAAGTCCATGAGACTCTTACCTCCAATTAACCACCAACAAGATGGAAGTGGAACTGTGAGTCAAATGGTACAGTGCCAGTCTTGAGTGGAAAAAGCACAGCACTGAGACACACACACACACACACAAAATTGCCATTGCATGCATTACACATCATTTCTGGTTGAACATCCTAATTATATAAGAAATGATAACCCATATGTATAATTAAAAACAAAAGAAGGAAAATAATATAATTAAGTGTTGAATTTGTAGCAAGGATAGAATATGGATTTTCTTTACCTTACTGATATTTTCAATTTGTCTGTACTAGCCCAAACCTGTGCCTGAATTATTTGGGTTGAGAAAAGAGACTTATAGGATGTTTAAACCATTATTAAGAGGAGCAAAAAAGTTACGCTAAAATGTGACACGTATCTTACATCTAGGAGAACAATTACTGAAGGTAGGCTCTCCTTTTCTGCTGCACTTCAGCCACTAGGTGGCTTCTAGGATCAAAAAACCAAATGTTTAATATTCAGGGGGGAAAAATCCCATAATAAGCACCATCATTAAGCCCTTTTCATTTGCCTATATGAAAGAAGGATTTGATTCATAATACCTCAAGCAAGTGGTCTCTTACATGTAACTTTATTAGGTAAAATTACTCCCCAGCATGAATAAAAATAATAGCGATCTAATTCATGTAGTTTGTTCAAGTCTGGACTGTGAATTTGAGCTCCCCAAGTGGTAGTTTTTCAACTGAGGGACATTGTGCATTTTGACTATCATGGTCAAAACCTGGTGTGGATTCATTTGAGAAAATGTAAATCTCTTTGAAAGTATTTTATACCTTCTCTCTTAAACCAGTAATTACGTGGGCTTTCTATTTTAATGTTTAATATTTTGACGTAAAGCATCTCTCTAAGGTGATATAAAATTCATGCCACATAGATGAAAAGTTGTTATTTTAAAGATTTCTTTGGAATATAGTCTCATAATATATTTTGAACACCTATTTAACTTATTTTTTCAAACAACCTGACATTTGAGAAAGGCAAAAATCCAAACCATCTGAGCTAGAGAATTTTTTTTTTCTCTAATTGAGACAGGGTCCAGAAAAAGCTCTTAGATTCCCCTTGCATGATTACCCCCAGACTACTGAAATGTGGAAACAGAGCAGAATGGAGACTTGTTTCCAAGGGCAGCCTGAGAGAGAAGTGGGAAGTGGCTCAGAATATGTTAGGGGTGCTGGAAGGGGTGTAGAAGAACTGTCTAGGGAGAGGGTTTTGCCTGGCAGTGCAGAATGACAGTGGAAATAATTCTCTAAGGACATAGCCACTGTGTGAAACTCCTAGCGCAACATCTCTAAATTAGAAGGCCCAACGCTCCATTTTGAGTGGAATGTTTTGATGGGCTGAAATTAAGCCCTTTCCCATGTCTAAGCCTTTATGAAAACTCCCATTGGGTGTTGTCTCTTCCCTTTGGACAAATGAGAAGTCTTTTCTCACTTGGGGTTTGGTAGGAGAACTCTGAAGGGAAATGGACCATGGGACCAATAGCTCAGTGAGACATGGCCTGGGTTTCTCCAAGAAATAAGCAGACATCCAGACATCTCCTTGCATAAGGGATCTAGTTTGATCTAAAATTAGGCCTGGGGAACTTGTGAGTCTAAAAGACATCAAGGTAGCACAGGTTATTTTGAGTCCTTCTTCTGCCTTTTCCCCTCCCTTCCCTCCCTCCTCCTTTTTTTTCCCTTCTCCTCCCTCCTCTGTCATGCTCCTCCTCCTTCTACCTCCTTCTCCTTTTCCTTTACCCTTCTCTCCCACCCTGGTATTGAACTGTAAACACAGCTGAAGCAGCATGTTCTTTGTAATCTTTTATTACTATATCTTCTGTGTCTTGCCTTGACCAATATATTTTACCACACAGAGACATTGTTGATCTTCCAAAGACTAGGCAAATTACTTTTCCTTCTCATCCATTCATCCACACTAGTTAGCAAGTTCACTAAGTATACTATTTCACATACAATCTTTGGCAATACAACCCAATGTTTTCTAATTGAAAGTTAATTCTCTTTTCTCTATGATCCATTAGTAAAGCCTTGGTTTTTGTGGCACACTAATCACACACACACACACACACACACACACACACACACAAGCAATGTTTAGTTACTATTTTAGTGTACATGGTAACATTTACTTTGTGATCCTTCCTATTAGGGTCTCTGGAAGGGGTCAGTGAATAAGAATCTTCTTACTTGTCCACAGCATACATTCTGTCTTGTAGAGGATGATTACTGGGGGGGCATGCAGCCTAGAGATGGGAAATCACACTTGTGAACTAAACCCAGAAGTTGATGGACATACTAATTTGTCTCTGTCTCAGCAGTAAGGTCAAGGCAGGCCCATGTGGCAAACTTACCCAGAGAAGAGCAGAGCTCACATGTGTGAATGCATATGTGTGTGTGTGTGTGTGTGTGTGTGTGTGTGTCCATCCATGTGTATGTTTCTGCCTGATTCTCCTATTGTCCCCAAGTGCTCAGATGATAGGACAATGGCTAGGGCTTTCCAAAAGAAACCAGAGAATTGGGCATTGCTAGACTAGGAAACTATTTACTTCAGGAAATGTGGTGCTTTTTAAACCTCCCTCAGGCTACCTTGGTTCACTTGGTAGAGTGCTTGTCTATCAAGAGTGAGGCCTCCCAGGATAACCCCCCCAAAATTGTAGCATTAAGTTACAATTAAGATTACCTTTTTAATGTCACTCAATTACTGTTTTTGACCTATTCAATGACCTTTATTTTGTTGGTGGGGAGATTTAAGATTTTAAAACACTGTAGAAACAAATCTTGGTATATTCTCTCAAAAGTTGCATAGTGGTTGCCTAAGTTATCTTATGAAAGATAATTCTTTTCTTTTGTAGTGCTCACAATAGACATTTTTTAACATAGTATGAGAAAATAAAAACAAAAACACGTTAGTCATGATACAGAAAAAGTCTAAAGTAGTTTTTGATGCTGGAAGGAAAAAGAAAAACAATTTAAAGTCACTCAAATATGACACAGATTCAATACTAAACATAATCATGTTCTAAAGTGAAATGCATACTGGGTCATGGAGCAAAAATATGAATTATAGCTCTTTTCCATACAATGGCTTAATGTAAAGTATTTGCTGTATTGTGTGATTTGATACCATAATTTTTCTATGAATAAGACATTGATTTAAAAATGTATATGCTACTGGAGTTTATAAAAGAATACTATATAGATAGTATATTATATGGCGCTTTATATTCCCAAAGTAATTTTCTGAACAATGCAGACAGCACTACTGGGAGAAGGTCACAGGCTCTGAATGTTCATTTCCATTGGAATTCCAAGAAAATACATTCATACAAATGACGGTGATTAGAAATTGCATGTAACTAGACAAGTACAACTTCTAAGGGTGAGGGTTTCTTGAGTCTATCAAAAACATAGAAGAAAGTTCATAGAAAATGAAATAGGCAGTGGGGAGCTGGTAGCTCATGTCTGTGATCCTAGCTACTCAGGAGGCTGAGATCTGAGGATCATGGTTCAAAGCCAGCCCGGGCAGGAAAGTCCATGAGACTCTTATCTCCATTAGACCACTAGAAAACTGCAAGAGGCGCTGTAGCTCAAGCAGTAGAGCACTTGCCTTGAGCTGAATAGTACAGGGACAGCGCCCAAGCCTAGAGTTCAAGCCCAACGACCAACAACAACAAAAAAAATAGGCAACCCTAATTTAATAGAATGTTGTCATAGCTATATATATATATATATATATATATATATACATGTGTAAATATTAAAAATAAGTATATTGTGTAAATATAAATATCAATAGGAGAATTAGCATTCTAGAAGTAATACCTTTTCTCTTTCATAAAGCAAAAATCCAAGAGGTCCCTTGTCCCTTGGTGTGAAATATCATAGCATTATTTATTTAAATCAGTCTTGCAAAGAGACTTTTGTGAAAGGATAGGGTAAGTTAGAAATGAAGGAATGAATAAAATGGTTAAAACATCAACAACATTAGAACTTACCATGATCTTAAACTGTTTATTTTAAACCTTGCTTGCTACTTCCTTTCTGAGAACTGTATGATTGCCATTTTTCTGCTGGTAGAATATTTGGGAGCATATTTGCTAACGATTGCTGTGGACCAAGTGATCTATTTCTTCATCAGTAAAGAACTGATGTGCTCCACAGCCAAGAGCAGCTTAGGAAAGCTCCTTGCTCCTATTAGAATCTCTCTTTTGTGAAATACTGGTTCCTTTTGGTACCTCCCACCTTTCAGCATCTCTCTTGACAGTCTGTATTTCAGATAAATCTTTTGGTATCAGACCGTTTTAATATTAACTGTCTCTGAATTGCCCAACATCAAGACATGAAGAAACAATTTTTTGAGGCTGTCCCTGTTTCTATTGCTACACTGTCTGTACCAGCCACATTGCCTTCCCCACACTGTTCGTTTCCAAGTTCTGTGTCCAATCCATTTCATCAGGCACTGGCCCTTGTCTGAAAAAAAAACAAAAAAACAAAAAAAAACTCACAAAAAAAACCTCCCCAAACCAGTAACCTAAACACAAAAGGGTAAGTGATTGCATTCAAGAATCCCAAGGATGGGCTGGGAAGGTGGCTCAGTGGTAGAGCGCTTGCCTTGCATGCCCAAGGCCCTGGGTTTGATTCCTCAGCACCACATAAGCAAAAAGAAAAAAGCTGGAAGTGTCACTGTGGCTCAAGTGGTAGAGCGCTCGCCTTGAACTGAAGAGCTGAGGGACAGCGCACAGGCCCAGAGTTCAGGCCCCAAAACTGCCCCCCCCCCCGCAAAAAAAAAGAATCCCAAGGATAACACAACAGCTTAATTGGAAAAAAGTCCTGGGTTGACTCTTCTCACCAGTCTACTCCTTCATTCTTAGCGTGTTGACTTTGTCTTCATTCCTATCACCTCCTGCTATAAGAGTCCATCACATTGTTGTTGTTTTGTTTTTTTTTTCTGGGCAAGAATAAAGAGGAAATGGGTTATGGTTCCAGCATCTCTCATTTGCCAAAATTGTCATATGGCCTCTCAAACTCCAACTGAGGCTGGGAAATGGAGAGTTTAGCTTTAACTACATCTATAGGAGAAAAAGATGTGGAAGAAGAGAGTCAGAAATGACATTATATTGGCTAAACTATATTTGCTTGAATCTCTCCCCACTGGGAGAAGTGATTGATGTGGTTTATTTTTCACTATCACCCTTTTCACAATTTTTATCACATATCTTATGTGTTAAAAATAAATGCCCACTCTGTAGGGCACAATAAGATATGAATATTAATCACAACAAGATTGATTCAATCACTAACCCTCCAGTCCATGTTCAATTATTGACTTATCTACTTATGATTGCCCATGAGAGACAATGTTGATACAAGGAGATACAATGTTGACTAATACATATTTTTTGTCCTCCAGTATGTATCTTCTCTGTATAGTGTTTTATCAATCAAAAATACTTTCAACAAATAAAATGAAGAAAACTCTACTGACTGACTTAAACCATATATCTAGAATTTACTTTTTAAAAATTGGAAAGGAGCGAGCAGGGTAGTACACCCCTGTAATCTCTTCACTTGGAAGGCAGAAGTGGAAGGATCATGAGTTTGAGGCTATCCTGGACTACATAGCTATAAGGCCCTGTTCAAAAAAACCAAAATAATAGAAGTTTGCCTAGCATGCACAAGGCCCCAGGTTTGGTCACTAGCAATGCATGAACATGCACACATGCACATGCATGCACACATATATACATAGTGAACAGCTCTACAATGAAACTAGATTCTGGGACATGTTTCTGTAATTTTCCCTCTTGAACCTAAGATGGCAACTACAGCTCATCCATCAAGAATGTGAAGAAAAACAGTCAGGGGGTGAGAGAATTCCTTTCTCTGCTTCTCATTTTATCAGACAATATCATTTTCCCAAAAAGTTTTAGAAGACTCCTTAGCTAGATAGGATTAAAGCAGCCACTACTGGCTTTAAGGGAATCTTAGGAGTGTCCAATGAGCAAGGGAAAGAAGGATTAATATTGGGTAGCTAACCAAGTATACTATCAGAAAAGTCTTGCAACTTTGCACATACTTTTAAATTTATGCTCTCATCTTATGACTCAATAAAACTACTATGAAGCATACTAGAAGCCCAAAGCTAGAACAGGAAGCACAAGCAACATCTGCTATGTGGGGACTTCTGGCTGTGAGGAAATGTGAAGCTCCTCAGAAGGTGTAAATTTATCGCAAGGATTTTTAGAGATATTATCATGTATCTTGCTTATCAAGTATGCAGGCAAGACCCCCAAAGGTAATTCAGATTTTGTAGTTTGGGAAGATAATCACAGAGTGGAACGAAAAGAGGAAGCAAGATACTTGGACTCCGGACTCAGCTTGGGGTATGAGAATGGAAAAACTCCAAGCCTGTTTCCTCCTCTATAAATTACATACTTGAACAAGATTAGATGATGTGAATCTCTTTCTAAAAATATAACAGCACCTGTATAATCATCAGGCTAAAAGTCAGGAGCTCAAGGAACGTTAAAAAAACATCTGGCTCAAGCTCATTAAAAAAAAAATGAGGTAACTTAGGCTCAGAAAGGTCAATATTTAAATATACTCATTCAAAATTAGAAAACTTGGGTCTCAGAAGCTAGCACATAGTACTTTCACAAATAATTGATAATGTTTTTCTGAGAGAATTTTTAAAAACTGTTTTCTTCTTTTCTTATTTTTTTCATCTTTGTCAGAATCATTCTGTTGTTATCTATAGTTCCATAAAAATGCAAATGATGAGGTTTTGTGAAGTCCACTTTTTAGCGGTCAATTTTGGGATAAATCACTTAACTTGTCTGTACAATAATAATTACACCTTTATAAGTTGTTTTCTTTTTGGATACTTAGAGGATCTTTTTTTTTTTTTTTGTCGGTCATGGGGCTTGAACTCTGGGCTTGGGCGCTGTCCCTCAGCTCTTCAGCTCAAGGTGAGTGTTGTACTGCTTAAGCCACAGAGCCACTTCCGGTTTTCTAGTGGTTTATTGAAGATAAGAGTCTCACGGACTTTTCCTGCCAGGGCTGGCTTTGAACCATGATCCTCAAATCTCAGCCTCCTGAGTAGCTAAGATTATAGGCATGAGTCACTGGTGCCCAGCTCTTAGAGGATCTATTAATCAACTTTTGTGTAGTTGACTAACCCAGGAAGGACTTGATGACCTGGTAATCATGATTGCCTTGATGTCTCCCTAGCTGTCCATCTCTTCTATGTAAAGCTTGTTTAAGCTTGAGAAAATGTCCTGGACCAATTTCCCCCGTGGCTTGTGTGGGAGTGGATTTGAATCTCACTATCATTAGTTTGTCTTTATAGGATCCTATCACCTACCAATGGAGACTGTGTAATAACTAAGGGTGTGGCACCTAACTGGAAGGCAGACCAATCATTATGCTGTCACCCAGTTCAGCAAACTGGTGATTTGAATCTGAAATAACTGGAATTTGAAAAGATAGTCCTTAAATCACAGATTCTGAAGCTAGGATCCATGGGTGGGCTTCAGGCATAGAACCATGAGCCATGTCATTGAAATGTCAGGCCTTCTCAAACTTGGCATCATTGACACTGGGCCCAATCACAATGGGGCTGTTGGGTGTGCAGTGTGGTTATGAGAATGGCTGGCATTTACCTACTAGATGCCAACACCTCCTCCAGTCAGGGGCTCATGATCCCTAAAGGATCTTTAGATTTTGCCAAATATCTTCCAGGGCAGAGTACTATGATAAAGTTGTAATGTGTATGTGTGTACCCTCCAGGCTCATTTATTTATTCCTTTCCTCTTCTTCTTCTTCTTCCTTCTTTCTTCTTTGATTGCACTGGGGAATAAATTTAGGGATTCTAACTTGTAGTCAGGTACTCTACCACTTGTACCATTTAGGCCACTCCCCCAGCTCCTTTATCTTGTTTTTATAAAGGTTTATGATCTCAGAACCATCTGAACCAATCAATCTCCAGGTACAGCAAACACACATCTTCAGTTGCAGTGGTGGAAAACAACATACACCATCATGGCTAAATAAATGGTGTGATTTGAAAATTTGCTATGCAATACGTACCTACTACCCACTTACTTCTGCAACTACTTTGGAAAGACAACATCGTTACAAAATCTGTACTTGGGAAAGTGTCTCCTTCAAAAAGTGCTATTCCCAGATGGCTCACTTCTTCAAATACGATCTTCGCAGACTCCCACACTCGCCTCCTCTGACCTCCAAAGGAGTTAGTGCTAAATTAAGTTTTAAAAACAAAAACAAAAAAAACCCCTCAAGTCCAGAAAAGAAATCAAAATTAGTTGTTCTCCAGAAAAGAAATCCAATGATGGTATAGAGTGAAAAACTGATTAGAACGGAGGATGGAGAGGAAGAGAGAAAGAAAGGAAAAGAGGCGGTGGGAAAAGGAAGAGGAGGTGACAGAGGGAGAGGAAAGGAAGGAAAAAAGAAAGAAGAGAAGAAGGAAGGGAGAGAGAATGGGGAGAAAGGAGGGAGGGAGAGGGGAAGGAACAAAAGAAAGGAGGGAAAGGGAGGAAGGAGAGAGGGATGGGGAGGGAGAGGAAGAGAGGAAGGAAGGGGCGTGAAGGGAAAGAAAACAAGAAGGAAGAGGGGGAAACAATAGGAAGGGGAAAGGAAGAAAGAGAGAAGGGTGGAGACAGAGAAAAAGGGAACACGGAGGAGAGAGAGACAGATAAAGAGAGGAGAGACAGGTATTGATTCAGACAGACAGAGACAGAGACAGAGAGAAGAGTAGGGGAAGAAGAAGGAAAGCCACCAGGAGAAACAGTGGAAGGTCTTGAAGGCTCCCAAACTCAGGGTGTATCTGGGGAGCTGGTGGCTTGGGGGCGCGTCCTTGGCTTCTCCTGGCGGGTCTGGGGAGACGGCTGCCCCCTGGAATCCACCCGCCTTGCGCTCGCTTCTCTTCTCATTCCTCGCCCACCCCCATGTAGCGCCCGGCCTTCCTAGGGACCACTTTTCACGACCTCCCCGGTGCTGGGGAAAAGGCCGCTCTTCAAGGCCCTCCTTCTCATCTAAGTCTCCGGAGGGCGCTGGGGCGCCCTGGGAGCTAACGATCCATCGACTTGTCCTAGAGAAGCAAACAGGATCCGGTCTGGTTTTCGTAGCTCTGGGGGGGGGGGGCAATCCCAGTAACTTTGGTCCCCTACTTTTTTCTTTAGCCTTCCCCATTCTCCCCTTTTTTGCCGGGGAGGGCGATGAGAGGGGGGAGACGGCGGGAGGAGGGGCACCCCAAAAGCTGCATCCCCAGAGAGACGGGTGGGCTTGGAGCCGCGTGGGCAGCGGGGCGCGCCGGTTCCTCCATCCCTCCGTCTAAGCGCCCGGTCCGGCGGGGGCGAGGGGAGGGGACAGCGGAGCGCGGAGGGCCGGGCCGCGGAGGGGGGGGGGGTAGGAGGCGGTGCGTGCCGCGCCTGCCAAAGGCGGAGAGCGGTTCCGCTGCGCGCAATCCCGGACTCCCCGCCGAGCCGCCGCCCCAGACCCGCGGCCCCGGGGGTGGGGGGGAGTGGGAGGGGGAGAGCTCAGCCCGGCGATCCGGCTGACATCAGCCGATCCTCCGGCAAGACCCTGGGTCTCGGTGGCTTGGGGCTGGGAGGGACAGCGGCGGCGAAGAGCACGGTGGATGTGCGTGTCCGGGAAAGATCTCAAGTTGTGTGCGCGCCCCGGACCCGGGAGAAAAGGTGGCTGTCGTCCTCCTGCTCCCCGTCCCCACCCCACTACCCTCAGCCATGTAAGTAGAGGGATCGCCTACCCAAGCGGGCGGGAACCCCACTTCTTCCCATCGGGTCGCCTCCCATCCACCCTTCCCCCGGACACCCGGAGTTGAATGACTCCCGGCGGCGGGGCTTCCCGGGCCGTGGCTGGGCTGTGGCTGGGTCGGCGGGGCGTCTACCTCCGGGGGGTGCTGCTTTCCCAGGCTGATCGGCCGCTGGGATGTGTCTTTCCTTCCTCCCCCTCCCCTCCCCGATCGTCGTGTGTCTCCCTGGGAGGGGGGGGGGCAGGCAAAAGCAGGGGTTTTGTTTTCATTTTAAGTAATCCGAATTCTGTTTGAGTGAGATCCAGACCTGGGGAGGTGGTAGGGCGGCGTGTGGGAAGAACGAGGGGTCAGGACGAGGGGGTTTGGAAGCTGGAGTTGGGACCGAGTTCTGGGGATGGAACGCTAGGACTCCCCGGGCTTTCTGTTTCCATTTCTTGTTGGAACCTGCGGGGAACGGACCTCAGGGCTAGGTGTTGAAGCCACAAGAGTGGCCATTAAATGCACCTGGAACCACTTAAGTGCCCCGAGTTCGAGGCCGAGGAGCTGAAAAGTGTGGAGTATTTATCCGATTAGACAGTTGAGCAGCAGGCGAAAGGGTGGACGGTGTGAAATTTCCCAGAGCCAGGGAGTCAGGATAGCAGATGTGGGGATAAAGCACACACAGGCTTTCTTTTACATGCGAAGATGGTTGTCAAGACTGAAGGAATGCTCCAAAGCTGTTGATGGAGTACTGGGAGCATCTGATAACGGTTCTGTCTGCTGGATGTGCCTAGACAGTTCATAATGTTTCTTAAATTTATGGTACTTTGCAACTGTGAAAGATTATCCTAATTATTTTGTTTGAGGCTCATCTAGAGAGTTAAGGCACCCTTAAAGGGACACACACACACACACACACACACACACACACATACACACACACACACAAAGTTGCTCCAAACAATGAGGGTGAACTTGCCAGCCAAATAAAGCATGATATGGTTCGTTTTATTTTAATATCCCGAATTACGTTAACTGCCAGTAAATATGCTACATTGCTTTTAATGTGAGTATGTGAGATGAATTCACTGGCTTGGCAAATAGAAGTCAAGCATTCCTTTAGGTAAATAGCTGCCAGAATTCATTTAGGAGCGTTTATAGGTGATAAAGACACGTTGAGCAAGTTTGATAAAACTTGGAGTTATCAAAAAGTGTATAGAGAGAATCAGTTCTTTCCACTGTTTAAAAATTCACCATGACAGTTTGAGTACAGTGCATCTTGATCAGTGTTACTCCCCTTCCATCCTTCTCCATCCATCCCTTTCCGAGTTGAAATTTTTAAATTTAATTTTTTATTGTCTTTAAGTAGTTGTACAAAGGAGGTGCCATTTAACAAAGCAGTTTATGAATACAATGTGCAGTGCCACCCTTACAATAGTCTTACCCTCCCCCCCTCAGCCCATACTTTTCATTACTTTTCTTGGCTATATTCTTCCCCCTTTGCCACTTCATTCATCTGCCCCTCATCCGCCCTACCTTCTTTTGTGTGTACCTCTTTCCTGGTGCTTATGTTGTGGGGCTTTGATCTAGCCAAATTTTTCTTACCTGAAAACCTGTAGAGTGACGAAGTGTTATTACTTCTCTAAGGGTCTAAACTTTTAATATTTCCTGTTGTTTTACCAGGGGTGATGATCCTTGCTACTCAGGATGGGAAGGTGATACCCAGTAGGACCAAAAGGATCCCTTTTGCTGACAGACACACCCTCCACCTGGTTCCAGGACTGTGGATTGCCTGTTGTGACTTCACACCTTCATTCCCGCTTGTGGTCCCAGAACATTTCCTTTAGGCCCTTCTTGCCATATCTGGTGGAAGATGGCATCCAGCCTGACGTGTACAGGTGTGATCTGGGCTTTGCTTTCCTTCCTCTGCGCTGCCACCTCTTGCGTGGGGTTCTTTATGCCTTACTGGCTCTGGGGATCACAGCTGGGCAAGTCTGTATCTTTTGGTACTTTCCGGAGGTGCTCCTATCCTGTGCATGATGAGAGTCGACAGATGATGGTGATGGTGGAGGAATGTGGGCGCTATGCCTCCTTCCAGGGTATTCCCAGCACAGAATGGAGGATCTGTACCATAGTGACGGGCCTAGGTTGCGGTCTGCTCCTTCTGGTGGCTCTCACTGCGCTCATGGGTTGCTGTGTGTCAGAGCTCATCTCCAGGACTGTGGGAAGAGTGGCTGGAGGAATTCAGTTTCTGGGAGGTAAGTGACTTGTTACACTTGAGTCGTTGATCGCAATCCCAAAGCTATATGGAAAATGACAAGTTTCATTTGTCTCCTGAGATGACTGACACTTGTAGATATGAAATGCAGTAGATATGAAATGATTTTGGTGATAGGCCACTAACGTCAATGATTTTTATGGGCATGCTTTATAGCTACCAGCGTTCGTCATTTCTATTGTTAAACTTATGTCTCTGGCCTGCTAACTACTTGTGCGACACAGTAACAGGTTGGAATGTATCCAAAAGACAGCTTCTTGTTTGTTCTGTCCAACAATAGAATTATCTTTACTGGAATTTTGGGTCTTTGGAGGTAAAAGTTTCATAGGGAAGTACTTAATGATTTTGATATGAAATTGTCATAATAAGCCTTTTTTTATAAGCCTTTAATATTCCTTGATGGGTAGAAAATTGATCCTTATTCAATTGTAAATGGCATTTCTAAGTATTACTATTTTAAATGAGAGATCTGTTTTATATAATGTGATGGACACTGGCTGTAATTCGAGCTCCTCAGCAAGCTGAGATCTGAGGATCACTGGTTTAAAAATAACTTCAGCAGACAAATGTGAGAAACTTTATCTTCAGTTAACCAGCAAAAGCTAGAAAGTGAAGATGTGGTTCAAATGATAGAGTGCCAATTTTGAACAATATATATATGGCATAAATATAGCATATACATTGTATATATACATATATACATACATATACACAAATACATACATATACATATATACACACATATATATTTTAGGCGTGTGTGTTTGTGTGTGTGTGAGTGTGTGTGTGTGTGCGCGCAAGGCCCTGAGTATAAGCCCTACTACAGGAACAAACAAAACAAAATACAAATCCCCAAATCCTATAAACTTCACTATGCTACAAAGACAACTGTAGGCTAATTATCATGTTAGGAGCTAACTTCCCTGGGTGCTTTTGCTTTAAGGCTAAGAAAAGAACACTGTATTTAAGGAAAGAAGTATGCTTGTCCCAAATGGACTGGATAGTTTCACTCACACCAGAAAAGGCTTGATTTTTACTTGGCTTCCCTCCAGCAAGTATTGCCTCAATATCTCTGGTCATATGGTTTTAATTGCACCTCATGTGTTTCCCACTGTTCCTTTCACCTCCATCCTTCAACCTGGCTGGCTGAATTGGTCTGATTTACAATCTGCCCCAGTGAAATATGACAACCTGTGGAGATAGCACCGAGTGATGGGAAATAGGAAGCCTGGAAAACTTTAAAAAAAAATGGGTTAGTACCTCATGACAAAGTACATGTCTCCCATTTGGTGTTTCCTTACAGCCTTTTGTGAAGCATTCAGAAGACAAACCATTAAAAAAGGAATAGTTCTGGGATTAACTGCCAACTGTTAGGGAGATCCAATGGATTACTTTAGGTTATTCAATATAAAAGTTTCAAGCAACATTTTAAGTGAAGTGTGCTAAAGAGTCAAATGAAAAACTCTTTGGTCTTTGGAAACAAGAGGTAGATTTGTCTGCAGTTCTGTGTTTCCTTATCTTTTTTTTTTTTTTTTTTTGGTGGGTTGTGGGCATGAACTCTGGGCCTGGGCACTGTCCCTCAGCTCTTCAGCTCAAGGCTAGAGCTCTACCACTTGAGCCACAGCGCCACTTCCGGCTTTTTCTGCTCATGTGGTGCTGAGGAATCAAACCCAGGGCTTCATGCATGCAGGGCAAGCACTCTACCACTGAGCCACCTTCCCAGCCCAGTGTTTCCTTATCTTAAGTGAACTATTCTACACTGGCTTCTTTTCACTGTGGTTTTTGCACATTAGCCTGCTCTGGGAGATGCTTTTGGAAGAGAGTTGGCTGGAAGTCCTGCCCTTCTTGCTTCAGTATTGGCCACTGACAAAAGTCATTCCTGTAATGTATTCACTCAGATATACAGAGAAATTATTATTTATTACAACATAAAGAGGTTGTCATTGAAAGTGAAAATAGAAATTCAGGATTTTGAAAGTTTATTGGCCCAGCAGATTTTTTTTGAGGGGGAGTAGAACTACTGGAACTAGTGCCAGGAGTATTTAACTTTTTGTGTTTTTTTAAAGAATACACTGGGTTTGCTTTTGTTTTACTTGGCTCAGGAAAAATGCTTAGGCAGTTTCATTTTCTCCTCTTATGGAAAATATTACTTTCCATTTTTTTCTTCATTTTGGGGCAGAGACTGCTATTATTTCTGGCAGCATAGAAAATGCTTACAAGGAGGAATCAGGTTTTATTGATTATCTTGAGACATATAATGAAGGAAGGCAACAGGAAGTGGATCTGAGACCCAGGAGATTTATACTTTTCTCTTGAAGCTATGTATAGATTTTTTTTGAATTATATAGAGCTAAATGTTCTACTTTACAGAATCCCCAAGGGAGAGACAATTGGGAAAGTTTTATATATATATATACATATATATATACACATATATATGTATATATATGTGTATATATATATGTATATATATATATATCCATAGCTTCTCTGTATGTATGCTTTTCATGAAGTCTGGCTTCGAAAGAGTTGCTGATATAATTTGTTCCTAAGAGTTGATATTCTCTTTCCTTCCCCCAAATGTTTATCTATCAGGCAAAAATAATTCTACATTATTAAACCTTGGGGGATTTTCTTTTATGCCAGCCTCTCAAGAGCATCAGCAAATAAATATGCCTATGAACCTAAGATATTATTAAATTTAAGTTTAAAAATGAACTTGTCATATGGAAAATGTTTTTGAAAAGTTGCCACTTATTACTCTCAGTGTATAACTAGCTAGATGACCAAACAAAGCCCTTCCAGAAGGCCTTCTCCTGTTCTTTGTGGCATAATTGTGGCAAATAGTTTGGTGTTTACTAAAAGTTGGTTATTAAATGGGTGGATTTTTACAAAGACTGCAAAATGTCAAACCAGTGAGTTCTGTGAACCTCCTAGACAAGTGCTTCAGAAAAGTGGTCTGCATACAGGGTAGTGAATCTCTCACTAAAAGTGATTCTCTCAGAAGGATTATGTTTAGCTTAAGTGAGGGTTGCTCCAAAAACAACAGGAAGCAGAAGTATGGCAAGACACGACACCATCCTGCTCAGCACTGCCTGCTCTCTCTGGAGTTTGCACATATGGTGTAGCATCAGGCAGGGAAACCCCTGCAGCACTTTGGAACAAGTTAAGGGACAAAGTGTCAATGTGGATTTTCAGTCTTCTTGCTATGGTTGGGTAGAGGTCAAAATGACACCTGCCTACTGATAGAAAACATAAAAGGAGATTGTTGTACAGGGACATTGCTTCTTACTGTAGAGTTATCTTAAGGCATCAATAACTTCTACCTTTCCTGGGGTGACTGGTACATGAATTTTAATGCTACCACCTTTGTCTCATACTACCATTTGAGCCACTGGCTCCACTTCCAGCCAGTCTGTCTGGTTTTGAACCATGACCCTCAGATCTCAACCTCCTGAATAGCTAGGATTACAGCTATGAGCCACCAGTGTCTAGTCTTAATTGACTATTTTTTTTAAAAAGGAATACAGAAAGTCATTGGGAAATAAAATGTGCAATAAAATATTAATCTGTATGCCTGGGAAGTATGTTCTGAAAAAATAGAGATTGAAAAGTTTTTTTACAATATAAAAGTAGGTGTTTTCAAATGCTATTGTAGTAATTATGAAGTTTAACAGAATATTTGCTAGTGTGTATGCTTTTTGGGGGGAGGTACCATTACTTCAACTTGAACTCAAGGTCTTATGCTCTCATTTGGTATTTTCACTTAAGGCTGGTGCTCTACTACCTGGGTCATGCCTCTACCTCTAGCTTTTGTTTATTTTTTTATTTTCACTTTTTTCAGTTTGGGGGATTGAACGAGACTTCACACACAAATACTAGGCAAATGTTTTTCTATGGAGCTACCTGGCTCCTGTCACCAGCTTCAGGACTTTAACAGAAGTTTTACACAGTTAAGAGAAACCCTTTTGGTCTGTGTATTAATAAGATGCTGTACTTACACACACACAGTATGAATGGAAGAAGTACATTGTAGGTATATGACATTGTAAATTCTGTCTGTTCTATGCTTGTAAATGTCAGGATTTGAATTTGTGGATTTCTCCTTAAGAGATTGCTAGTGTTATAATGAAGGAGTACCAGAAACACCCTCAAATTTATATTACTCTGTGTTCAGTTTGAATGTGAGACATGTGTGCATTATATGTGTGTGGATTGCTAACCAGCAGCAAACTCTCTCTGTCCTATTCATACTTTTCTGTTCTAAGAAGTCAGAGGACATCTCTGCCTTGGCGAAGGGAGGGATTAGTGCTGCTCAAGTACTGATGGTGGCTATGTCTTCAAGCATCCCTTTCTCTGTGTGCCTGACGCATCATTGCTTCTCTCAAGTTGCCTCACCACAGTGTCTAATCTGGGCGTATTTCTCATCGTGTTGGGATGAGGGCAGTTGCCTGGATTCTCCCTCCCCTGCTCTACTTTAAGCCTGACCTGTCATACCAAGCCAGGGTGCGCTTTCCATTACACATGACATCAGGCTGTCTGTGAAGTGACAGCCAAATAATGAGATGAATAATAAGTGTCGAAATATTAATGGCATGGTGTTTTCTTAGTGACAGGGCCTTAAGAAGGTCTGGAACTCTTTGGGCCAGTTGCAAAAGTAGGTATGAGTCTATTTGCTGCCTCTACCACTCCTTTTCTCCCCTCCCTTCCCCTTCTCCTCCTCCTCCTATCTTAAAGCATCAACAACTTCTACCTTTCTTGGGTGATGAGTACATGAACTTTAATGCTGCCTTCTCTGTCCCATATGCGCCTTCTTCTTCTGTCCTCCTCCTCTTTTTCCCCCACCACCTCCTCCTCTTCCTACTTCTTCTCCTCCTCCACCTTTTCTTCCTCTCTCCCATTCTTTCCCACTCTCTCCCCGTCCCTCAACTCATGCCTAGATTGAAATCTGACTCTTTTGTGCCTCTTATTGTACCTGGATGATAGTCATGTATCACCAGGCCCAGCATTCTTTCTCTGAGTTGGGATCTCATGGCCTTTTCTGTCTGGGCTGGCCTGGAATCACAATCCTCTAGTCACAGGTTCCTAGGTAGCTAGGATGACAAGCATGTGACATTGTGCCCAGTTGTAGGTTAAGAAAAGGAGAGTCTTCATGTATGCTTGGGCTGTTCTCAAACCACAATCGTCAGGATCTCAGTCTCCCAGATAGCAAAGATTATAGGCATGAGCCTCAAGTGCTCAGATTTTCTGATTTCTTTTTAAAATGTGCCTTGTAGATTATTAGCTACTCTTGTTTCATGTAGATCCCTCTAGCTTATGCTATAAGGTACAAGTGAGCGGTCTAGAATTTGAATCCACGTGTTTTCAAACTTTAACATGTATCAAAATTTCCTGTAGTACTTTTGACTACTACAGGGTTCTGGGGTCCATCCCAGAGATGCTGATTCAGTAGGTTTGGTGGGAGACTTGGGAGTTTGCCTCTCTAACAAGGTTTCAGGTGATTCTGAGGCTGTTGGATCTAAGGCCAAGCCTCATCCTTAGCTGAGAAAATGTGACTTTTGGCATGTGATTGACCTTCAGATCTTGAGGTTTATAAGAGAGTCCCACCACCACTATAGTTTGGCATCATTTGGGCACATACTAGTTCAATTCCTCCTTATTCTTGTCTTCTTGTTCTGAAGTTCTTTCTCAATATAAACAATAGCTGTATTTTAACCTATCCATTTCCTTTCCTTTCATATTCTCTCATGCCAGAACTTATAGATGGAAAACTTACTGTATTCCATCTTTTGTAATTTGCCAGCTGTGGATTTCCAGTTAGGAACCGGTCATTGAAAGATAATGACAATATGATAGGCTGCAGGGATGGGCTCAGGTCATCCTGGGCCAACTCCATCCAGCCATAGACATCTTGGAGGAGCTAAACTGGTAGACACAGAGGGCAGCTATGAAATGAATAGTCCGACTCTGCCGTTAAGTACGATGCTACTCAAATTAACTCTGATAGCAAAGAAAGGTCCCCTGGTTTAAACTAGGAGAAGGTGAGGTTCCATACTCTTGTCAATGGTAGGACTCTGGAGGGACACAGACAACACCCGGTATCACAGCCATCTATCTATATTGACAATACAGAAGCACATGCTGGATCTGGGGGCCTCAGCAGTACAACACAGGAGTTTGGCTTTACCAGGTAGGGATGAGCAACCCTCATTGTAGCAACCCCAGCAAAGGTCACCATAGCAACCACAGCAAAGTTCACAGATGCCATCTACTCCAAACTGGGTTAACAGAACTTTTACAAAACCTAGAACACTCACTTGGGTGTGAAGGTACAAGCCTATAATCCCAGCATTCTGGCAGAGAAAGCAGGAGGACCATTAGCTACTTCAAGGCCAGTTCCAACTACATTGTGAGACTGTTGCAAAGAACAAAGCATAGAATAAAAGGAAATCTAGGACACCAAATTGCATATGCTTACATCTAAGCATGTTGATGACATTTTCAGGTAGTCATTGGCAACAGATTAGATTATTTATTTAGATACTTCCTTTTTCTAGAAGAACTGTTCTTTTAAGCTTTAATCTATAAAGTGTTTCTGTTTTCATACTTTTCTAGGAAGGTTCTTCATGTTTGGATTCAGTGTAAGTGTTCTTTTAATTCCCTGGTGGATATAAATATTCACTGGAGAACTGATACCACACTGAGAGCCCAGGATCCTGGACCAGAGACTGCATTCGGTAGTGCTGGAGGAATAACTTTGACCAAACTTCCTGGTGCTTTGGAATGAGATGGTGCACAGACTATATTATGGAAAACAAAACCAGTGTTATTCACTTTAGGCCTTACGTCAGGAATCATCAGACTTGGCACATTTTAGTTGTTATTGGTAGTGATGACATTGGAAGTGTAGAATATCAGAATTCATGGGCATGGACCCATTAATACTGTGATTGATTTCCTCTTTATTCTACCTGACTGATTTTTGGCAGTGGCCACCATTATGTAGGTCGTCAGAAAGCTGCAAATGGTTTGTATCCTTTCTCTAGAGATAATATGATATTGGATGGCTCATGTTCAGTTAGACTGTCCTCTAACTGAGTGTCTTGTGCAGTTTTTGTTCTGCCAAACTATACTCTGTTGTTGTCCTATTTTGAGTTACTATTTTCTTTTTCGCTTTCTAACAATATCTCTCTGAAGTCAATAACGGTGAAATCTAGTTATCCAGTGCGTTTGGGTCCAACACATCAGCAGATCTGCAAATCTTTTTCTATAGGATTATTTCAGTTGGTTTGCTGACCTGGTCCAGTACTCCATTACTTTTGCAGAACAGATTTTTTGCAAGAGGGTCATCAGATTTTTTACCTCCTTCCCTTTGTCCTCAGAGCCATAATAGACACATCATACATCACCAACACATAGACTACAACTTGATTAGTTGTCTTAGAAAAACATATTACTGGCCACTGAGGGACATGAGCCACTGAAGTAGAAAGAACTCAGGAGACTTATTCAAGAGATCTTTACATTATTCTATAGCTAGCACACGATGCATAAAATTAGCAGAACACACAAAATCATCATTGTATACCATCAGGACTTGAACTCTTCCACTGGTGAGGGTGACTTACTGTGGGTATTCATTATAAGCAGAGAGAATAAAAGTTTTGCCTTGGAAGTTATTAGAATTGATCATGTAGCTATATTCTTCTGGCTCATTTCATCCTAAAGTGTGTTCTCAGGAGCACTAATTTTGGAATATACCAATATGGGTTAACAGGATGAAGAAAAGTTGTGGGAAAAGTAGGTCTGAGGAGACTTGAGTTGATTTGAATTTAGTTATCTGTGACACTCAATTCTAGTTAACCAGCAAAAATCAAGAAGTGGAGCTGTGGTTCAAATGGTAGAGTGCTAGCCCTAAGCAAAAAAGCTCAGGGACAGTGCCAGGTCCTGAGTTCAAGCCCCAAGGGCAGCACCAAAACAAATAAACAACAGAAACATAGAGAGAGATTGAAACACAAGGAATGTTTCCTAAATTTATGTGGGCTTAGTACCAAGAATAGGCCTGTGAATCAGTTTCCTTTCACCTCAGGGAAATAAGAATTTAATTTTTTTAACAGATGACAATTCAGTTTGAGCAAGTGATGTCCCACTTACTTCATTGGTTAGCAATTGGGCTATGAATGTTATGACCATAATATTACAATGTTTGTCAAAATTCTACTTTGCATCATACTTAAAATTCAACTTTTGTCTCCTACACACAAGTATTACGATTGTGTACTTTTCTGTCAGTTTGTGCTTCTAGTACTAGAAACACCAATGATAATAGGAAAAACTGTGCCATTTTCCAAAAAATTGTGTTACAGCTTAATGTTAATAGTGCAGTGTATAATAGGATAGTAAATTCTCCCACTAGGGGAGAATGCCAAAACTAATATATTGTCTTTTAAAAATGATTCAGAGATTATATGCTGGTCACTTTTTCTCTTGTAATTATCTACTGTAAAAGATCTTTATGGTAATCTTTTCTTAAGATAAAATAAATAGCAGAGAATCCTTACTTTTGTTTGTGGTTACTGGGGTTCAAACCCAAGGTCTCAAGCAGGCAAGTGCTCACCATGTGAGCACTTCCTCCAGACCTTTTGTTTGTACTTTGTTTTTGAGAAAGGATTTTGCTAACTTTCCTTGGACTGCTCTTGAACCCATGACTCTCCTATCTCTGCCTTTGGGGTAGCTGAGTTTACAGGTGTGCATTACTATCCCTGGCTCAGAGGACACATTCCTTAAATCACAAAACCAAGGACTTTGGGTCTCTTTTTAAAAATGAAGGGTCAATGTGGATCAATAGAATATTATGAAAGAAACAAATGGTACTTGTTATAGTCTAGCATGATCCTACTCAAGAAGTATAGCGATTTCACAAGGACATATATATTTTGCCAATATCAGAATTGGAACTTGGGCCTCAGAAATGTTTAGCTAGCTTTGTTTGACTATCACTCTATCACTTGAGCCATATCTCCATCCTGGCTTTTTGGCATTTATTTGAAGATGGAGTCTCTCAGACATTTTCTGCCCGGGCTGGCTTTGATCCTCAAAAATCTCAGCCTCCTGAATAGTTAGGATTATAGGTCTGAGCTACTGGGACTGACTGGGCCTTTTTGAATAGTTACTTTAGAGAACAATGGAGTTAGACACAGCATTGATAAATTCTCATCATTATTAATGCTGACTTACCATTGGGGGATTTGATTTCTTTCCTATGCATAATGATGTCATTCAAGTTAGCCATTTACGTCTTCAAATTCATGAAGCTTATATTCTAATGTTAAGTTCCAGAATTGGCTTGCCACCTTCCACCTTAATAAAGAATATGCCCTTAAGAGTCTCAGATTTTAAAAGACAATATATTTGTTTTGGTATTCTTCCTTAATGGGAGAATTTACTATACTATTGCCTGGTATTTTGATTTAGTGAAATAGGTATAACAATATTGTTGGATTAAAAAATGAAGTGCCATGTTGTGATTCTCTGTTTTTCTTGTCGTGTCCTCAGATAGAGCAGAACCATGACTTATTTTTCTTCCAGTCCTATGTTGACTAGAATAGTAAATGGCACCTGATTTGTTAAACTAATAGTTGATGCATTATTTAGTTTTAATTATTGATTAATCATGCATCTGTAATAAAAACATAATCTTATTTCTCTGTACTTCACAAGAACATTCTGAAGATGAAACAATGCTACTGTGGCATATTTAAAACACTGTCACTTCAACCGATATCCATGCGTAGTGTTAATTCTTTGAATGAAAATATGTTCTGTGGTCATACATGTTGAAATGATACTGCATTATATATCTTCCCTCTCCAAACTCATTTTAATAACAGAATAATTTTGCAATTAAAAAAATCAGCTAAATTTTGTGCTTCAAGAAACAACTTGGCAATGGCAGAATCCTACTTACCTACATCTGCTAAGTATCTCTTTGAATTAATGGCCATTGGCGTAAACATTGGGAAATACCCAATTAAAAGCATGTTTTAAATCCAGGAGATCAGTGGTAATTGGCCTTTACTTATTAAAAGACTAATATTTGTTGAATAATGGGGTAGCAATTGGAATAAAAGCCAGGACACCGTCTCTGCTGTTGTTAAACTCATGGTCTTATGGGGAAACGGATACATGTGGGATATAGTGACCATGCACAGGACTCAGGTTTTGCTTCAATAATGATCAGCTCCTGAGGCTCACTGAAGCAGCCAAGTGTGGGTCTCCCAGTTTCACAGAGTGTGTGCCCATTGTTTTCCATTCTACCCTTCTCCTGCTTAGCTGTGTATTAGGAGGAACTACATTTCCCAGATGCCTCCATATAGACATCTGGGTATCTGGGTAGATGTGGACAGAGAGAGACCCTTTAGGGAGATGGGAGGCAGGGAGAAGCCAGGGTATCTCTTCTTTTCCTGTTCTTCCATGGGAAGTATTGTGAGCATCTCTTGTCTCTCCTCCTGAAAAGCCTGGTTTTTTATCGTTGAATCTCTTGTTAGAAACCTCTGGCATGATGCCACCTTAATCAGACAGCCCCATTCCACTACTCACTTGCAATGGCATCTTCTTCTAGGATCACTGCAGTCTAATGGACAGCAGTCACTTCCCAATATGCTAATTTCTGAGCCATTTTTAAAATTTTTATTGTAAAGATGCTACAGAAGGGTTACAGTTACATGAGTAAGGCAATGAGTACATTACTTTTTGATCATTGTTACCCCTTCCCTTCCTTGTTGTTGTCCTACTATCCCTTCCCTCCCCCACCTCCCACACTACTCCCCCTACCATTCCCCCCACTAAGTTGTAAAGTTCATTTCCAATGTACTGTCCTGCGGGTATCCTTGTTGCAATGAGTCATCCTGTGCTCTTGTTTCAGCGTTTGTTTTTTTTTTTTTATTCCCCTTCCCCTCCCCAGATTTGACATATGTATATTACAAGATGCAGGGTACCAAAATCAAGTACAGTGACAACAGGGG
>NW_012267356.1:947069-1029634 GCF_000151885.1 Dipodomys ordii
GAGCCATCTTCCCAGCCCTCTAAAGTCTTTAATTCTGTGATTGACTATAATCTGCATGTGATATGGTAAGGCACTATGCTTGGTGCCCTGCTCCCATAGGTGTTTTTTTTTTTTTAATCTCTCCACCCAAATGCCAGAATTTGTATCAAAACACATACCCTTGATGTCATCTTACAATGGGGTGAGGCAGCTTGTCTTTAGTAATCTATCAACATACCTCCATGTGAATGACACCTTGCAGTGTGTAATATTGGGATTTGATGCTGGGTCTTTACAAGAAAACATATTCCAGCCTATGTCTGGCTCAGAATGGGAAAACATGGCCCAAGTCACATAGTTTTGCTAACTCTTGATAACACTTGACTCCCTCACAATCCGAGTTGTCCACATGATTTCTCTTCCTCTGCTAGGTGTGTACAACTGTCTTGGACAGAAAGATTTTTCCATGTTCTTTTAAAATCTAGAGGAGAAGTACTTTTTCTCCTTGTCTCCCTCTATCCTTCCCTCCCCCTCTCTCTTTCCTCCTTCCTTCTTTCTCCTCCCTCCCTTCCTCTCCTCCTTCCTCTCCTCCTTCCTCTCCTCCTTCTCTCCTTCCTTCCTTCCTTCCTTTCCTCCCTCCCTCCATCCCTTTCTCCCTTCCTTCTTTCCTTCCTTCCTTCCTTCCTTCTTTTCTTTCTTTCTCTTCTTTTTTCCACATTGTTGAGGATCTTTGGTCTTGAACATGTCAGGCTAACACTCTGCCATTTAACTACACCCTCAGCTTTCACTTTCTTTTCTCTTAAACAAAAACAACAAAGCATGGCTTTTACATCTTGACAATTCCTTTTACATTTGGCTACCCTGTTTTAAAGGCAGCTCCTAGCTGTCTCTCACTTAGTCATCAATTTTCAGTCTTTTCTCTGGAGACTGGCAGCTGGTTGACAGTTACTCTGCTGGAGTACTCGGCATATGGAGAGGAATGTATAGGAATGCCTTTTATTATCTGGAATAAAATGCAGGAAAAGTCTAGAATCAAAGATGTTTTCCCATGATGTTCAGTCACAAATAGGTGACTTGAGGAAAGCAAGAGTCTAGAAAGACCATGTGTATGCACAAAAGCAGAGATGTGAAGGTTGACTACTCAAACACTTCGCTCTTCCTCTTTTTGGTCTCATGGATAAAGATAGCATGTTAGTCTGATATCCTGGAGGAAGAAAGTCATTCCATTTATCTTATTCCCCCTACTGGTTGCTATCCTGATTATAGCCTTCTGATGGGAACCATTTAACATTCAGTTTGGTTGCCTGTACCCTCTGTGCTCAGGAGGTTTCATGAAATTACACAGCAATGAGTTCTCCTTCTACGAATGGCATCTTATGATCAACATTTGACTTCAGGGTCATTTCAGATGATCATGCCTTGTGTGGAGTAGTTAGTATTACCTAGTCATCTTGCTCTCCAGTGTGGGAAGGACTAGATCTCTGCATCTGAACAGAGTTAAAGATGCTAGAAAACATTGTAGAATGGAGATGTTTCTTTCTCTATACCTTCCCTATTTGCTTATTGGGCTTGGCATCTCTAGTGCATTGCTGTCATCACCTTACTTACAGCCTTAGATTAGGAGAACAACATTTTGCTTCATGAGAGGTGCTTTGGAATCGACAATACAGTTGGATTCCAAATACAAAGGAAAGTTTCCTCAAGATTTTAAGTGAGATTAAATAGTAAGATCTTTCCCATTTATTAGCAGTCTTAAATCACTTCTTGGAGTTCATGGGATCACATTATTCTGTGGCCACGTCCCTAACCTGAGACCATTCCAGCCCTTCTTTGAGCTCCCGGCTGTCCTGCAACACCTTCCCAAGAATTTATAGTCTGTAAAATTTGCATTTTTATTCTTTTTACATAAATACAGAGACCAACTGAAAAGTAAAATGAGCCTTCAGGTTTCTAAGTTCTCTAATATCAGATACCTAATACAGCTATTGTATAATATAGAAAACAAAATTTACTTGCTTTGTTCTATGAAGCGAATGTATACCGTGTCAAACACATCAGGACATTCTGTTCACTGGGCAAGTTACTGACTCTTACTAGTATTTTTAATACTAATGCCAGCCCATTGAAATTTTGTGCAGTTATGGACAATATATATATATACATATATGGGTATATTATATACATAGAAAATATACATACAATATATGTATGCTATATTATATATAATAATATGTTATGTATATTAGTTATATATTATACACGATTTATAATTCGTCTAACGTCAAGCCTGATATAGTCCCAGTAAATGGTAGCTACTATTTATAGGCCATTACACAAATATTTACTGAATCTTGATCTATACTAGGAAAATACTAGTAGGCTAGAGTAATGACTAGAAGAAGACTAAAGAAAGAATGATAAAGAAATAACATTGATCCTCAACATGGGATAAACAAAAGGGATCATGAAAGAACTTTGGCTATCCTGGAGTCTGTTACTCAGCTCTAGTTCTCTTCTGCATTTCCCTCATTGGTTTGTGAACTAGTAATACTGTCATCAGCAGGTGCCCTGGAAAACACACTTTAGTGTCAGGTGTGTTTGACAGTCGCTTGGGCTTCCCGTTAGGTGTTGAAATAGATATACTCAATGCCTTCCCACAGACTTTTTTGTTTTACATCTTTCATCATGTTTGGATTTTCTTATTCAAGGTGGCTTTAAATATCATCTATTGTGTCTCTCTAAGACTGACTGACTTCCTTCTTTCCTTTCTTTCTTTCCTTTTTTTCTTTCTGGTGCTGGTGATGGAAACCAGGGCTTTATACATAGTAGACGAATGCTCTTTACCTGTGACCCTTCCTTTAGCTCCCCATCTCTCAATACCTTCCCAGCTATTTATAGCTGGCTGTTACTTATCAGTAAAACTTGCATTCTTATTCTCTTACAAAAACACAGAGCTTGTCTGAGGAGTACATGTGTTCTTTAGACTTCTAGGTCATCTAATGTCCACTTCTTTTAATGTAGCTCTTGTATAACATCATAAACATTTTTTCTCACATTTTCCCATGTCAAGTAAAGATTGTATTTGAAACTATGACATATGAGGTAAACATAATCCAGGTAGGAGCCTTGAAAGTTTTATAAATTTATTGCTTTAGTTACTAGACTCTTTCTCTTAGAAACAATTGTTGTTATTAACCAACAGCAAGCTTCAGTTTCATGTTTGAGAGCCGGATCATTATTCTGGCTTCCCACAATAAACTTTGCCAGTAATAGTTGCAGGTATATTTTATGGCAACACTCTCTAGTATTAAAGCTCAGTTCAGGCTTTTGGGGAGCTCTTATTTCTGATCCTCAGGGGAATTGAGCAAAATAAAAAGAAACTATCTTTGATGAGTATATACAATTATTTAAAAACTGCAACAGGTCTAGCTGAGAGAGCAACAGGGTTTTGAAATTGAAGTTAGACCTGTGCCTTAAAAATTGAATTATTTTGAAGCCATAGGGCAGATTGTGTAGAATAAGAAGATATTTTGCTTTGAGTATGATTTGAGATAGTTATTTAGTGTTATATGCAACTCTGTGTAACCGAAGTGTGCTGTCACAAGGGTAGGACCTCTTAGAAAGCCATTTTAGCTTTAAATATCATCCCCAACTTAGAGTCAGGATTCACTAGAATAGTCCTGGTTTCTAAATGTCAGGAGACATGAGTTGGGTAGAGGATACCCTGGTATCTGCCTGGGCTCCCTTTCTGCTTTCCTCCCTCCTACTCCCTGAGTTTCTGGCAGTGATCATGACTCTCCATGTTCATGTCCCAGTTGGTCCTTGTTGGATGAAGACTTTCTGTGGTGTACCTCATCCAATGACTTCCTTCTTATGCCTTCCATGTCGTCCAGACTAGACCTTCTATGTGTGTTCATGTCTTCGATATATTCATTCATGTGCATGCTTTAACCCCTTCATTTCCCTTTCTTCATAGACCTAAGTCTACTTGCCCTTCTCAACCTCCTGAAAGTGCTGATTTCTCTATATTGTCTGCTTTAACTGCACACCTTGTAACAGTCCTCTCCCTTTTGGGTCCTGCTGGAATGCATGTGTGGTTTTATTTATTTACTTATTTATTGCGGTGGTAGTGCTTGAATTCAGGGCCTGGGTACTGTCCCTGAACATTTTTTGCTCAAGGGTACTGCTCTACCACTTTGAGCCACAGCTCTACTTCTCATTTTCAGTTTGGTTAATTGGAGATAAGAGTCTCATGGTCTTTCCTGCCCAGGATGGCTTCGAACTATGATGCCTAGATCTTAGCCTCCTGAGTAGCTAGAATTACAAGCATGAGCCACCGGCACCAGGGTGTAGGATTTTTAGCAATATTTTCTAATGGGAATTGAGGAGAGCACTATCTTCCTTGCATAACTGTCGACCCCTGCTCCACTGCTGTAATCTCTCATTATACCTTGTAACAGTCACCATTTTTCTTTATATTCAACTACTCCTATATAATTATACCGTTCCGGAACATTTTGCATACATGTACTTATCTGGGCAAAAACATAACATGCTCAACCACTGCCCCTTATGTTGTGTTGTTTGTTTCCTACCTTTTTCTTGATGACCTTACTCTATATGTATCACTCTCCCACCTCCTTGCACAATGCAAATGCAATGAAGGATTTTGATTTGTCTATTAGTAGCTCCATGCTTACAATGAAAACCAGTTTAAATGGAAAGATAGCTGATCAGATTGGTATTCAAAGATGGTCCTTTATCTGTTCCCAGAGTCAACAGTTGGAAATGTTCCTTAGACAGTTGGCAGGTGTGGCTTCATGTTGATTCCATCCTTCCTGTCAGGAGTCTTAGGCGTGATGTCTGGGTTCCAGAGTGTCTTGATGATTAAATCAACCATTTGCTTTAGACAAAAACTAACTTGGTTACTCTTTTCCTGAAATAGATAAAGAAAAATTACCAGTAATATTTGTTGAGACTTGCTGCTCCTAGATATCTAAAAGATATCTAGATATCTAAATGCACCCAGATACTTTTTCTCCAATGCAGTTGTTGTTGGTTTTTCCTGTGTCTTTTGTGGCAAGAGGCCAGGAAAATCCAATCTTTTGTGAATGGAACATTTCTATTTCAAATTCTTAGCAAATCAGACATCACTACTGAGTAGTTAGAAGGACACCCAGAAGCAATCAGTACCTTAATGCTGAGACTATGTTATTCATTCACCAGGATCACTATACTAGATTTTTTGCTGTGGGAAGATAATGTACATTTCATTGAACACTAGCTCATGAGGGTCCTTGGAAGTTGGTACTTTCGGGAAGAATGGAACTATTAAAGTATGTGCATTGACCTGCATTCTTTTAGCTTGTACTTGGAAATACTTATGCTCCTCTCCAAAATGCTAACCTCACCAAATTTTGAAGACAGTTTCTTAAAATTGTTCTTTAGTGGGCCCTCAAAGAATTGCTACTTCAGGCTTTCTATGAGGTTCACTATTTTGGCACTTGATGTATTATGTGGTACAGAGAAAAAGTAGGCATGTGGGAAGACTAAGGGAGCAACAGCAATGGGTGGATTTGCTCTGTTTAGGAATGTGTGTACTTTGACTACTGATTGATGCTTTTTGTGTGTGTTGGGGGGGTAAAGTTGCTCAGATCAGTGCAGGGCTTATGTAATCTAGTTCCTTAAAAGTGGTCACTTTTCACTCTGTGTTTTGTCTTTAGTCTTTGAACCCAGGGAAGTAGTGAGTATGCCATATGTATCTTAGTGGAGCTCTTAGATCTCTAGCATACCTAATTTGTTAGCATCAGCCCACTGATTGATTAATGGATGAGTGAATGAACAAATGTATTTTATTGCATTATTAGAAAGGCAATCCTGTTCTTATCTATAGAGTAGGACTGGTGACGTCATTTGGGGACCTAAAAATGAACAGACAGGGCCTTTTATTTAAAAGTACAACAAGTTTCAAAATGGCAACGAAAGGGCACTAAAAAAAGAAAGAAAGAAATAACGGTGACCTTGTGTGGCTCCCAGGTTGGACCCCTGAGGATTACTCTTCTCTCATGCAGAACGGGAGCAAAAGATTGGCTTTCATCTTCTATATTTCTTTGTGAAGTAAACATACTTCTGACTTTGATTTCTAGTTAATAGTAAGGAAGCTTTGCTTCTTAGATTCCTAATGAAACAGAGGAGTAAGTACTTAATACTAGTACCTGTCACAGCACAATTAGAGTTAATGCCTAATTTACTATCTTTGAAGTCAGTCTCTGCCAGTTTTCATAAGCACAGAATTTTAAGCAGTTAAAGCTTTGCCAACCTAAGCAATCTATTCTCATTTACCACCCTGGTATTTTTTTTTTACAGATTTCTAAATGTGCTGTACAAATAAATCATTTTAACCCAAATCTAGTCTGTATGAACTCTGCTAAAATGATTATAAATTAGAGTAGCAAATAAATGAGCTGATTTCCTCTCTCCTCTCATTTTGGAGGCAGAAGAACATGTCTAAAATAGATTTTCCAGAGTCTGTGATCTCAGGAAGAAGTCACAGAAAACCTCACTGATTAAAAAAAAATCCCACCCCAGGGAGGTCTGGTTTACATGTGAAATTGAATTGTAATAAAGCAGAAAGGAAGAAATGCCTCCTTCAGGGCTACTTGCCCAGTACATAAGCCTGAATGGAAAGTAAATGTTGTCCTCACAGATGGGGAGTGAACTGAGGATTTCTAGTCTGACCCATTGCTTATCCTTGTGCCCCTGAAATCCATTGTGAGAGTCAAGGGCAGGGCAGTCAGAGGCCCCTGTGGCCTGCTTGTCCCATATTGAGAAAAGAGTCACAAGAGAAGTACGCACATCAGGCGTAATGGAAGCATAACCCATAGAGGGAGAAGGTCTTGGACTGTCCTTCTTTCCAGACTCTCCATATAAATATAGATAGATAGATAGATAGATAGATAGATAGATAGATAGATAGATAGATAGATAGATAGATAGGTCTCTATCTATCTCTATATAATTTTAAATATATAATTTCTTTTTCAGTAGTTGTACAAAGGAATTGCTATTCATCAAAGCAGTACATAAATACCATGTGTCTGATCCAGGCCATCTGTTTCACCCATCCCTCCCCTATCCACACCCCTCGCCTCCCTTTTCTTGTATTTTATAGAATATGCATTGAATTTTGGACTGGACTAGGACCTTTCTGACTTGCAGATTGCTGGCTAATAATATCCTTACCGCCTTTTATCCTTGAGCTAACCCATGCCATTCGCTACTTAGAGGGCTTTTGGAATTCAGATGAAAACTAAAAAACATCCATCTAATAATTTAGACTTCTTCATTCCTGGAATTTTGGTAGTGAATCAGGAACTAAAATGACGGTTTTCAACTATTTGTGGATTTCTGCTGTATTGGTTTTTAATTTATAAAGGTAATGTAATGGTAGGTGTCTGGGAAAATGTATGTATGTAGAAATAGTTTCTTCTCTATGTGCTAAGGTCCAAAAATGCAAGTTAAATGTACCTATAGTTTCAAAAATGATGTCCTTGTGGGCATTAGCATAGTGAGACACCTGGGTATCATTTCTATATCTTTGTATGGTGTTCTGTTACTCCCCAAAAGGGTCATGAAGGTATGGTTATAACTATCTTTTCATCTGATGAAGTATCCATAGAGAAAAGACAGCTGGAGGTGACGGTTGGCACCTGAGGACCCAGATATTTAGCTCAGGCAAAAGTTGGTGAGTCCTCATCACAATAAACTAGCCATCATGATGGTTTCTTTCTTTCATTCCAGCTAGGCAGGAAACAAAGGTAGGAGGATTGTGGTCCAAGCCAAGCCAGGCAAAAATACAAGATCCTAGGTGAAAAAATAACCTAAAGTAAAAAGTACTTGGTTGGAAATATGGCTCAAATGGTAGAGTATTTGCCCAGAGAGTGTAAGAACTTGAATTCAAACCCCAGAGCTGGCAGAAGAAGGAAAAAGAAAAGGTAACTATAGTTGCTTTGCCCTAGATACAGGTGTTCATTCATAAATTTAAATAAGCTTATTTATTTTGTTATTTGGGGTCAGTTTTGGGTCTTGAACAGTTCTGGGGCTTGGACTCTGGGACTCTTGGTTTGCTTGATCACAGCTGGTGCTTTACCACTAGTTATTTGTAGATGGATCCTTAAGTACTTTTTTTCTGTCTGATTTGGCTTTGAATCTCAGTCCTCCAGATCTCAGTGTGCTGAGTAGCTAAGATTACAGGTATGATCCACCAATGATAAACCAAATTTCAATATATTTCAATGATTATTGATTCCTTAAAATGACCTTCTATGTCATACATTTTCATTAAGATTCTCTACCAGAACAAATTCCACTCGAAAAAATTTTTCTTAAAAACATTCATTTAAAAAATGCTTTCTCTGGTTCAAAACCAGCTTGGGCAGGAAAGTCCATGAGAATTCTCTCCAATTAACCACAAGAAAACTGGAAGTGGTGCTGTGGCTCAAGTGGTAGAGCACTTGCTTTGATCTGAAGAGCTCAGGGTCAGTGCCCAGACCCAGAGTTCAAGCCCCACAACCGACCAAAAAAAAAAGAAAAGAAAAGAAAAGAAACTTTCTCTTGAAGTCCTGCTGAAAGAAACTAATATTTAAATTGTAAAATAATCTCTCCCAGGAATTTGAGGTTTTTTTGCCACATAGTATTTTTCAGGATAGAAATCAATGTATTTAAACAAGAATGTATCTCTCTCTCTCTTTTTTTCTTCCAATTTTTCACCCATGTAATGAGGGAAAATTCTCTCAAATTTGTTTGGTATTCAAAACATTGTAGTATTTAGAATTCTATGTCATATATTTCTAGAAACCTTAGGCAGCAGTATAAGTTATTGTTCTTGTGGGGTTAAGGAGTAGGCAATGTGTTTAAATACTTTTTTATTTTTGCAAATGTAAACCTGGATATTTGAAGTAATCAGACATTCCACTGTTGGGCTCACCTTTTTTCCATCCCCCATATTAATTTTTTGATACTGTCAAGGTGATGTAAAGAGGGGCTACAGTTACATAAGTAAGGTAATAAGTACATTTTTTTTGTCAAACTTGTTACCCCTTCTCTCCTTTTTCCCCTACTTTCCCTCCCCACCAACCTCCCCCCTAAGTTGTACAGATCATTTCCAATATATTATCTTGTGAATATCACTTTGCATTGGTTCCCCCTTAGTCCTTTGTCTCACCATTCTGTTGTCCCCCTCCTCTTCCCTACTTCAGATAAAAGTATATACAATACCAGGGTACCAAAATCAAATACATATGACAACAAAGGATATACCATGGATCAAGAAAAAAATATACATAGATATCTCATTTTCTACATATTTTCTATAGAATTCTATGCTTTCATCAGAAAAAATGACACTGTCTCATTTGTAAGGAAATGGAAAGACTTGGAAAAAAGTCATATTAAGTGTAGTAAGCCAGACTAAAGAAACATAGGTCCCATGGTTTCCCTCATTTGCAATAATTAGAATACAGCTAGGATAATCTTAGCAGATGAGCAGAAAAGCTTAGTACCTATGTACATATGACCATATAAGATGATGCTAAGCGAAATGAAATCCAAGACACAGACACAAGAGGTTTTTCTTTGTTGTTGTATTTTTTAATGTACTCTGTGGTTTCTTGTTTCTTTTGTGTGTTCTTCCCCCTGTGGTATATCCCCTGTTGGGCTCACCTTTAACCTTAGTCTATTTAGTCATTACTTTCCTGTGGGTTTGGATCCTTTTACCTGTAACCTCTTGACCCATAATGCTTAAAGACTACATGACCCTGGCTGACTTGGAAGAAGGACAAAGAGCAAAATGGTTACTGACAAAAATGTCCCAGAAATCTTTCTATTTGGAGAAAGATGGCTTTTTCCACCGATCTTTCCGACTTTGGTCCACAGATCTCAAAGGTTAAGATGCAGGTATTTGTGCAATGGTTGAAGCTTAAGGTATAAAATGATGCAATCAGCAAATAGTGGCTAGGCCAGGCAGGCTAGAAGAGCTCAGATGAGCCCATTTAGGAGGAAGGGAGGAAGAAAGTCAAAATCTTGCTTTGTGTAGAAAATTGGACAGTGGGGAGTTTTGTGTGATAATTAGGAATAAATTTTTCACAAATTACTCAAGCTTTGGAAATAGTACAGACACACAACTATATAATATTATTTACCGAGCATAGAGCAGGTACATCTAAATTAAGGTTTCTTGTTTTATATTTTGTAAAATATAAAATATAAATTTGTGCCTGTGTTCATAGCTCTGGAACATGAGTTGTCAACTGATTTCTGATTTGCAGTGGATTCTGTCATCTCTGACACAGAGTTCCAAAAAATACTACTGGCCAGATGCTGGTGGCCCAAGCCTGTAATCCTAGCTACTCAGGAGGGAAGAAAAAGTAAAGAGGATTTTGGTTTGAAGCCAGCTCAGGCAGAAAAGCCTGTGAAACTGTTATCTCCAGTTACCTAGCCAAAAAGCTAGACTGGATCAATGGCTAAAGTGGTAGAACCTCTACCTTGAGTGAAAAATCTAAGTAAGTCCTGAGTTCACACACACACACACACACACACACACACACACACACACACACACACACACACACACACACACACACACACACACACACACCACAAGTGTTTGGCTCTATTGACCTAGTTTTTAAAAAAACATCTTTTTATAGACTAAGTTGAAAGTGATAGGTAGAAGCAACATTTTCAGAGTTGAGCAAGTCACTGCCCTGAAGAAAAGAAAAAACCTCTATGCAGACTTGCCAACATTCATATGCCCCAGAAGGGTGGCCTCCTGCCTAAGTTTCTATTGTATATCCTATTCTGGGGTTAGTCTATTTCAGCTTTATGCTGCTTTCCCTCGACATTTCATAAAAGGCATTATTTCCCACTCTCTGTTCTTACAAAAACTGTGAAAATACCTTTGAACTATTTTAAGAAACAAACAATTGTCTGGAAGTTTTTTCTTCCTAACACTAGCTTCATATAGGGAATTTATTATGTTTTGATGTGTACGGTGTTTAACATTGGCAAGAAAAAAATAACTCAGTGAATTAATTAGGAACATTCACTATAATTCTCCTGATAGTGGAGAAGGATAGAGAAAAAGGATAGGTATAAAATTGAGTGCTTAACTTGCATTTTCTCAATATTTTAAAACACAGGTATGATTATAAAGTCCAATTTTTAGACCAAAGAGACCAAGACACAGAGCAATTTAGTAACTTATGCAAAGTAACAGCTAGATAGTGATAGAAATTGACTTTAACCTGTGGTTGGGCAAATCCCTCCAGCAGGAGTTCTAGTCAATTTTCCATCAATGTCCTTCAAGGTGAACTCTTATTCTTTAATACTATACCCATCTCAGGACCCTTCTGCAAGTGATGTTGCAAAGATATAATGCATAATGAGCGTTACCCAGACATGCTTTCGAAGGATTTATTAATATCTTACAATGATAGTTGCAGTTTATCAATTAGATAGAAAAATATAGCTGTCTAAATAGAATTGAGTAACAACAGAAAGAGAGGTTAGAAAATGAGTGGTCCTATGTCCCTTGTTCATATAGCTAAACAGAATGTCTGTTATGTGCCCTTAAATAGAAGGTGAACGCCCATTGGAAGACATCCTATTCCTTTTCACTCCCATTATAATCCAAACTA
Source organism: Dipodomys ordii (assembly GCF_000151885.1). Lineage (NCBI taxonomy): Eukaryota > Metazoa > Chordata > Mammalia > Rodentia > Heteromyidae > Dipodomys > Dipodomys ordii. The sequence continues at coordinate 958,745 of NW_012267356.1, forward strand.
CTCAGGAGGCTGAGATTGTAGTCCAAACGATTGTAGTTCAAAGACAGCTGGAGCACAAAATTTGTGAGACTCTTATCCCCAATTCACCAGTAACAAGCTAGAAGTGGAGCTGTGGCTCAAGTGGTAGAGTGCCAACCTTGAACTTAAAAGCTAAGGGAGAATATGAAAGACTTCAAGCTCCAGTTTCAGCTCTCTCTCTCTCTCTCTCTGTCTGTCTCTCTCTCTCTCTCTCTCTCACACACACACACACACGTGCGCACACACACAGAGTCCATGCCTAGTATCTTGAACCTGAACATACTTTGCCATAAAAACTTATTTAGTTTCTCAAGTTTCCAAAAGTCCCTAGTGCATTTGTTTGTATTTATCTTTCAACTTTACGTTGAGGCATAATTTCAAAGTTGAATTAAAATATGAACAAAATAGCCATATTGTTTTTCTGTTGATATGATACCTTTTTTATTTGATAGTAAAATTTCTTATCTCCTTATTTCCCACATAACTCTCATGGAGCTGCTTGGCCCTGAAGCCTACGGGGCAGGGGGTGGGATCTGTTGTGCCTGGAGCTTCGAGTTGGAGGCAAAGGTAGTGAGTCAGAGGATCAAAATCTGCTCACTGCAGTGACAAATTCTCACACACATACTACTCATATTCTCAAAAGGACTTATCAGCTTCATACTTCAAATTGACTTTGCCAGGAATTTACATTGCTATTAAGTTATACAGAAAGATGCCTTTTCAAGCCTGGCACCAGTGGCTTACTCCTGTAATACTAGCTACTCAGGAGGCTGAGATCTGAGGATCACAGTTCAAAGCCAGCCCAGGCAGAAAAGTCTGTGAGACTCTTATCTCCAATAAACCACCAGAAAACTGGAAGTGGCACTGTGGCTCAAGTAGTAGAACACTTGCCTTGAGCTGAAGAGCTCAGGGACAACACCAGGCCTAGAGTTCAAGCCTCATGACTGACAACAACAAAAGAACAAACAGAAAAGCATGCTTTTTCAGAAAGGATTATTTTTCTGGAATAACCTCAATAATGCAAACCATTTCTCTTCAGTTCCTTGCAAAACACATCCATTGTGTTCTTCAGTCAACTCCCTGCTCAGCAGCTTGTTTTTTCCTGTATGATAGCTACCCAGAATTCCATCTTATTTTAACAACTACACAAATATAAAAACCACAGCACCAAAATTGCAGTGGGAGCTCTGTTTTGTACTATTTCAGAACTGTATGTCATACGTAATTTGCAATAAACTTGAACACAGTGAAACTTAGAAAACCTTTCTTTCTGCTTCTGTTGTTTGGTAGTGATATGCTCTCTGACCAACTAGATTTAATTCCTTCTAAAGGATATTTTATTATAAAAGAGTCAAACAGTCACTAGACTAACTGCAGTTTGCCTTTCTCTGGCTCTACTCCTGTCTTTTTATTATTTTTCTTCCTGATTTTTCTCTCTGTGTTTCTTTGTGTGTGTATCTCTCTCTCTCCATTAGCCTTCCTTTCTCCCTTTCACCCCCCCTCCTTTCATCCCTCTTGTAATCATCTTGGCTTGAAACAAAAGGATGGATAAACATCTGTCTTGTTTGCTCTTGAGTTTTGTACTGCATGGACCCCGTACTAGATTAAAAATATAAATATAATGGGTAGGTACTAGTGGTTCATGCCAGTAATTGTTGCAGTGTTCACAAAGATTAACACAGCAGATGAATTTGATAGAACCCATCTTAACCAGTAGCTGGACATTGTGTTGTATACCTGTCATCACAGCTACACAGAGGCCGAGATCAGGAGTATCATGTCCCAGACTGGCCTAGGGAATAAAATGAATCCTAAACTCAAAAATAACCAGAGGAGGAAGGTCTAACTCAAGCAATACAGTGCCTGACTAGTAAGAACAAAGCCCTGAGTTCAAAGCCTAAACTCCAAATGAAGATGCATAGGACCTACTATGTATATTACAATCTGGATGGATTTGATATAGATAGATAGATACTATTTCATATATACTGTTTCCTTTTCTACTTCCATTTGGAAAGAATCCTGTCAGTATATTTTATCAAACTTTAACAAATACTCATTAATAAACTTACTACATCTATAATGATGTGCTGAGTTTTATATTTAAACTATACTAACTAGAATTTGTTCCTGGACTTATTTATTTGGTCAAATCTATGCTGTTTCTTTAAACAATAATAAAAACAAGGTGTCCAAAAGTTATTTTCTCATGCTGCCCTGGATTAATGACTCCTGATGAAAGGAATGTTTTCAGTGCAGGATAAGCACAACCCATATTTATCTGGTGCTCCAACATAGGGCTAAAGTTTCACCTATATAGTGCATGGTCCTGATTGCTTTGGGGAATACACTGTGAGTATGTATTCTTCTGCATGGTAAACCTATTATGTGCAGTTGTCTACTAAACTTGTCTTACAGAGGAAAAAGCAGAGGCCCTGAGAAGAAAAAGATTGTGCTATTCCTGGTTTTTAATTTTGTTTCCAGTCCCTTGAGTTAGTACTTTTGTTTTATGAACTGAAATCATGTCTATAATCTACTACCCTGGCAGGAATAATAACACACAGAGACATGACAGTGGATTCATAAAGTAATGATGAAGAGCAAATACCTCCCAATCACGTTACGAAATGCTGCTCCCAGGAAAGCAGAATCTATGTTCCAATTCCTCCGCCTCTACTTGGCCTGTCTGCTTTATTCTCATTAGCCAAGAAGGCATTAAAGTACCAAACAATTCTGCTCTTGAGAATGTCTCTATATTGCTGACTTCTAAGCTTTGCCCTCCAAGAATGTTTTAGACCCATGTCTCATTACCTAACACCTATATTGAACTGCATAAGTCACTCATCAACCCCCTGGACCCATTTAAATTCCTAATCACTTTTCCCTCTACACCAGGTATTATTCTCTATGTTGTTTCTTGTCAACAGCAGATTTAGCGATTTTGGGAGACCTGGATGGTTATAAAGGAGTTTTCTTACTTGATTTATTCTTCTACTCGAATCTCTCTAGCTTTCTGCTTTCTATATTATCTTTATGGTTAAAAGCCATTGTATTTCTGCTTTCTTTTATTTCATCCCAATTTTCATTTTTAATGTATTAAACTCTGAAAATTTAAATGTTAATTGTGTGTGTGTGCGCGCGCGCACTTGTGTGTGCATGTGCCAGCCTGGGGCTTGAATTCAGGTCCTACATGAGGTCCCTGAGAAATTTTTGCTCAAGGCTAGAACTCTATCACTTGAGCCACATCTCCACTTCCAGCTTTTTGGTGGTTAATTGGAAGTAAAAACTCTCATGGACTTTTCTTACCCTAGCTGGCTTTGAACTATGAGCCTCAGCTCTTAGCCCTCTGAGTAGCAAGGATTGCAGGCATGAGTCACTGGCAACCAACAAAAAGCTAATTTTTTTCATTGAGCTTTTCTGGATTTCAGAGATGCTCTGTGTGTGTGTGTGTGTGTGTGTGTGTGTGTGTGTGTCTTTGTGCATTAGTATATGTATATAGAGTAAGTGTATGTGCATGGCATGTGGTATGTGTGTGCATGTGTGCATGTGTGTATCTGTATGTGTGCATGAGGAAGTATGTGTATGTTTAATATTGCCCCTTGACCTTTATAATTCATGTAATGAGGAATTTAAAAAATTACTATTATTGCTACTTCATTATCTGCCAGTAGCTATTTCCTGTCTGCATAAAATATCTTTCCTTTGAATACCCTCTATTTCCCCTCTGTAAGGAATTTATTTTTCCCTTGCTTCATGGGGACAAATTCTGTTCATAACAGTCATTGCTGATAATGAGAAGAGTGTGTAAATCTTTGATGCATTAAAAAGAAATGGTGCCCTGGTGGGTCTTTTGCTCTCTTTTACCTTTTGAGAGTTTGTGGTGCAGTAGGCTGTGTAAAGTGTGTATACCATAGGTTGTGTAATATGTGTTTTCTTGTGAGTATGCAGGCACGCACAACCACACAAGCACATGCATGAGGAACATGATATTTCTCGCCCTGGATGAATACTGTTGCTTATTGAAGGTGGGAGATGATTTGCTTCTCCTTCTTCTTTGTGTTTAATAATGAGCACAATGCATTGCTCACAGGAGGAGCTCAGTAAGACTTCAGTGCCTCCATGAGCATAAAAACAAGTGACTGCTGACCCTGCTTCAGCAAGATGCTATTGCTAAAATAAGTACATATTGTGAGAGTTTAATGCATAAATATTTGCTCTTGTTTATAATATATAGGATGGTGTACCGAAAGGACAAGAATAGAGAATTTGAGTGGAGAAGGTTTGGGCTTCATGATGCTATTCACTGGATGTATGTTTTAGGATTTTTTTTTCAAGTTTCTTAGCCTCAGTTTTCTCATCTGTCACAAGACGGAAGTAAGTAACAGTTCCTAAATCAGGGGTATTGCGAGGATCCTGGAAAACCAGGATCTTCACTTCGATTCAACAAATCATTCTTGTACAGAGTAGTCTCCTGGGGCTTCTAGGCAGTTCTGAAATTGAGATTCCTCTCCTGTCATCCTGGTGTCACATGAGGCTATACATTTTGGCATGGTCTGAGATTCCTGGGTAACCCTAATGCTGCTGGTTCTCAGTGCCCAGTCTGAGGAGAAAGGCTGTAGGGCAAAGCGAGCAAGAGATAACAATGACAAATGGTAAGTGATGATGCCGTGTTTGTGTTCTAAAAGTGGAGGTATCTGGAGGTGTCATTCCATGTACTTAGGTAAGTACATTAGCAAGTACTTAGCAGGTATGAGGGCTAGGCCCAACCCACAGCACTACAAAATACAACAAACTAAAACAAAAGCAGAGTGTGACAGCAAGGAGGAGGAACCTGAGCTGGCAAGAGATACAAGGCAGGCAAGGCTTCATGGCAGAGGGCGATGCATTGGCTCATCAGGCAGAAGGAGATGGGTTTGGTCAGCAACGTAGATGCAGTCAGGAGCGGATTCCAGGGCTGAGACTGGGGAGGGTGGAAGAGTATGGACGAGGTCTACTTGGGATCAGGTGAGGAAGGGTTCATCTTCTTTTCCAGACTAAAATTCAATGCTGGAGTCCATAGGAAGACACGAGGCTCAGCAGAGTCAACACATGGTATATATTTCAGTCGTCTTTTTCAAGATTTCTACTTATTGATTGATTACCAAGTAGTTGAACAAAGAGGTTTCAATTCTATCAGTGGATCTTGACCAATGTCATTTTTGAGAGTGGTCAACACAAAGTATATTGTGCTACAACATTCTTCTCTTCAAAGGAATAAGATGAAGAAGCAGTAAGACTAGAGTGAATATGTGGCCTTCCTGAGGCTTTGGAGACCAAAAAGAAAAATAACTGAATTCTGACCCTACTGTTTTTTAGCTTTGATAGTTAATTATTTTGGTAGTACTAGGGTTTGAGCTCAGGACTTTTGTGCTTGCTAGTCTGAAGCTCCACTACTTGAACTACACTTCCAGCCATCTTTTTCTCTCATTTTTGAGATAGGTCTTGCTTTTTACCTAGGCTAGCCTAGACCATGGTTGTCTTTACTTATGCTTCCTGACATGTTGGAAGATGGAGTCTTGAGAACTTTGTTTGCCCAGGCTAGACTAGAACTGTGGTACTTCCAATTCCAACTTCCCATGTAGATGGGATGATAGGTTTGGAGCATTGTGCCCAGATATTCATTGAGATAGGGGTGGTCCTCCCAGGTTTTTACCTAGACTAGCTTGAACCTCTATCTTCCTGATCTCAGCCTTCCATGAAGGAAATACTGATTATAGATGTGAGCTAGCTTGTAATGGCTCACACGATTGTCAATTTTATTGGATTGATAGGCTCCTACAAGATTAATAGAGCATGCGTTTGGGTGTGTCTGTGGACATGTTTCTAGAGAGGATGATCTCTCTAAGGGGTACCATACCTTAGGGTATGATTGAACATAAAGCAGGAAAAGAAGTAGGCAAATCCAGACATACTTTTCTCTGCTACACCTCCCAGTTACAATGTCCTTAACTAAAATAAATCTTCCCTTCATTTCAGCTGTCTGTCAGGTATTTTGTCACAGAGACAGGAAAAGCTAACTATCATATCACCGTATCACCTTAACAAAATTAATTGACTTTCTGAATCTTACTTTTTTCATCAGTATGGTGAAGGCAATAAATCTATGAGGACAGAGTAATTGCAAAGGTAAAATGAGGACATTCAATAGTACTCTAGCACTGTTCAATGGCTGAGTTCTCTTTTGAATAAGGTCTTATATTTTTGCCTAGGGATGGCCTCAGATTTAAATCTTCCTTCCCATGCCTCCCATGTAGCTGTTATTATAGGTATGAACCACCATACCACTGTGTTAGTTGAGTTGGCATCTTACTAACATTTTGCCTGGACTGGCCTCGTACTGTGATTCTCCCAATCTCTACCTCCGGAAAAGCTGGTGTCATAGACCTACCTCACCATTCCCACCTGAAATCCTATGATTATTGATAAGATGAATCTGGGGCTTATATACATTCTTGATTAAGACATAACTTGGTAGGTTTGTATCGACTAAGTTCATAGATTGCTAGGTGAATTTTCTATGTGGTTTTCTTATGCTTCGATAGACCAGAAATTGGTGATTTTGTGACCAGGGATCAGATCCCATAATGCTGAGGGAAAACTTAGAAGGTCTCAGTAAAGAGTTGGAAGAATTTTTGTGTGTATGTGTTTAATGGTAAGAAAATCAAAGAAATGTTTCCTGTCTAAGAACATGCTAGGCGACAGTCACAGTACGGCCTAGGATTACATTGAGCAAACAGTTGAGAAGATTTTCCTGACTTAAGCAGATGTAGCGTAGGTAGCTTCCCGGTGCTTGACGCAGTGACTCTCTCCAGAACTAACACTTTCCTTTTTGTTACAAGACTCCCATGTTCTCCATGTTCGTTATTAGCAACATTTGTTGTAATAAAGTAATGTTCAAAAAAACTCATTGAGGTTTACTGCTAAGCTAATAGTCATTTGCTTTACAGATAAGAAAATAGTGACCCAGAGAAATTAGGAGACTGTACTGAAGGTTACTGACTATGCTGATTCTTAGAAGAATTCTGTCTGTGATTCCAGACCTCTCTTCTGAATGCAATAATTTATGTCTAAAAGTAGCTTTCAAGTGAGTCCTGGCAACAAGGATCATTTTCTTTCTTCTCTATAGAACTGAGTGTATGTGTGTGTGAGGGGGTTATTTTTAACAAGGCTTGCTTTACAGAGAGCTGTTTTTCAATGTTTCACTGTATTCAGAAACATCTTCCCCTCTACTGATTTCTACCAACTATGCCAGGCAGACAAGGCTGAAGATAGAAAAGAAGGGTAACACTTCTGGGTTTCAATTCTAATTGAATTCAGCATGGTTGTCAGTGATAGTTTGCTGAGTAGGGGTGAAGTAGCTGCAGCTGTTACTGTGATCCTGAAATTGAGGATTATGAAGGAGCCTAAAGCTAACATACTGTTGTGTGTAACTCCATTTTGATCATGAGTCAAAGGCATTAATTAGTTCTACATCTTGCTTTATTTCTTGACCCCCAAAATTAAATTCCCTCTGAATGACTCTCCTCACTATAATTCCAGAATTGAAATATCACCTGTGTGATATAGAACCTTGTATTTTATGTATGAGAGGAGCAAATATTCACTTGCTATACGTTCAAAGGATTTGCAGCCTATTAGCACTTATGGAATAAACAGCAACGTGAAATTACCATAAGTATAGTTAAGGTCTTGAGAGGAAGAATAAAGCTGCCAATCTGTGACTCACACTACTAGAAGGCTGAGATCTGAAGATCACATTTCAAAGACAGCCCAAGCAAGGAAGTTGGTGAGATCTTTGTCTCCCATCAGCGAGCAAAAAACCAGAAAAGGAGCTATGGCTCTAGTGGTAGAATAACAGCCTTGAGTGGAAAAGGTAAGGAACTGCACCCAGGCTCTGGGTTCAAGCCCTAGTACTGGCGCGCGCGCACGCACGCACGCACGCACGCACGCACGCACGCACGCACGCACACACACACACACACACACACAGAGTAGGAAGGTAAATCTACGTAGGCCCTACGAAAGGGATGAGTAGCAGGTAGGGCTGCAAACCTGTTGGAAAAGAGTATCGATTGAACCAGTTGGCTAGAAGCCAATTGGGAAGGAGAAGAGAACATTTTAACACACAGAGGTGTCAAAGAACATGGTCTGTGTGGGTGTTTATTTTAGTTTGATTGTGACTGGAAAAGTGTGTGGGGGGGTGTTGCATTTGGAAACAACTAGGAAGAAAAGTTGGAGTCAGATGATGTGGTGTCTTGAGTTCTACGCTAAGCTGTTCAGAATGTTCTATAGGAAACTGGGAACAATTAAAGTGTCTATTTTGTATTTATGAGCTATGTCCTGACATACAATTTTAGTAAAATATTGGCTCTGATTTAGTAAATTACTGACTACAGAATATAGTAAGGGGGGAAATTTGAGAAAATAATTTAGAGTGTGACCCATGACAATCTATACCAGTGGAGTGGCAACAATTAATAGAGAATAAGAGCAAATAGCTGAGGTCCACTTCTCTGTGGAAACTACCAGGTTAAATGACATAATGGGAGGTATGGAGGCTAGAGAGGCCAAAGGGTATTGATTAATTAGAAGTCATAGAATACTTGTAACTGAGACCAAAAGGGAGAAGAACAAACATTATAGAGTAAATTGCAAGGAACAATTAGAGGAAAGTGATGGTACCAGCCGAGTACCATACTATGTAAAAAAAAACTACCCCTAAATCTCACATCTTTCCTATCTATCTATCTATCTATCTATCTATCTGTCTGTCTGTCTGTCTGTCTGTCTGTCTGTCTGTCTGTCTGTCTGTCTGTCTATCTATCTATCTATCTATCTGTCTATCTACTTTTAGAAGTCCTGGGGCTTGAATTCAGGGCCTCATGCTACCTCATCTTGTTCACTTGAATGGTACTCTACCACTTAAACCATTGCACTAGCCTATTTTTTGCTGGTTATTTTGGAGATGGAGTTTTATGGAGGCTGGCTTCCAAACATGATCTTCTGGTCTCAACCTTTTGAATAGCTAGGCTTCTCGGCATGAACCACTGATACATGGACTATTTCCTATCTTAAATCACCCACATGTTGATTGAACTCAAAAAGTTCATGGGTTGGTGGAGTGGTGCTGCATATCCTAAGGGTAACCTGCTTTTATGTGTGAGTCTTTAGTCTATGGAGAAGGTGGCTGGTGTCTTTCTGCTCTAGAATGGCTTCAGCTGAAATGGCATCTCTGCCTGGTTTCATCACTCTGGTTTTCATAGGCCTGTTTTCATGACAGCACAAGATTCCAAGGTATGCCTGGCTTTGTTCAGATTAAGTTGGACTGACTTAGTACCTATCTCCAGTTTCTGGCCTAAGCAACTGGCAAAGCCAGTGTGATTTCAAAGGGCAAAACTGCAGAGATGTGTGGGTAAAGGCAGGGGTGGAGAGTGAGAGTCTTGCTATGATCTGTTCACTATAGTGATTCCTAATCATAGGGCGCAATCACAATAATTTAAAATATATATTCTGTTATTTGTATTAATCTATTTCTTAATCAAAATTTATTTACATTTTTTTCAGTTGGGGGGGCTTGAACTCGGCCTGGGAGCTGTCCCTAAGCTCTTTTAGCTCAAACCTAGTGCTCTACCACTTTAAGCCACAATGCCACTTCTGGTTTCCTAGTGGTTAATTGGAGATAAACGTCTCATAGACTTTCCTGCCTGGGTTGGCATTGAATCATGATCCTTAGATCTCAGCCTTCTGAGTAGTTAGGATAACAAGAGTGAGCCACCGGTGCTCACCCCCATCAAAATTTAAAATGAATATTGTTTAATATGAGCATAACATTGCTGAAGTCTTTGTTTAAATTTCCCTTGTTTCTTTGGAGTCATAGGAATATTCTTCTGGTTTCCCTTTCTTTGGTTTCTCCCCTTAATTGTATTCAAAAGTATTAATAAAGTTTTTTTCTTTTATTTAAAGGTACTCACAAAAGAATAATAGTACAAATACACAACCAGTTCTCCAACTGAAATATCTCAAAGCATTATCCCCATTCCTTTTAGCCATTACTTTGCAAAGGGCACTCATTCAATGAAAACACTTAAATAAAAGGGTCACTGGGCCTTCGCTGTCCCTTGGAGGAGACCTTCCTTTCATGGCTTGCTTCAAAGCTGCCTAGTCTGTTTTGGCTCTTTTGCTGGTGCCTGGTAAAATGTCACCATGGGCAAGGTATGCTTTGTCTCTGTGATTCTCCTACATCATTCTTATTAATGATGTTTTGCTAACCCCATGCAGAGTCTTTGAATTGCTGTCCCAGAAAAGACCACCCACAGTGAAAATATTAAGCCTATCCAGTGGACTCAAATGTGTCTCTTATGAAATGGAACCTTTATGTAAAGTAGACACTTGGGAAGTAATTATTATTAAATATGGGCCCTTTCATTGCAGCTTTTGATCCTTTGCATGCACCAATACGCTCTTCTGTGTTCAAAATGGAGACACTGTCATAGCCCAATAATAGCTTCTATACCAGGAAGAACAAAGGGTCTTTTTGAAAAATATTAAGTTACCAATTACTGCCACAATCATAGGCTTTGAATATGGTCGTGTGTATTCCTCTTAGTTAACGCATTCTCTGGTAATATTGCTGGACTTTGCGTTTGTTACAGGCTTCCAGAGAGTGTCTTTAAGCTGCTCTATTGAGATACAGATCAGATGGCTCATGTGTAAAATTTATTTTGATCAAAAAGGTTTGTGAGTGAGATTCAGACATGTAGTTTCTGATCCATGAAGGGAACTACCCTGAGCACAAAGCATGTTTGAAATTTTGTGTCCTGGTGAATTTTTTGTTTTCTCATGTCCAAGTAATTATTTTTATTGAATAAAAAAACCCTGTAGGTTAATGTTAGCCTACTCACACACAATTAAGAAAGTTAGCTAAAGCATTTTGAATTATTGTTCAGAAGAGGAAACTTTTTACTATCATTATGTTAGTAACACATTAGTAAAGATGTTAATTTCTTTCAGGCATGTATTAAACACATTCTTTCATGTGGCAGAAATTGACTTTGGAGAATGGAGTGAGGGATAGGCAAAGATTAGATGAAAGATTCTAGAAATAAAAAATTGTATTTCCCCTTAGAAACAGTGACATATGTAGGTCTGTCCTTTTATGAACAGATTCAATATGGTTAAGATGAGAATTCTCTCAGCTGACCTGCAGATTAATTGCTTCCCAATCTGGATCCCAGCTGGATTTCTTAATGTTGACAAATTGATTCAAAAATGTAATGGGAAAATAATGAAGCTAGAATAGCCAAAACAACTCTGGGAAAGAACTAATTTGGGAGCCTCATAGTATCTGGTTTTAAGATTTACTGGAAAGCTGTGTTAATACAACCTTGGTAAAGGAGACTCACAGAGATCAAAGGAAGACTTTCTAGTCCAGAATTAAACCCATATATAATGGAGAGCAAGCCACAATCCATGTGGAGTAAAGTCAGCAACATGTGAACCTGGGTTAATGCTACATAAATGGCTTTATTACATTTTCATTCTAGCAGGCTTTTTGCATGTTTGACATTTTTACTTTCTTAGTGGAGGAACATAATAGATTTATAAAGAGAAGTATTCAGAACTGAAACAATGAAATTTTGGAACATTTCTTTTAACTTTAGCTATTAAATTTCCCTCTGCACATGTTTCTTATGAATGTAAAAGCCATTGTTAACACAATAAGCATATGTAAATAGAATTTATCTTATTCATAAAACCACCAGAAAGAGAGTCAGACTTAGTTATTAGCTTTGTAATTGTGACTGGAAATGCATGTAACTGTATTACCTCATATTTATTCAAGACATTAAGAGTAGAGTGAAGCCACTTGACATATGAAAAATGCAAGCTAAATATTTTCAAGTTCCCTCTTTAGCTGTGATAGCCCACTGACCAATAAGGTGTCTGGTGGTAGGTAGCTAGTCCTACCATGCCAACCTACATAAGACTTTAAGACCTACACCTACTTTAAGACGTTTTTTGGAAAATATAATTTTTAAGTGTCAAGGTTTTGGTAAGATATTATTTGCAATAAAATTCATCCTTTTCAGTTCAACAAATCCAGGTACATATTACTCTTTGTAGTCAACCCTACCACTCACTCAATGATGTGTTGTCTGTTTCTAGAGCTTTAGCTTTTTCTAGAATGATTAATAGACAAACTTACAAAATAAGTGTTATAAAAAATAGATGTAGCTTTTTAAAGATAAGGTTGGTCTAATATACAATTTCCCTTTGAAATTGTACCAATTCTAAAGGTTTTAGCATAGTCAAAAAGTTGTACAGTCAATATCACAGCCAGTTTTGGAAAATTTTCATCACATCAAAAAAACCCAATATATTGATATATTGACTAATAAACTCAATTTATACATAAACTCATTTTATTGATAATACCTCTTTATTGATATTTCTATTTGCCTACGATCCTCTAATCCCACAGACCTAGGAAACCACTGCTGTTATCCACATAGTGGGAAAATGATAAATAAGATCATTCTTTCTATGTTTTACAAACATGCAGATTGTTCTTTGAGGTGCAATTCTACTCCTGTGTGTGTTTGTAACAGTACATATGCAGCATTTGCAGAAAAGCATGGGCACCTTACTTAGGCTCATGAAATAATTAAAAGCAGGAGAAGAGCCTGACGATCCTGCCTCCATTTTGTATTTATCTTTGCAATCACCTTGAAACCCAGGTTGGACAGAATCATTGGTACTTGTTTACAAGGGGAGATGGAAGAAACTGACCCAAAGAAAGGGAACACCAGAGCCTTTCAAGGATGATGATAACAACATCCATGCAGCTAATATCTGTGACACACAGTTTAAAGAAGGAAAGACTTATTTTGTCTAATAATTTCAGAGTGTTTAGCCCATGGTGGCTTGGCCCTATAAGAGTAGGCAGAATTTGATGGTGGCAGGAGTATATGGTAGAGGAGCTTCTTCACTTCATGATAGATCAGAAGAGAGAGACAGTGAGGGACCCAGGACAAAGTGTAGCCTCAAGTGGCTTATTTCCCCCCATTAGGCATTAGGTCTCCCTTCTCAATCCTGCCAGGACTTCTCAAAAAGCACCACTGGCTCATGTGGAGCAAAGCCTTTTTCCTTTTTTGGAAAGGTGGCAGGAGAGGAGGTCACTTCATATCCAAATCATGCAGTCTCCTTTCTTTCATTCACCAGTGGTGGTTTGATTTCCATTTCTAGATACCCTCACTTCCTTCTTCAAATAGCCAAATACCATTGGATGAACTAAAAAGCTGTCTGTTCACTTAATTTTTTGTCCAAACATTCAGAGAGGATTTTAAAAACCATTGACAGTTCTTCTACTGCCAAAGTGTACTAGCCAAAGCCATCTGCAAAATAAATTCTTTCTTGGTGAGAGAGCCAGACAGCTATTCTTTCCCCTTCTTTTGGTATAGGTTCATTTCACTTAAGTTTTTAGTGAAAATAAGCCCTATTTCTTCTGCTCTCAAATGATGATAGCAATATAGTCCGGCTCTAGCTAGAAATGATGTCTTTCTTGCAATTGAAATGAAAGTCTAAGGGAGATTTCTATGCAGTTGAAACAGCCAGATGTGCACAGTGGAATTGTTAAAGAAGTATAAATAAACTGCTTTCGTAGATTTCAAAGATTTTTCAGGATTTTTTAACTTTATATATGTCTGAAGCATTTAATCAATATATTGCTTTGTCTGCGTTACGTTAATTGACATGAGGTGTTTTCAGAACTAGACAAGATTGGTTATTTTAGGGTATAGCCCCAGATTCCTGAGACCTAAGGATTTGTAACTCAGTGTGGATGTACTTATTAAAGCCAGAATTTGAATTCATGTTCACTGACTTCCCATGAGGCATCTTTAGTATTTACCCATTACTCCTTAACCCTGGGTTATGCCTTCATCAATTCAACCAATCACATATTGAAAAGACTACATTTGGGAAAAAAAGAAATTGCTTCTGTACTTCAGAAACTATAGAGACTGTTTTCCATGTTATTTTTCCTTTAAAAAAGCAGCTATTTACATGAAATTTGCATTGTATTTGGTATTATAGTAATTCAGAAATAATTTAAAGTGTGCTAGAGGATATGTGTGGGTTGTATGCAAATATGGCTTCATTTTATATAAGAAATTGGAGCATCTGAAAATTTGAGTGTCTGCAGCTGGTCTTGAAACCAATCCTCATGGATACCAAAAGATGGCTATCATTTCTTTACTTATTCTGGGCTGAGTAGAGTTCAACAGATATTTTTATCTGCAAGAGATACTGCTACTTGTATGCTGGGTAAAATGAGTATAAGACCAAAGGTAGGGGCTGCAACTAATTGAAAGAAACTTGAGAAAGAGTTTTTTCAGGTGACCTCAGATAAAGCTGTTCATTCATTCATAAGCAGCAATGGACTGGTGCTTCTAATGGTTCAACTTGCCAGAACCATATGAGCAATACAATAGAGAAGTAGAAGACATCTATCTTCCTGGCAAAGACAGAATATATATAGTGGGAGTTGGATACTTTGAGGTAGAAGAGACAGAAGTTGGACAAAGATCTGAAAACCAGTAAACAAAAGTTGGTATGTGTCTCTGCCGGATAGTAAATCCAGAAACAGGATGTATTGAACAAACAGACAATATGCGATATGTTTGTCAGATTCAGGTGGTTTATTTTTATAATCCCAGCTACTCAAGAGGCTGAGATCTGAAGATTCCTGTTCAGCCCAGACAAGGAAGTCTGTGAGACTCTTATTAATTAACTAATTAACCATAAAAAAGGCCAGAAGTGGATCTGTGGCTGTAGAGAGCCAGCCTTGAGCAAAATCACTAAGGGGCAGTACCCTGGCCCTGAGTTCAAGCCCTAGTACTAGAACACATACAAACAACAACAACAAAAATACAGTGCTTTCATACAGTGGAATATTTTTGGCCTCAGAAATAAATGACATTCTGATACCTGTCACAATATGGGTAAATCTTGTAAACATTGTGCTAAAAGAAATAATCCAGACACAGAAGATCAATTGATGTTTGGCTCCACCTTCATCATCTATATCTACAGTCAGCAAATTCGTAGAGACGGGATGTAGGATGGTGTATGCCAAGGCCCTGGGAAAGGAGTGCAATAGGGAATTATTGTTGTAGCTACATTCTTCTTGGGAAGGTGAAAATGTTCCAAAAATAGTAGTGGTGATTGCACAACATTGTGGTTATACTTAATGCCACTGAACTGTATACTTCACAATAGTTAAACTGGTCAATATATGAACATCATGATGTATTAATTACCTTACTCATGTAACTGTAACCCATCTGTACAGTATCTTTACAATAAAAATATTTTGAAAAACTAGAAGGATGCAGTCTCTAATGCCAAAGGAGAAGGAACAATATACAGAATTTCTGTGACTGCAGACAATTTCAGAGATTTCACCTCAGCTAGGATGGAGTCCCCACAGCAAAAGACTGGGCTTGTCATTTGTTCAGAGGAAACACAATGGAATGTCAAGACAAGAAAGACAGACGTGTCATGCTCATTGTCATCGTCAATTGAATTTGTTGTGTGTGAGCCAGTACTGTGGCTTGAACTTGGGGTCAGGTTGCTGCTCCTGAGCTCTTTGGCTCAAAGTTAGCACTCTAGCACTTGAGCCACAGCTCCGCTTTTGCCATTTTTGTGGTTAATTTAAAGAGTCTCAACACTTTTTTTTTTCCTGCCTGGGCTGGCTTTGAATTGTAATCCTCAGATGTCAGCTTTCAGAGTAGCTAGGACTATAAGTATGAGCCACTAGTGCCTGTGAATATCTTATTCTTACTAAATGATGAGGCTAGACCTTCTTCCATTGATACCAATAGAAAACACACACACAAAATCACATTTTCATTTCAAAAAATCCTATAGTAATTTGGATGTTTTTCCGGCTACTAATTGTTTTATTTCTTTCACAGTCTTTTACTCTACATTTTTACTGGATAAATGTCCACACAACTACTATTTAGTTGAAGATTTATAATACAGTCAGAATTCTAGGTGTCTCCATAATTCTTCCTTCCAGTCAGCCTTTTCCCCTCTCTGCCATGCTTGCCTCTTGCACATACTTATCGTGTCTACTAAGTGTCAGATACTGATATAAGTATTGGATTAGTTAGCAAGATGATTCAGTAGTTCCCCCCTGCAACAGATCTCAGCTCAGAGATGGAAATAAACACATAAACAAACAATGTGCCAAATAGTCCCTCAGATATACATAGAAGACTCAGTAAAAGTAAGTGCTCCACAGGAGCTGGAGTACTTAGAAAAGGCTGTATCTTGACATGAGAATTTAGTTGGCTTTTGAGTGTTACTAGATAAGATTGAGAGAAGTAGAGTTGGAGGATGAGGATTTCCAGGTAGGGATTGAAATTTAGGGGCAGGAACATTCATTGCAGAGGACAAGTCCTGCTTTATTGCATAATTGATAACATAATGTTGCCATTTGAACACTGCAATGGATAATTTAATTTTAATCTTTTTTTACTGCCTGATATTTTCCATAAAGAGCAAATATGGAAGAAAGGCAAGATATAGTTTGTCTTCAAGCTGAGGTTTTCAAGTGATTCAAGCCAAGCCCTACCCAGGTAGGTGGTCCATGGGATCCATCTATTCAGCAATGGCACAGCTGGACTATGGAGATAGAAGATGCTCTGAGAAACAAACCTGGGCTTCGCAGAGGTAGTTCATGGTCCCCTGCTGTTTACCCCATGGCTACCATTTATACAACTTACTAAGTTAGTGGACAGATGTACTCATTTATTTACTAATTTTGCCTGGCTTATTTGTCTTGTGTTTTTAATGTAATTGTGTCTCAATACTAGCCACTAATGATTATAATTTGAACTTCTACTCAAGACAGTGTATTTCTAGTGTAATTGTTTCTCAGTAGTAGCCATTTGATTATATTTTGAATTTCTACTTAAGACAGAATTATCTCCTTGTAATCATTTGTATGGTGAATGTTTTCAAAGAACAGATACATATATGTGTGTATGTTATGTAATGTACAATATATACTATGTAAGTATTATATATATGTTATATATACATATATAGTGTGTATAGTGTATGTGTGTGTGTTTGTGTGCACCTGTCCTAGGGCTTGAACTCAAGACCTATGTGTTATCCCTGAGCTTTTGTGTTCAAGGCTAGCTCTCTACCATTTGAGCTACAGCTTCACTTTTGTCTTTTTTTGTGGTTAATTGGTGGTAAGAGTTTCACGAACTCTCCTGTCTGGGCTGGTTTCAAAACGTGATCCTCAGTTCTCAGCCTCCTGAGTAAGTAAAATTATAGATGTGAACCATTTATGCCTGACAAGATATTTCCTTGGCAAACTTTAGTAAACTGTCCTTGATCCAAGTTGTTGCTAAGGAAAAAAGATCTTTCCAAATTAGCAAAATAGATACCTGACAACTTAAACTGTTTTAAAGGGAGTTTACTTTTATTAGATATTTTGTTGGCACAATTATTTCAGTTCTATGTAGGCATTATTGTATAATGGAGACCTATTTTATGGAAGAATAAACCTTTTTTGACTAGCATATTAATTACTAGCCCAAGGAACTCCCACAATGAGTCAAAACCTTATTATTTTAAGCAGACTTCATATATCCTATTTCCCATTAAAAAATCATTTTTCACTGGATTAGGACAGAGATAAATCTCACCTTCTCTCAATACATTTCAAACATATTGACATATATTTCAAGGCACAAATTATTTTGTAAACCCACCTGTAATTCTAATAATGTGTGCATCATTCCCTGAGTAGATAGGTGATTAAAAGTAAAGGTTAAAAAATAATATATTTCTATAAACAATTTTCTAATAAAACCTAAAAGTGGTCATTTCTTTTTTATGCTGTTTCTGGTGTATTTAAATTAAGAACCCTCAACTAATACTTAGAATTAATTAGAAGAATCAGATGCAGTATTATTTTTAATGAGTTTCCTACTTTACTGCCCAGTTTGAACCACAAAGTATATTACCATGAAAAATGTGGTCCTCTCCATGTATAAATATGGCTTTGAATTCTTTTTCAAATACTTTTATGACCTTGAAATTTGGCAGGAATTCTACCCTTTCACCTCTTTCCCTTTTCCAAAGAATTTACAAGCTATCCTAACTCTGTGGATTTCAAAAAAAGAAAATCATTATTTGCTTTGCTTTTTATTAATATAGAATCCATACAACATGAATTTTTACGCATTTTCTGTATAAAATTATTGAGAAATAAAATGAATTTAACTTTTCTGATATTTTGTAGTATATAAAACCTTCTTACATGTAGTTTTATAGCAGAACACAGAACTGAATGGAATAGAGCCTTCTACAGTAGGTAAACTTTTAATAGGCAATCTGAGCCAATGGTGCAACTTAATTAAATCTCTAAATATTTAATGCTCTGTTTTGTATTTGTACTGTTCTCTTGAAGAGCAGTGTGGATTTGTGGGAATCATTCTTGAAGATTGATTACAGATGAGCATCTAGAAAGACAGACATGTCTGCTTTAATTGGCTCTCTACTTGTATGATAAGAGACCTCTACTGCATGCAGGTGAATGATTCCAGTTTTTCCAGTGCCTCTCACTTCATGACAATTTGCCCAGAACTATTGGGAAGCCATGTTTACTCTTCCAGACCATTTCCACGGGTAGTGCGTTGTACAGAAGGAAAAAAAAAATCAAAGGGTCTGCTGACTAGTCAGTGTTCCAAGGACCTGAAGAAGTGACCTTGGTTCCATTGGTAGAGTGAGGCAAAAGACCTTAAGACTTTCCCACTTATTTTCCTAGCTGTGTTGCTATAGTTCATCTCTGAAATGTCCCATTCAGGCCTGGGTGTTGCTCCAGTTTTGCACTCTTGAGATGTGTTGGAAACCTTTAGAAGTGGACCCTAAGGATAGGAAGTTAGGTCATTGGGGACATCCCTCAAAGAGACTTGAGGGACCCCAGTGCCTTTCTGCTGTCTTTCTTTGCCATCCCCTTCCAGCCCCCCATGAGGTTAAAGAGCCACCTCTACCATACATCTGCCATGATATCCTATGCGATGTGTTCCTGGAAAGCTATGAGCCAAAGCAAACTTTTCTTCTTTCTTAAGAGCATTTATTTCAGATCTTTGTTATGTAATGGAAAGATGACTAACACACTGGTCAAGTACTAATCAGCTTCAGAGCCAGAGATCCTTGGTACATTTGGTCTACAGAAGAATCTTTTCAGAATTGAACTTTATTCTGACACGATTGTTTTATAATATGCAAAAACACATTGCTCTTGTTTTTTTTAATAAAATCTATGAGACACATGATGAAGAAAAGACTAGTGCTGTAGGCAAACACTTGGCAGACAATATAGATGTCAGTGTGATAGAAACCATATGTTGCTGCTGTGCCAGTGGAAAAAGAAAAAAAAAGAACTAGAAGGCAAAGGTAATGTCAGCTTATGCTCCAGAGCCAAGGGCTATATTCATCATGAGCCTAGGCCTCTATTTTCAAATGAGGGAATAAAGTAGGGGCTGGCAAACTATAGCCTGAAAGTCCCTGTTTGTTTTTGTAGACAAGTAACTATTAACACACAATTATATATTTTCATATACTAATCATCTATACTTGCCTTCCCACTAAAATGGTAGTGATGGGTGAATAACAATGGATTCATATAGATTCCAACAGAAACGATGAAGCCTGAAACATTTGCTACCTTGACTTTTACAGAAAAAGCTTAACAGTATCTAGGATAGATGAATGAATATTTTATAGAGAGATACATTCAACAGGTATCTTTACATTATACTTCTAATTTCCTCCTTCCTTCCTTCCTTCCTCCCTTCCTTCTTTCCTTCCTTCCTTCTTTTCTTCCTGCCTTCCTGCCTTCCCTCCTTTCTTCCTTCCTTCTTTTATTTTGTTTATGCCGGTACCGGGATTTGAACCCAGAACTTGGGTATTGTCACTTAGATTTTTGCTCAAAGTTGTCACTCTACCACTTGAGCCATACCTCCACTTCTGGCTTTTTGGTAGTTAATTGGAGATGAAGTCTCCTGGACTGTCCTACCTGGGTTGGCTTTAAGCCAAGATTCTCAGATGTCCTCAGATTATAAGCATGAGGCACTAGCATCTGACCACTCCTAGTTTCTTTGATGAACATCTCAAAAACAGTATTCTATAGATCCCAAATAAAATCATTATTCTAAGAATTAGTAATAACCCCTTAATATAATTTGACATCCTCATATGAAAATTTCTCAATTGTTTCTAAAAATGTTACTTATAATGATTTTTCCAAGCCAGAGTTTATCCAGGACTATTTTTGCATCTGGGGTATGTATCTTTCAAGACTCCTTTTCTTGAGACATATGGCTTTGTCGTGATACTAACTTCCTGAAAAGGGCATGCCATTTGTCTTGTGGATTATATCTGGAATACATCTGGTTGCTTTCAACCATCTAGTATGTTCCTTTTCACTCTGAATTTACTTAAACTGGAAGTCAGAATGTAATTGAATTTGGGTTAAATAGAGGAAAGACTGTGTGAAAAAATGATCTTCAAATCTGTACCAATCCTGAAGATTTGCCATGTATGGTGATACTAGAATTGACCATTAGCTTAGTCTATAAGTTATTTTAATAATAAGAAAAATGGCAGTCAGTATGGAAAGTAGAACTTGCCAGTGGACACTGACTTCTTTTTCTACCCTTTGTAGATGCCTACTATGCATTACAACCTGATCTTGATTCCCCTTCACTTGTTCAATAGCTTTGTGCTTGAATTCTATTTTGACTCAATGAAAACCTGCTGTGATTTATAAGATTATTTCTTTGTTGCTTTGTATGTCCCTCCCCCACAGTATAACTCCTGATTTCACTGTATTTGATGTCAGTATAATCTGTGGAGGGGAAGGGAAAAAACAAGTCGTTTAAATAAGGATACAGGTGGACCCATTGCAACAATGAGAAGTACAAGTTGTTATGTCAAAAACGAACTTTACAACTTTGGTGGGGCCGGGGGGTGCGGGGAGGATTGGTTGGGAGGGTGGGGGGAGGATGGGATGGGATGGGAAGGGGAACAAAGGAGGAGGCTACAATGCTTGATAAGAAATGTACTCATTATTTTTCCCATGTAATGGTAACCCCTCTGTACAGTATTTTCACAATAAAAAATAAAGAAAAAGAAAAAGAAAACCTGCTGTGGTAGCTTAGTTGAAAGAGCTTAGGAATATTTTCTTGATGATTGTGCCTTGTTTGGATTTTGGTTTGTTGAGGGTTTAATTTTTGTTGCATTTATTTTTAAATGAAAGAATGTCAAGGGGAAATAACAAAATGGTGATGATTCTATAGCTTGGTAGTCACTTGTGAAAGAAATCTAAAATGTGGTTACCGAGACAGAAAAAGTAAACAAGTTGTAAGTCAATAATTATGTTTAGGCAACTGCAACTACTACAAACCTTCGACGCAGTTTTAGAGTTCAGAAATTTCTTAGCATAGAAGGGTACAGAGCCAGCAAATTTAATTGCTATGAAATATACCAGATGATGAAGGATTAATCTGCCCGAGGCAGAGACATGATAGCACCTGCAATGTTTTTTGAAATAGACTTATGTTAGTTTAGAATATGTTTTTGACTTCACATCTGTTTGCTTGTGCTTTACAGTCCAAGTTTAGATATTTGACACATTTCCCCTAAATCCTGTGGAATAGTTTGGTGTGTGTTCCAAGGACTGTGAACTTAGAGGCCTTTAAGGCAAGAGGAGGGTTTGAGTGAGAGGTGGAAGACACTGCAGACAGAAGAATGGGTGAACTTAAAAACAATTCCTACCAGGTTCAAAAAGAAGTTTCCACCACTGCAGACAGTTCTTCAGAATCCCAAGCTCCTCTGAGGAAATATGCCTAACAGCACCCTCAGAACCTCGGGGAAACCTCCCACTGGGGTCCCTAAGTCACTACTGTATTGAGTTCAGAGCAAAATTAAGAAGCAGGGACAAGAGCTCCATAGAATGTAGCATGTGGTGGTTAGGGATTATGGTTTAGCATCATGGGTTGAATTGTGTGTCTCTTCATGAAAAAGCATAGTAAAGCCTGGACTTGAGGTAGGACGTTTGAGTTCAGAGTGAAATTAAGGTATAAGGAAAGGAACTCCATAGAATGTAGTATGTGATGATAAGGATTATGGTATAGCATTATGGGTTGAATTGTGCTTCTGCTGCACCTCTTCCCCCCCCCCCTGCAAAAAAAAATAGTGAAGCCCTGACTTGAGGTGCCAGTGAATGTGACCTGGTTTGGAAATGAGGTCTTCGTACAGGAAATCAAGCTGAGATGAAGTCATTTGAGTGCATCTTAATCTAAAATGAATGACATTCCTGTGAAATGTTGTGCTAGGACAAAGTACAGAGGAGTTAACTTTGGTCAGGCCATTAGACATTAGAGCATCAGACTTCCCGGTTTTAAGAAAAGTGTCTGCTTAAAAAGGAACTGCCTACGACTTGTTTGTGAGGGCTTAGAATCAGATTCTAAGAATGTTAGAAGTGGATTCATTACTGTCTGGTTTGCTATTACCCTTGTTTAGGCAGAATTTTAACCACATTCTGCTGATTAGATATTTGAAGGATTTGGGTGAAGAAAGGAAATACTGGTAAAAGATTGTAGGGGAGGGATCAGGAAGAGGTATGGAGAGCTGCAAAACTGGACTGAAGGCCTGTCAGTGAACTGAGGAGAAAGGAGGAAAGGTATAGACTTTAATGTAGTTCTACTAAGTTCATAATAGAGAATCTATGAGTAAGAGTTGTCAGTTGAGAGAATCTCGAGTTGGGCAGGAAGGGTCACGTTGGGGCTCTAGAGGATCTCAGTGATTGGCTGGGGTCTCCTTGTAAGAAACATAGCAGATGTGTATGTGGAAGGCCTGGAGACTTTGCAAGCATTTTCCATCTGTTCACTGTAAGCCCTGCTTGGATGAGAGCTGAGTAGTGTAACCTCATGACTGCCACCACCACTGATGGTCCATGACAGCAAGCAATATCAAGTCTCTCTCCTTTTTTCTCCTTCTTAAACTCCATGTCCTTATAGCAGTCACTTGGTTGGATGAATAGGTGCGCTCAACCGTCTCAAAGAGTGACCTTTTGCACATGGCTTTAACACTTTAGAATTTGCTCCAAAGGAAAACGCTTCCATAGTACAAGTTTGCTACTTACTGCTTATGAATATGGTGCCATAATCTGACAGATAGATCGATGTTTGCTAACCAGATGATATGCACTTTAAGGCCCCAGGAGAGAGAATGAAATTATCCTATCTCCTTTTTACTTCCCTACAGAGTGTTAAGTAGAAAGCTGAGGCAGGTAATCAAGTAGGTTTCATGTATGGTTGAATAAGTTTATTCTTCTCCTCTCTACTTACATGAATTATTTATTTAGACTGCTAATGGTTTCTGTCAGACCTCTTTCTTCCTTGGGTTCTGAGCCCGACTGTTTATTCACTTTTAATAACTAGGAACAGGTGATTATGGCCCCAAAGAGGGGTGAAACTACAGCACTAAAATGATCTTCTGGTGCTTTACAAATCTGTAAGTTAATTTCTTGTTTGCTTTAATTTTGCTATAAAATTTAACAGCATACCAATCTATGTAGGTCAACTTCAGGTAGGTAAAAATCTATTGCTAGTAAAACAGAGTGTGTATTCCTGTCCTTGAATTCATAAGCAACATGATCAAGTGCCTGATACTCTCATTTGGTGATTAAATAATGACCTTGATTTGCTACAAAGTAGATTTAAAAAAGAAAAAGAAAAAAATCCACCCTGTATTCTCTTGAATTTTTATCTAAATTTCTTTCTTGTCAGAAACACATTTTCATTCTTTATAGTGCCAACCAAATCTTTAAAGGAAGACAAATAATCTTCAGGTCACTCAGACACCCTGCAAAACGTTTTGAGTTTAGAGCAAAATTCAGAGCAGGGAAAGGCGCTTCATAGCAGGTCGTGTGTGATGAGAGGGATTGTGGTAACACTATGGGTTGAATTGTGCTCTCCCAGAATACATAATGAAATCCTGACCTAAGGTACCGTACCAATGAATGTGGCCTGGTTTGGAAATGAGGCCTTTATGCCTGAAATCAAGCTAAGATGAGGTCTCCTAAGAGCATCCCAATCTAAAATGAGTGACATCCCTGTAAGAAGAGGGAATTTTGAACAAAGACAAAATGCTTCAGATGTTGGACGAGGCAAGGAACGACTCTTCCCTAGAGGCTTGACAAAAAACATCGTCCTGCCCAACCCTCAGTCTCATACTTCCGCCCTCCAGAGATATAACAGAATAAATTCTATTGGCTTACGATACTCTGGTATGGCAGCTGTAGGAAAATAACGTAGGTGAAGGTTACATCATAGCAAATAGGTATCTTTCAACTTATTTGGATTGGTAATACATAAATATGCTATATCTTGGTTAGTGGGCCAAGTACTCGCATAGAATGCTTAATACTGTGTTTCGTAAACTTTCTTGTACTGGTACATTGAAATGGTTTACATATTTTATTTAACTTGTTCCTGGGTGGAGGCAGGAGGATTAAGAAGAAAGCTTCAGTTTCCTCAGCCTAAAGGATATAAAAAGAAGTGTTTACTCTGGGAACAGGATCAAGTTCCATTTGTGCTGTAGGCTCCCGAAAAGAATAAAAAAGTGAAATTTTTATAGGTAGGAAGGATCACTGCCAAATGGCCTCAAGTGAAGTATCATGTTAAAATACTTTACCTCTTGTCTTCTACTTGTCATTACTGAAAAACATATTTCTTTGGTGTTATAAATAATGTTTCTTTGTATAGGACTTAGGCTAAGCAAAGGAAAGACTTGCTTTGGAATGTCTGAATGCTCCTAGGTAGAATCAAAACACAAGTACATAAGTGTTCTATGTTGAGGTTGTGAGCCATTGTTATGTTCAGCTCAGTGTGCTACCCTGCATTATAAATTACTATGGCTGTCACTACCATATACTGTTAGACACGGGTTGTTCTTTACACTATTGACATCTGTCCATTGGAAGGGTCTCTGGAGTGTTGTCTATGGTGGCAAAGAGGAAGGGACATATCTGTGATGCTATTGTCCTGCTGCAGATACAGACTATAGAAGATGGTATGTTTTCCAGTCTTCTGTAGAAACAAGTGGTTAGCAAGATTTTTCAAACACACATTAAAATATCTATGTTTTTGGCCCATGCCAGTGGTGATGAGGACTCTGCTCTATTTTACTTGATTATATCTTTGTTGTAGACACATGGTAGCTTATACTAATGGTTTTCCATCGGGAGTGTGTTTTCACCGGCTTTGTAGCAAAGTGAGGCAGGTCATCAAGTCTGGCCAACAAGAAGTGGATGTTTCAGAGAAGACAGATGGCAGGTTCTGGTTTTCACTGAAAAAAAAATCAGAGTCTCTTAAAGAGAA
This sequence comes from Dipodomys ordii, assembly GCF_000151885.1. Classification (NCBI taxonomy): domain Eukaryota; kingdom Metazoa; phylum Chordata; class Mammalia; order Rodentia; family Heteromyidae; genus Dipodomys; species Dipodomys ordii. The sequence goes on from NW_012267356.1 coordinate 984,277, forward strand.
CAGATTTACTTGAGAAAAAGCTAGATGTATTAAAGTAAAGTGATTGTAAAGCCATGGTACACATCCAAAAGAAACTCAGGGCAGACAGCTTGATTAAGCTGTCAAAGATCACCAACTCTATTAGTTACATTTATGGATAGGGTTTAATCATTATGCTAAGGATATGCATGTAATTGTGGAGTTTTACAAGAAATGGAGAGCATTTCCAAAAACCAGAGAATATTGAGTGGTTTACCTAAAAAGCATCCTTAGAACCAAGCTAGGTATTTGAGGTATGGTGTGTGCATGAAACCATGACTGTAATGTTATAAAAAAAAATGAGGTCTACATGACCTCCCAAGGGGAAAAATCTCTGTTGAGATTGTTGCTGGGGACCATTGATTGGTATGTCAAGAAGTAGCTTTAATTACACCCAACTGTTACTCCAGGACAATGCTAAAGCAGGATGCTTGCCAAAATGTATCTATATGCTATATTAATTTCCAGTGCCTGTCTCCTCCTCCTCCTCCTTTTCCTCCTCCTTTTCCTCCTCCTCTTCCTCTTCCTCCTTCTCTTCCTCCAGCCTTGTCTTCTTCCTTCTTGTCCTCCTCCTTCTTCCTCTTCTACTTGGCTACCCATATCAGTTGACTTTTGGGGTTCTCAAGCCTCTGTTTAGATACTTAATGTGATGGTGCAAACAGGAGCTGCCCCCTTGATCTCACACACTGAACACCTACCACCCTGGAATAGTCCTTAAAGGAGAAATAAACCTCTCTGTCTCATTTAGGTTCCTGTATTTGAGAGGGAATTATTTATTTCAGCCATATCAATTGTGTCCTAACTAACACACACAAATACCCTGTTATTGATAGGCTGCCAACATTTCAACTATCTTTGTTTTATATGTCTATATCTATTATCTATCTATCTATCTATTTATTATCTATCTACCTATCATCTATCTATCTAGTCTGTTACGGGGCTTGAACTCTGGGCCTGGGCACTGTCCATGAGCTCTTTAGCTCAAGGTGAGTGCTCTACCACTTGAGCCACAGTGCCACTTCCGGTTTTCTGCTGGTTAATTGGAGAGAAGAGTCTCACTGACATTCTTGCCTGGACTGGCTTTGAACCTCAATCCTCACATCTCAGCCTCCTGAGTAGCTAGGATTATAGGCATGAGCTACCAGCATCTGGCTCATTTCACCGATCTTTTGGAATCAAATATTAAACCTCCAGATGACTAGTTTTTAAAAGCAGCCTGCAGTTCAAAGGTGCGGTACATTTTTTAGTGTTATTGATTCAATTTCATGTTTCAGAAATGTCTATCACTTAAAGACTGTTTAGGGGCGAGTTGGTTCTAACAGTCTGTTCCAACATGATTTTCAGAAAATTTGAATTAATAAACAATATACTCCACTTCCCTCCCCCCCCCCCGCAAAAAAAAGAAGATGTGGAATGGAATTTGCAGACAGGAAATTTGAACAGTACTGGGTGTAATGACTTGTACCAGTTTCTTCAGAGCATGCACTGAAATGTGAACGCCTTTAATTTGGTAGTAGGAGGAACATTTATGCATGGTGTGCCTATTACTTGACTTTGAACCACTCTTTTTTATATATATTTTTATTGTAAAGATACTGTACAGAGGGGTTACAGTTACATGAGTAAGGTAATAGTACATTTCCTATCGAGCATTGTTACCCCCTCCTTTGTTTTCCCCCTCCTATCCTTTCCCTCCCCACCATCCTAACTCCTTCCTTCCCCCCCCCCCAAGTTGTAAAGTTCATTCTATTTGGAACATGTATTTTTCTGTGGAGCTAAGTACTCAGCATAAACCAGTATTAACACAACCATATGGCAGTTTACAAGTCTACAGAGTACTCTTGTCTCTACTAAAGATAACTATGAATCTCACCCCATTCTGATGCATGGCAAACTTTAACTCAGAAACAAATGGAGGAATATCCTCCTTGGATCTCCTGGACTATGACACAGGTCACATAGGAACTACTAGTATTTGCCTTTATAGGAAGCAAATGATATATATCTGAATTATGAGATAACATTGGGACAATAAAACATTTTATTTGTTTTCTATTATTTGGACTACATGTAGGATTTTGTTGGAGGGAGAGTGTATTTGTACAAAAACTAAGTTAATAAATCATTGTCGGTGTTTGCAGAGCAGAGTTAGGTGAAAACATACCAATTGTAGAGGAATGTGTCTGTATACTTAATTTAAATGGCACCTGCGAGACATGGAGGGTTTTTGAGCAAAGAAGGAGCAAAGTGGACCTTGCTTTTTGAAACTACTCTGACAGAAGACAGTGGTTTAGGGTGGGCATTAGAGGGATGCAGGATTTTCAGGCAGGCAGTTTCTCAATACCTAGGGGAGAAACAGAAAGGGAAGATTATTCAGGAGTAATTTCCAGAATCTCCATGTTAGAAATGCCACCATTGGCATTACATTTCATATAGATCTGAAATATGGCTTTTAGAGCCATCAATGAGGAGTAGAAGATCAAAAAGTCAAAGCACACAAACTACCTTTGAAAACACTTGCGTCAACAATACGTTCAGGTCTGCTTTGACATCTGTTGTCACAGTGTTTGGGACATGGGTTTAGCTTATGTCCCATTACTCTCCTTTCCTAAGTGTACAAGTGCGGAAGGGTTGAAAGATGTCATTGGTATATCACAAGTTATTTGCTCTCCAATTGAATTTCCTGTGCTCTTAAGACAATGGTTGAATTCTGTTGAGGAAACCTGTCAAGTATCGGGGCATGTGTTTTGGAGGTTCCTGGATATCTGTGGTTCTCATATGGTATCATAATATGAAGCCTAAGCAACTTTTTGCCACCAATGTTCAGCTTTTGTAAATTCTTAATTCTTTCTCTTTCCTCCCCTTTCCTTCTCTTGCTTTCCCTTCCCTTCCTAACCTTCCTCCTCTCCTCTCTCCCTTTTCTCTTTTTCTTTCTCCTCTTTTCTTTCCTCTCTTTTATTTCTCTCTTTCCCTCTTCCCCCTCTCTTTCTTTGTTATCTGGGATGGCCTCAAATTCCTTCTAGTTCTCTATATTTTTCTTTTTCTTACTAAATGTAAATAGATATACTTCAGCATCACAAAGATAATTTGGCTTGTGCTGTCTGGAATCCTAAGAGAATTTAGGTACATTTTTATTCATTTAAAATAACCTCTTCCACTATACTAAAGTGCACCCTAAATTTTTCATTGTTTTAAAGTTTTTATATGGTCAAAGAGGAACAAAATGTAAGCGCAGTTATTACAACAGAGCTAATGGGGCTCGTTCATTCTCTTCTGCAAAACAACTCATTTCTGCTGTCCCAGCCTCTTCTTCACTTACAAACAGCATGCTGTATATTCCCCGAAAGGTTTCCTAATAGCACACCACTAGGGAATGGTCCACATCTAGATTGGTTTTAGTATTTGCTCTGAAGTTCTGCCAATAAACTTTCCTCATACCAATCCTTGGGAAACGCTGTAGTTCGTTGGTTAGCTGGGATGCCAAATGCAGGCATGAGTTAACTTAGAAATAATTATTCTGTGAAAGCAGCAGCAGTTAAATAGACTGCCTCAGTTGCTGTAGATACAGGTGAATGCTGTGTTTTTTAACAATGGTTCATTACCTGGCAGATACAGGTGCTGTAGGTCTTGACCAGGAACATAGTCTATGGACCTTGGTCTGCAATGTACTGTAGCTGGGAGTTGAATCTCCCAGTGAATTCTTGACTCTTTTTCTCAAGTTGATTCCCTAGGTTTAGTCAAAAGCTTGCAGTACCATTTGTTTACCTTGGCAGGACAGTTACCCAGTTCTGGGGAGGGTTATCATTTATTAAATGAGCAGGGAACTTCATTCTGTCAGGAACCACTTAGACATTTATAACATCATCATAGACCAGACAAAATGATCAATACAGGCAGACTGGCCACAGGTAGCTGACAGGAAGCATACTTATCTGTGCTGTCATTTAACAAAATGGTTGTGTGGGGGCTTATACAGCCTGTGGGCCTGATGTTCTCCACCCCCAAGTACCTTCTGAGTTTGTGGAATGATGACACTGATCCCAATTAGGCCCATAGAGAACTTCCAGTGACAGGATGTTTCTACATTGTCAGCCAGAATAGTTCAAGGCCCAAGTACAGGCAGATAGGATGCTCGTTTGCCCTGCCCTTACTTCCAGATGTTCTGTCTCTATACCTTCCACCTTCTTATAGCTCCTGGAGGGGTCTCAGCTTCTCTGAGATCTCCATGTAGTATCACAGGCTCTTCTTTCTTCTTGCATAATGTTTTCTCTACTATATTCATCTGAAAAAAATCCCACTAGCTCAATAAATGATTCCACAGTTTACTAAAGTACCCCCCTCTATATACAGTACATTGTGCTAAGTATGTACAAAATACTCAATTGCAGTTTGGAATTGGTTTAATTAATCCTTGAATAAGCCTAGTCATAAAATGATCTGCCACATCAATTTTCCAGTTCTTACACTTCATGTACAACTTTGTGAAATCTTTTTTCCCCTCTTTGTATTGTGGTATGGTTGCTTGTTTTATCTGTATATTTTTTCTTCCTCTGATTATTAGTACTTTGAAGACAAGACTTCCTATGCATTGATTTGCTTATTTTTATTTTTTAGTGAATGGCTCAATGTATTGTGCAGCACAAAACTGAAAGCTGATGAGCTTTGGTTTGAATTTCAACTCCGACTTATTAGGTGGACCAGTGAGTTACTTTTCAAAATCCTGAATTTCCCTTTTACATACTGGAGATAAGAACATCCAACACAGACACATCAATGAGACACAATTGTTTTCCTTTGCATTTGCTCTGTCCTTAGACCCTAAATGAGTTGAGGTACAATGTCTCACACAGCAAGTATATGGCTTTACACATCATTCATGAGCCCACAAAGGTGCCATCCATGAGCAATTGTCTTCTTGTCACTTGTTAAGACTTTGAAAGTAATAGGAACGCATGAGCTCATGGCACACAGGCCTTACCATTAAATGATGAAATTGGCATGAGTTTTTGTATTCTTTCTTGATGTGGGTGTCTCTGCTGATTGGGCACTGGAAACAGTATACTTACCCTCCAGCTGTCTTACACAGAAGCTATTCGGCACTACCTTGGTCATCTTTCTTTCTTTTGACAAGATACAGTAATTCTTTGAAAATCGAGTCATACATATTTTTTCCATCCTGAAGAGTTTAAGCAACACAATAAATAAATTTATTATTCACACTGTGTTGTATTAATTCTCCTTGCCAAAGGGGATAAATGAATTTAGAAGGAATTTCCGGAAGGATATCTGGGGACCTAAACATAAAAAATCATAGTTTTATTTTAAGCTTGTCAACAGGGTGACAAGTGCATGAATTGTAGCCCAGCTGTGCGGGAAGCAACTCATAAATTCTGTTCCCCACTGTGTTTTATCTTGCCTGCCACTTTCCCTAAAATGGAAATAATTTTTAATATCATAGAGAGAAAGAGATGGGAAAATACTACTTTCATTTGTAAAAGTGGCAGTGTAGTGGGCAGCGGTTCACAGGGAGGCTGGTCTGTTTGGTTTGCTGGCCTCTGGGAAGGTGAGATGCCTGGTCTGGTTCTTCGGGTCACAACTGTGCTTGTATTTACTGTTGCTTGTAAGGTCTCTAAACTCTGCTTTTAGAAACTTCTGAAGGTGACCATAGAACCAGATGAGAAGGGTTTTACATTTCCTTTTGGGTCAGCTTGTGCAATATTCTGAGATCTATTTCTTTTCGGGCAAAGAGAAAGGGTGAATTTGTACGTTAAGGTTGGTGGTACCTTGCCTGTTAGGTAACAGATACAGCTTGAGCTCTGTACAGAACAGGACTAAAGTATGGATGTATTTAGAAATGTGGAGTTTCCTAGGGTTCCAGTGTGCCAACCTGCCCACTTGCTTGAGCTCTAGCTGGCTTCCTACTGTGAATAGGTTGATCCTTTTACTTTTGACAAAGACAAAATGGTCAGACTATCTTTATGGGAAGGAGATGAGACTGTGTATAATTTAGAACTAGAACATGAGCTATCAAATGTGTTCAAAATAGATAGGTCAGACAAAATGACATTTTCTGGCTTCAAGCTTTCTGACTGTGAATCTTACAGAAATGAGGTGGAAATTATGGATTAAATCAGAAACAGATGTAACCGGAAGGGCTTGAATCTGTATTTCTGATAACTTTTAACAGGGCTTTAGCTCTGTTATCTCCAGAGAGGTTTCTGTGATAAAAATTAAGAGCTCTGGGGCTGGGAAGTTGGCTCAGTGGTAGAGTGCTTGCCTTGCATGCATGAGGCCCTTGGATTGATTCCTCAACACCACATAATCAGAAAAAGCCAGAAATGGTGCTGTGGCTCAAGTGGTAGAGCCCTAGCCTTGAGCTAAAGAGCTCAGGAACAGTGCCTAGGCCCAGAGTTCAGGCCACGTGACCGACCAAAGGAAAAAAAAAATAAGAGCTCTGTATGAGTTGATCTCTAGGCTATGGACCTTCAGTTCTATTTGGGAAGGCTGAAAGTAACTATGAAAACTGAGCTACCAGCAAACAGGAAGAGGAATGTGAAACCACAAGTAGCCCTTGGCTCAGCATCAGCATGGGGAAGTTTTGGGGTCTAGGGCAAGATGCGAAACCTCAAATAGTCTATTCTGACCACAGAGCATTAAGTGGCTTTTGTTTGGGGAGAACATACTGTCTTCTCATGGAGATGACAGCTATGTGGGTCCAAACGTAGCAACATAAGAAACAATCCCAGACATAGTGTCATCTCTTCCCTAAGGAGCTAAATTTAGGCTTATTAGGTTGTGCAATTTACCTTTTTATTTTTAAACAGTATGTGTAATTATGTCATGAATAGTTCAAAGAAGGACAGGAGACTGAAATCAATGAAGTCTGCCCCAAGTAAAGCTATTTGTCCCTTCTGTTTGGTTCTCTCTCAGAATCCCATAAAGAGTCTCTTGCACTTGAGCTCATTGCATGATATTGTCTTGGCTTTCATTGGTTGGTTGGCTGCAGATCACCTCAGGAGGCAGCATGGAAGTCAAAGGCCTCTTTGTTGGGGATGGGAGCGAAGTTTAGTGAGTTCGGGATCAGTTGTGCAAAGGAAAACAGTCGGGAGTATGCAATATCCTAAGTCCTTATTTCATGAAGAAGATTTATGACTGGAAAAAAGAGAAGGAAAACACAAAGCATTTTTAAACCAGAAAGTGAATTTTTAGATACACTTTTTTAGTAGATCTAATGTTGCAGATATTTCCATGCTGTGATGTGTGTGTCCCCTAGAGCCAGCAGTTTTAAGGGGGACTCAGAAAGATTGTATCTGAAGGATAACTTAAAAGCTAAGGGGGTGGTGCCCAAGCTCTGAGTTCAAGCTTCAGTACCTGCACACAAACAGGTTGACCCATTGGAACAATGAGATGTACCAGACACTATGTTGAAGACAAACTTTACAACTTTGGCAGGTAGGGGGGGGGAGTGAGTAATTGTGGAGGTGGCAGGGATGGTAGGGGAAAAACAAAGGAGGAGGCAACAATGTTCCATAGGAAATGTACTCATTACCTTGCTCATGTAACTGTAACCCCTCTGGGGAGTATTTTTAAAATAAAAAAACCTACAAAAAATTAAAATGTGGTAGGTAAGAAAACCCTGTAGGAGAATTTCACAGAGTTGTGAACAGAATGATTAAATATGCAATTTGAAAATGTGAATGCATATGTAACTTAAAGGTTGACACAAATGGGATAAATGTCAGGGCAAGGTGCTCTCAGTATGTAACTGCTTGATTCTTGAAGGTATCCAACCTAAGGTCATGCATATTTCAGCATTTCAGTTTCTGCCAATGGAGAGTCACTTAAAGCCTTCAAAATTACAGATTTAAAATGAGGCTGCACAGAATTTTAATGGAGATGATTAGTACTTTGACACTAGATTGATGGGTCCAAAGGCAGAGTGAGCTGGGGTGGAAGGAATGCATGTCTGGCTTCATGAAATGCTGTCCGAGTCTCTAATCTTGTTGTGTGGAATCAGCAAGTCTGATGGTAAACATTCATGTGAAGTGGCTGGTGGAATGAAAACGGATGCATCTGAGGGCTGGACAGGCAGAAAGGATCCAAAATACAAACCCAGGGATGTTTCTCCGTCCTCATTTAGCTAGATGCAGATTTACTTTCATTACTCATTGCAGTTGAAGTGCTTTAAAGAAATTATTTTTATGTTTTTATTGTAAAAATACTGCACAGAGGGGTTACAGTTACATGAATAAGGTAGTGAGTACATCTCCTATGGAGCATTGTTACCTCCTCCTTCCCTTCCCTTCCCTCCCCGTCTCTCCAACTCCTCCCCCCACCACTGAAGTTGTAAAGTTCGTTTTCAACAGTGTTTTGTACATCTCATTGTTACACTGGGTCAACCTGTATCCATATTTCAGCATTTTGTTATTTCCCTTCTCCTTCCCAAATTAGAAAAAATGTATATACAAGATGTAGGGCACTGGAATCAAATAGAGTGAAAACAGGAGTTATAACGTGGGGGAAGAACATACAAAAGAAACAAAAAAATCACATAGTACATTTTAAATACGTTAAAAACAATAGCAAGCAAGAAAAAAACCACTTGAGTCCTTATCTTGGGGTTCATTTAGCTTAACATCATCCTATATGGTCATATGTACATAGCTTTTGATCTTTTCTGCTTGTCCTTGACTTATACTAGTTATTGCAAATAAGGGAAACCATGGGACCTATGTTTCTTTGGGTCTGGCTTACTTCACTTAATATAATTTTTTCCAAGTCTTTCCCTTTCCTAACAAATGGGGCAGTGTCACTCTTTCTGATGGAGGCATAGAATTCCATTGTGTGTGTGTGTGTGTAAATATATATATATATATATATATATATATGATATACATGTATATATGTATCACATTTTCTTGATCCATTCATCTACTGAGGGAATCTGGGTTGGTTCCATATCTTAGCTATGATACATAATCCTGTGATAAACATAGTAGTACATATACTTAGAACTCAAAAAATTAAGTCCCCCAACAACAAATCCTCCAAGAAACAACTGCCCAATAAATAAGTGGGCTAAAGACTTAAAGAGAAACTTCTCTGAAGAGGAAATAAGATGGCCAATAGACACATGAAGAAATGTAAAATAAATGCAAATCAAAACAACATTGAGATTCCACCTCACCCCAGTTAGAATGGCTATAATCAAGAACTCTAATAATAACAGATGCTGGAGGGGATGTGGCCAAAAGGGAACCCTACTGCATTGTTGGTGGGAGTGTAAACTTGTTCAACCACTTTGGAAAGTAGTATGGAGATTCCTCAAAAGACTCCACATAAAGCTCCCCTATCCCAGCAATCCCACTTTTGGGCATTTACCCAAACGATCACAAACAAGGCTTTAAAAAATTATTGGGATGAGAGTTGCATGTAGTGTTTATAAAACATATATGTTTATAGGGTTATTCAGTTTCTTGTTTTCTCATTTGGGTACAGAAATGATCTTTTCCCTTCCCCCTTCTTATGTGTCTCTGTATCGTATCTATGTCAATGTCTATATATCTGCCCTAAGTCCTGAGGAAATTTGAAATGGGAGGGAATATCTTGTTTGGTGGAAACTTTCATCTCAGTGATATCCAACATGCAAGCTGGACTTCTGAGGGCATGTGGAAGGCTGTGAACTTTACCTGCACAGGTAGATCTGACAGGTGTAGACACATGTGTGGAACATAGACACTGTTATCATGAAGGGTATTGATGAGTTGGGTTATGGCTCAAGTGCCAAAGATTTTTGGATTTGGCAGTGCTGGTGACTAGTGTGCCGCTGGTTAGAATCAAGGACTCAGGAACCAGCCTTCCCAAGTTTTGAGCTTTGAGTGCTCTTGTACTACTTATTAACTACATACACTTACTGAATTTACTAAAATCTTTGGTACCTCAGTTTCTGTATTTGAAAGATGAGGTAAACTATTTTCTTTTTGCTTATGTGGTGCTGAGGAATCGAACCCAGGGCATCAGGCATGCAAGGCAAGCGCTCTACCACTGAGCCACCTTCCCAGCCCTATGAACTACATTTTAAGCATTTTGGTTTCTTTTTGTTTTGATTTGTTTTGTGCTAGCACTAAGCAGTGATCTCAAGATCTTGTACTCTTGCTTGGCTTTCTCTATTGGAAGCTAGCACTCTGCCAGTTGAGCCACACCTCCAAGTCTGGCTGTTTGGTAATTAATTGGAGATAAGAATCTCTAGAATTTGTCTACTCTGATTGGCTTCTAACCATGGATCCTCAGATCTCAGTCTCCTGAGTAGCTAGAATTATAGACATGTGCCCCTCACACCCTGCTCTTTTAAGGTTTTTAGGAGCGGTAAACTGAATTAAGATTGGTCAAATACTTATTCAATAACTCATATAGGATAAATAGTGAGTGTTTGCTAAAACGTTGGTGAAAGTGACATGCAGGCAAAATGCTCACTCCTGTGGTGACAGAGGATTGGAAGAAAGCAGAATGTGTTTTGGAAAAGAGTGAGGTGAGGACTATAAGGAAAGCTACTGGAAAACCAATGGAATACTGAGGCAGGTATACAAGAGAATTGTGACAGGCTAACGTTGAGGATTCCATTCATTTCCCCTTCACTAATTGGCCTATCATTGTTGGTTGGTCAGAATTAAGTCATATCACATGCTCTCTCTTTTATTCTCTTCTAACCTTCACAGAAAATATGTCATCAGCAAGATAATTTTTCAGGTATTAGGCACAGTGAAATATGCCATTCATATTTACGTTGATAAAGATTCCTTATCATGACTCCATCTTGTTTTCTTTTTCTCCCCCAATTTTTTTTTAGCAAGGATTTATTTTAGTATAACGGGATAAAGTGAGAAAGAATGTGCAGGGGTGTGGGGAGAAACATTTTCTGCTTTCCATGCAGCAAATGCAGTCAGGCTCCCTGCTTTTTACTTACATTATCCGATAAAAGCATTGTTTTCTGTGGAGGTTTGATTAATAAACAACAGTAAATATACACAAGGCAAATGCAGCAAATCCTATCAGCAGCCTATTGCTATAGGAAATCTTGTAGTTGGTTACTGATGAAATGATGTGAACCTGATAATCAAGCCAGAGGTTGTTTGAATGTTGCAGAGGTAATCTAATCCTCACTCTTAATCTTTAATCTCCTTTTGAACAGAGAAACACATGTACAGCAAATCATAGGTTAACAGTACAACTTGGCTATGTAGTAATGTGTGAATTTCAGGACCCTCTGAAGTTCTGCTTGCTCAGATTCTATTCAAGATGAAAGGATCACATAGGTAGTGCACAGTGAAGCCCTGGATAGCGATGTAGTTAAAAATAGGACATCTCGAAACTTGGGGAAAATATTGACTGAAGCTGTGGGCAAGGGCCTTTTCCTCTGATTTGTTTTAATGATCTCCCTCAAAGGCTGCAGGTAGCTTGTGTTACCCTAGAATTATGAAAGTAAGACAGCTGTCAGGGAAATGGAAGAGTTGATCTATTAGCTTTTGATCACTGAAACAAAATAGTTGAGATGATTAAGTTGTCAAAAGGACATGTTAATTTTAGCTCATAGTAAGCATGATTAGGTGAGCCCATTGTTTTTAAGGCCTATAGAGAGGCACCACTTCCTGGCTGAAGAACATGGCAAAGCAAAAGTCAACTCATGGCTAGGAAGTGAAAGAGAAGAGAAGAGAAAAGAATCAGTGTCCCATAATCCACTTTGAGAATATAACAGTGACCTATGATTGACTTCTTCCTAAACCTCACCCCTGAAAATTTCTACAACTTCTGAATGGCATTACCCTAATGACCAAACCTTTATCACATGCATATAGAGAGGCTTAGGGAGAACTACCTGATGGCTGCTGTATTAAACTAGATAAATAGATAGATGGATGGATAGATGGATGGATGGATAGATAGATAGATAGATAGATAGATAGATAGGTAGATAGGTAGATAGATAGATAGATGAATAATGTGGTCTTCAGTAATGTTTTGGTTTGGTATTTATGTTGTTGTTTTACTTCTTGGCAAATAGAAGTGTGTCTGAGAAGCCTGTATGCACAGATGCTGATGATTCTAGCTTACCTATCTTAGATTTTACAGGGTTAATTATTTGGACCTTCATTCTTAGCCAATTCTTAGCAAATAAAAAGTGTTGTTGGAATAATATCACACATTTGCCTGACGACCTAACTTTCATATCTATGTGTGTTGTCTTATAAGTGAACAATATCTCTGGTTTAGAACTCACGAATAATATATCTTTAAAATGCCCCTTGGCTTAACTGTTATCATGGGCAATGTAATAAACAAAACTATTTGTATAATGTGAAAAATTTTAGGGTTAACTTAGAAAGACAGATCAACTCCAGTTCCAATTTTCTCATAATAGCTTTTTACTTGCACATATGGATGATCTTCTTGCCTCCTGTTTAGTGTTTGCATGTATCACATTAGGATTCTGTAAAATTTGACTAGCTAAGAATACATATGTACTCAAATGTTTTTTTTTCTTTCATGTGATTGTTTCTAATATATTTATAAGATTATTTCTTTGTTGCTTTGTATGTCCCTCCCCCGCAGTATAACCCCTGCTTTCACTGTATTTGATGTCGGTATAATTTGTGGAGGGGAAGGGGAAAAACAAATCCTTTAAATAGGGATACAGGTGGACCCATTGCAACAATGAGAAGTACAAGTTGTCATGTCGAAAACGAACTTTACAACTTTGGTGGGGGGGGGAGGATTGGGGGGGCTGGGAAGGGATGGGAAGGGGAAACAAAGGAGGAGGCTACAATGCTTGATAAGAAATATACTCATTATCTTGCCCATGTAATTGTAACCCCTCTGTACAGTATTTTCACAATAAAAAAGAAGTAAAACTATTATATATAAACTCTAGTAGGTTGATTTACTTATTTTCAAGTTTTTTACATGTTGAACAATGGCTGCATGCTTAATTTCTAGTTTAGTGATTTATCCTAATTTTGACCCTAAATTGTTTTGATTTTGCTAGTTTGCTCAGGTGCTGAATTTTCCTATCATATACTAGATTCTAATCATTGCTGTTCCCCTTCAGGAAATACCAGCAGACTTTAAGTTAGAGGTGGGGGCATGTGAGCATCTACACTTTTTTGTTGTTGTTGTTGACTCTGGGCCTGGGCGCTCTCCCTTAGCTCTTCAGCTCAAGGCGAGTGCTCTACTACTTGAGCCACAGGGCCACTTCCAGTTTTCTAGTGTTTTATAGGAGATCAGAGTCTCACAGAGTTTCCTGCCTGGGCTGGCTTTGAACTGCGATCCTCAGATTTCAGCCTCCTGAGTAGCTATGATTACAGGCATAAGCCACCAGCGCCTGGCTGCATCTACACTTTTAAAATGTCTTTACGTGGTTTTAATGTATTCAAAGCTGAGAATGCTATCAAAGAAGAATCTAAACACCATACAAGTGTGTATTAATGAGGACATTTCCAGCCTAAAGATTTTCCACACATTTCTCTGATATAGACTATCAGGAAGTCTGGGAAATATTTTAGAAGATATGAAAACATGCAGTTAGCAAAAGAAAAAAAAGTATTGTAAGAGAATTCCTTCCCAAAGAGAAAAATGAGGAAGGGGTAACAAATTCAACAAGAAATGTACTTATTACCTTACTTATGTAAGTGTAACCCCCTGTAGATCTCTTTAATAAAAGAGAGAAAGAGCAAGAGAGAGAGAGAGAGAGAATACATTCCCATTCAAAATGGTTTTTCTACAGGAAAATTTCAGTAGGAAGTTACTTTAGTACATTCAGAATATGGATGGATTAAAAACTATGAATTCATTGAAAAAATATGTCATGGTTGGTATCCAGTTTTTTTTCTTTAAAAAAACAGTTACAGCAAAAGCATTGTGGATCACATTTGCCATGTGCCAGAAATAAATTTGTTTTCTAAAACTTAAATGGCTGGCACTTCAATCTGAGAAAACTAAGTCTAAGTTTTGCAGCAATCAGGGCCAGTGTAGTTGAATACAACACGTAAAGAAAGTTTAAGGAACTAAATTTATGAAGGACTTTGAGCTTCATGACTCTAAAGCTTTGAAACTTTATTCTGAAAAAAAGGGAAATTATTGAAAAAGAGGGTTAGATTTGATCTTATGAAAGACCACTTTGAGGGAATAGATGAATTGGAGGAAGGGAAGGGCTTCATGAGGACAGAAAGTCTTGTTAAGGGATTGTTTCAGTGCTCAAATATAGTAAGTATGATAGAGACCTGCCTATGGTGGTTATAGCATAGATTGTAGGAGTCAGGAGATGTGGAAATGGTGACCACAGAATTTATTTTCCCATCTGACTTTTTGGGAAAATAAAACTAATTATTAATTAAAAATTAGTGACTCCAGGAAACAACATCAGAGAAACTGTCTCAGGCAAAAAGCCACAGATGATTGCTCTTAGGACCGTTTCCAGGGATTCTGATCAAGACACTTTGTATTTATAAACAGCTTTGTTAAATGGAAACCCTTTTGTATAACTACTTAAAGACAATAGAATAAATAAAAATTGGGGAAATTTAGATATATATTTGGATGTAGAGGATGGAAAAATACTCTTAGTCCCGAGACACCTATTTGTGATCTTTAGTATAGATAACTGTGATAAAACAGAATGCTTGGATGACTTCAGGTTATGTGAGATTTTGTGTAAAAACAGAAAGCTGAAGAGCCTGTGTGTATTTGGACAACAACAACAGAACAAGGGAAGAATTTTTTAGCTGATTTCCTTTAAAGTCTTCCATGCTTGGAGCATAAACGTGGCTCATGTATCTACATTTTTTTCCTTTTTCTATGCCATGAACTGTTCACTAGATGAACAAGTATTATCTTCACTTGGCCTCTTTGAACTTCATTATTTGTTTCCTTTCCAATCAGTGAATTGCATTTTAAATAGTCTGGGTGCTCGGGAACTAATTATATAATTTAGAAGTGTGAAAGTTCTCATTTCCCCCTGCAGCCTGCTGCATCTTTCTTTGGAAACTTTCAGAGCAAGCATTTGGAAAACCTTTCCCTTTCTCACCATAGTAGGGTTTCTTTGAAGCAACTTTTAGGAAGAGTATTGTTGGAGGGTCCTGAAGAGAGATCAGCATTTTTTTTAGCCTTTTCTATTTCCAGCATGAATTTTTTTTTAAATTACCATCATGTGGTATGCTTTCAATTAATCAAGTGCTACACAGGCCGCTGTAAGGGGCTTCATGCAATATATCCAATACCATTGATAGTACTCCCTCCTGGGTTGGCTCTTTTGGATATTTGCTTTGTGTTTTAACTATTGTCTTTGGGATTAAGAAATCACATAGGCAAACTCATCAGAGCAAATGAAATTCAGCATCCAATTTTCATCAAGGCTTTTTAACTTTTTTTTTCAGCTTCACTGTTTAGCTAATTGAGGCTTACTGAGGTCAAGTGCCTTAGCCAAGGTCTTCTGGTGTGTTAATGTCTTAGCTCAGACATGCTTTCTTCTTTTAGTCCCTGTTGTTGCAGTATTATATATTCATCTGTCTGTTCATTATGAACTTTATTCCCTGTTGCTCTTCTCAACTGGTTATTTGTAACACCAAGAGGATTGATAGGAAGTCTGTATGTTTATGAGTTATCTTTTATCTGAAAAATGAAGAATATGTAGAGATTAATTACGATCATCTTCTGTGTGACAGGTATGGGATTTGTTACCCTAAGCCAGCACCATCAAGCCAGAGGATGCTCAGACTTATCACCAAGATGTTTGAGTGTAGTTGAATGATACATCACATCCTGTCTGCGATGTGAAGCTGAAGTGGTAGAAGACAGAAAAGGCTAGAAATAAATTACCTTATTCCAGAGGCACAAGGTCTTTGCCAGTACAAATATTTTACATTCATTTCTAAGAGGCCTCTGAAAGTGTAGCATAGCTACTGCTATACTGAGGACTACTACTATAAGGCTTTGCCCAGAAGCAAAAGTTGAAGCTCACAGGAGTCAAGCTAGCAGACCATTTCACCAGGATTAGACAACTGGAACCTGTAATTAGTCCCTATAGTCTTAAGCCTCCTAGGATACGTGAAAATGCAAAAAGACTCTGAGTATTCCTTGGTTGAATTTTTATTAATGAAATTAAATTGCTAAGTATGAATACAGGGAACAGGACATTGTAATTACATAATTTGAGAAATGAAATTATATAGTTTGAGAAATGAATTCATCTAAAACTCTACTTAAGCTGAACTTTTTTTGAGAAACCGTTTTCCCATAGTAATTTTTAAATGTATTTAATGTCATTCTAAAGGTGATTTAGAGGTGTTACAATGACATAAGTCAGATAAAGAGTACATTTCTGTTTGAATAACATCATCCCTTCCCTTGCTCTCTCCCAGATTGTCCTCCTGTCCCCACCTACAAGTTGTATTTTTATGTCTAGTGACACCATTGTATTTATATGTCTAGTGACACTGCTCATTTGTTCACCCTTTGCCCAACATTTCTGTGCCTCCCCTTACCCTTCCAAAGACAGAAAAACAAATAAGCAAGACAAAAGGAAATTAAAAAAAAACAGCAACAAAGGGGAAAAAACCCTCTTCTTTCTACTTCATGGAGTTCATTTTGATGAATATTACTTTGTATAGTTAGATGCATATAACTATTGTGCCTATGTTATCCTTTCCTAAGAATATCCTCCTTTGGTCTTACTGTGTGAATGACTAGAGATTTGTATAATTTATCATAGTCTAGTGTATTTTTTAATGCCATCCATGTTCACCTGTAGATTTATAGACACATTCTAGTTACCACAAATAAGGGAAAACATGCAATCTATGTTTCTTTGGGTCTGACTTACTTTGCTTAATGTAATTTTTTTCAAATCTTTCCATTTCCTTATGAATAGTACAATATCATTCTTTCTGATGGATGAGTAGAATTCCATTGCATATATATCTATATATATATCTATATATATATCTATATATATATATATCT
Source organism: Dipodomys ordii (assembly GCF_000151885.1). Taxonomy (NCBI): domain Eukaryota; kingdom Metazoa; phylum Chordata; class Mammalia; order Rodentia; family Heteromyidae; genus Dipodomys; species Dipodomys ordii. The sequence goes on from NW_012267356.1 coordinate 1,001,308, forward strand.
CACATTTTCTTGATCCATTTGTCAACTGAATGGCATCTGGTTTCATTCCATATCTTGGCTATGGTAAGCAATGCTGCAATGAATGTGGCTTTGCTAGTAGCTTTAGTGTGGCTTGTTTGTGTTCTATTGGATAAATGTCCAGGAATGGACTTGATGGGTCATGGTACAGCTCTATGTTTGGTCTTTTGAGGAGCCTCCATACTGCTTTCCAGAGTTGTTAAACAAGTTTACATTCCCACCAATGGTGTAGTAATGTTCTGTTTTGGCCACATCCCCACCAACACGTTTTATTGTTAGTTTTCTTTTTTTTAATTTAATTTTATTTTATTTGTGAACATACTGTACAGAGGGGTTACAATTACATGGGCAGGATAATGCGTACATTTCTTACCAAGCATTGCAGCCTCCTCCTTTGTTTACCCTTCACATCCCTTCCCAGCCTTCCCCCTCCCTCCCCAATTGTTAGTTTTCTTGATAATGGTCATTCTAACTGGGGTGAGGTGAAATCTCAATGTTGTTTTGCTTTGCATTTCTTTTATGGCCAGAGATGTTGAACATTTCTTCGTGTGTGTATCTTGACCATTCTTACTTCTTCTTCTGAAAGTCTGTATACCAACAATGAGAAGGGTGAGACTGAAATCAGGAAAATAACTCCATTTGTAATAACCTCAAAAACAACAACAGGGGCTGGTAAGGTGGCTCAGTGGTAGAGCACTTGCCTTGCATGCCTGAGGCCCTGGGTTCGATTCCTCAGCACCACATAAGCAAAAAGAAAAAAGCCAGAAGTGGTGCTATGGCTCAAGTGGTAGAGCACTGGCCTTGAGCTGAAGAACTGAAGGACAGCGCCCAGGCCCAGAGTTCAGGCCAACTGGACCCCCCCCAAAAAATAACAACAACAACAACAAACACCTAAAAATTAAAGATGTGAAGTGCCTCTATTGTGAAAATTTTAAAAATCTGAAAAAAGAAATTGAAGCAGAACTAAGGAAATGGAAAAACTTTCCACAATTCAGGATTGGAAGAATTATCATGGAAATGGCAATACTGTATAAAGCAATTTACAAATTCAATGCAATACCCATCAGAACCAACATTCTTTAATGATATAGAGATAGGAATCCAAAAATTCATATGAAATAACAAAAGACCATGAATAGCAAAGACAATCCTTAGTAGGAAGAACAACTTCAAACTCTATTACAAAGCCATAGTAGTAGTAGTAGTAGTAATAATAATAATAAAACAGCTTGGTACTGGTACTGAGGACCAATGAACAACATAGAAGACCCAGAAGTGAACCCACAGATCTATAGCCACCTAATATTTGATAAGGGAGCAAAAATACAGGTTTGAAGAAAAATAGCTTCTTCAACAAATGAGGCCGGCAAAATTGGCTATCCATATGCAGAAAGCTGAAACTAGATCTTTATATATCACCCAGAATCAATTCTAAGTGGATCAAAGACCTCAATGTAAGGCCAAATACGCTGAAAATATTATAGGCAGGGATGAGGTTAGGGCTCCTATGCATGGGTTATAATTTCCTAAGTAAAGATCCAGACTCACAACAAATCAAAGAAAGATAGAATAAATGGGATTGAATCAAACTGAAAAGTTTCTGCATGGCAATGGAAATAACGAACAAGATCAAAAGAAAGCCCACAGAGTAGGAGAAGATTTTTACCAGCTATGCATCAGACAAGGGCCTCATATTAAAAGTATACTTAAAGCTCAAAAAATTAACCCCCCCAATAAACTTTCAAAAAACAGCCCAATTAACAAATGGGCTAAAGACTTATTGAGAGACTTCCCATAGTTATTATTATTATGATTACTATTGTTATTATTATTAGTTTTCTGCTTTAGTGAATAAAACTTATTTTTTAAAAAGCAATTCCTTCAATGTGTGTCTCTTCCCCTCTTTCCCTCATCATGACTCATGTAGCAAAATGGCTGATAAGACTTTGTTTATATCACATAAAGACAATCAGTGAGCCCGTTAATCACCTGGTTTAGAAGAGTAGGAGCTGCTTTACTGTGGGACAGAGATAAATTAGAAATCTAGAGCGAAGATTTAAAACAATGCCTTCAAATGATTATCAGAGACAAGCATTTATTGAGTTGTTAAGCCAAAGAGAAATCCCCAGAAAGGAGAAAGAGACAGTCTTTATCTTACAATAAGGGCAAATGGTAAAAAAAATAAAGTGTCTACCCAGACACACTTCACATTAATTCAAATGGCTAAAGGCCAATTTGTCCCTGAGCATGTTTGGATCATCTGTGATGTAAAATGCATGACCTTGTTTCTTGCTGCTGATTTATGGCTGATTTGTTCCTCAGTGGAAAAAACAAAACCAAAATCCAAAAACCAAAAAAAAAATGAATCCTCCAGGTTTGATGGGGAAAAAAATGGTAAGCCCAAAACAGGAACAAAAGTTTGAAGATGCATCACTTCCTGACAAACACATCCAGGATTGGCTTGCTTTGTAAGTACAACTAACAGTCAGAGAGACAGTATTGTGTTAGAAATAACCATGAAGTGTAAAACGGAGAAACGTTCTTTGCCAGGTGATGTGGACAGAGCTGTCAGAAATGCACCACTCCATCTAGAACACATTCAGGTCTCATCAGGATCAAATGAGTGCAGTTGCACAGCCCAGTGCTTTGAGGAGTCTAAAGAGGATATGTGGAGCCAAGGTGGTAGTTAATTATTGATTTGATCTATTCCTGCAAATGCCTAGAACACTCACATGTTCATCTTACACACTCCTGGAGCTCGTTTTCCAACATGTGATATGACTTGAGGATAAGAGTCCCTATGCTTGAGCACTCAATACAGTCCTGTTGGCTTTTTGGCGGGAACTGAAATGTGTACACCCATCAGCAGGTCGTTGGTTGCCTTCTTCAGCTCAGGGTATTTTCACATTCCTTATTTTTTTGTGTTTAAGTCCACAGTACATTTACATTTAATCCAGTGCTTCCCTGTACCGTCCCTGCTCCTGGTTTAGAGTTCTATTGAGGGCATCTCACAACATCCACTTAATCTTGGCTGAATAATCATGAGCTACAAAGGCAGGTTTTGTAGCTCACGTTTGTTCGGTAAATTTTATTTCCATTTGTATCATGATGTTCTTGCTGAGATTATTGTGGTCTTCTGTAACTAATTGAGAACAATAACCTGCTTTTTAGAGCAAGTCGGAACACAGCACAAGGCAACAGAGTGGATACCAGGGCACCTTCCCTTTATCAGTTCTAACACAGAGACTAGGCTAAACTTCAGGACCTCAGACTTCTATTCCTGACCTCTCTCTCCCAAGAGAGAACCAGCTTTTGCTTAACTGCTTTTAGAAGGCCTCTGACACTTAGAGTTTTGTCACTGTGACTCTACTTTCCTCTTACGCTTTTATTTCATACATAACCAAGAAAATAAGAGGGAACTATCAAGGTTAGATCTGAAAGAGGCTTAATTAGACATCTCTCTTTTATGTAGTTAACATATAAAGAGACTGAATCGTGTTACTTTACTCTTGGATCATTCAAATCATCAGTCAGTGCCTAAGACAAGACCAGAATGTAAGTCTTCTGAGACCTATCTCAAACCTTCTTAGAATATGTCATTCAGCTTTTTACTAGGTGAATATGATTTTATTAAATGAGCAGGGGTTATGATGATTAATTATTGGATTTCAAGAATTTTGTCAGAAAGAGTGAGCTCATTGACTTTTTTTCTTTTGACATATTCTCAGAGCTGCTTCAAGATCTAAGTATTAATCTCTGTAACAGTTTGTCCATTTTTTTCTCAGAAAAATTGATCTCTATTATCTCTTATGATAACCAGCAGACACATAGCTGTTTCTGGGCAAGCCATTTGTGTTTGGTTGGTTGGTTGGTTGGTTGATTGGTTGGTTGGTTTCCCCCTGACTTCTTTGTTCTCTGGTATAAAGTGGGAATGATAATACTTGCCAGCACAGTAAGAGATGATTTGAGCATGTTCACTCTGTCCTAAGTTTCTTATGTAAGAAGCTATTCTTTTTGGAGTTGATCAAAACTAGTGCTTCTCAAAATGTAGTTCTCACACCACCACCACCAGCATCTCTTGGGAAGTTATTACAATAGCCAATGCCTAGGTACTTTCCATGACATAGTATAGCACCATGACAGAATAGGGTTCAGCAATATGTTGTTTTTTGTTTGTTTGTTTGTTTGTGCCAGTCCTGGGGCCTGAGCTTCTTTTGCTCAAGGCTAGCATTCTACCGTTTGAGCTACAGCTTCACGGCTTTTTTTGTGATTAATTAGAGGTCAGAATCACACAGAACTTCCTCCCCTGGCTACCTTTGAACCATGATCGTCAGATTTCAGCCTCCTGAGTAGCTAAGATTACAGGTATGAGCCATTGGTACCCATCCAGAAATATGTTTTCATCTTAACTGATTCTAATGTATGTTGCAGTTTGAGGACCACTGTTCTGAACAATTCTATCTTCCCCTTAATGTAGAATATAGTGATCTAACAAGAGGTTGAAAGAAAACATTTTAAGGAGAATAAACTAATGTTCACAGATTAAAAATTAGCCCTGAAACTTCATGAAGGAAGAAAACATGTTCTGTTACTGTGGACTCTAGTTACCTTAAAGGGCATTAAAATCTACATCCAGGGAAGTGGCGCTGTAGCTCAAGTGGTAGAGCGCTCGCCTTGAGCTGAAGAGCTGAGGGACAGCGCCCAGGCCCAGAATTCAAGCCCCACGACCGAAAAAAAAAATCTACATCCAGTTTATGAGCTCTGTGGGGCAGGGACCATGCTTGGAATGGTGCTTATTACTTGCCCAACATCCATCACAGTATCTGGAACACCCTTGGGGCAGGATATTTGTTGCAGAATGAATGAGTGAGTGAATGAGTAAGTGTTGAGACGGCTTTGACATTGTATTATAGTAGAAGACAAAGAATTCAATAAGGGACAATTCTAAAGTTCAAGTTTGGTCCTTTTTAGCTGTGTAAGCCTGATTTTGTTTCATTTGCTTTGGGTATGAAGATTTGTATATTTTTAATAGGACTGAGTTCAAGTTGATGTTACAGGACTTTCTCATTGTGCCATTCTGTGAAAAATTTTACCAGGAAGAAATTTGTGCCAACAGAAAGTTTAAACTCCACTAAGATTTATTTTAATTAATCCTCATGAGTCTTATTTGTCTATCAACATCTCACTCTCCCAACATATTGATTGTGTTTCTCTCTCTGCAAGCGTATATCTCTCTCACCTCATGATTTTATAATCTTGGTCTTAGTTGGAAGAAATGGAATATATTCGGACTTAAGCTTCTAACAAAAGGGACCAACTCATATATAGTATTTATGCAACAAAATACCTAGTATGGTAAGGATTCCATGACTCATAGTCCACATGTAGAAATGCACTATGTGAATTGAAGCAGGTATCTATATGTTGTGGAGTCACAAAAACCTGGGTTTTGATCTTGGCTTAGAAGATTGATAACTTTGAACCATCAAATGTATGCTCTCTGAAGTTTACTTTTCCAAATTTAAAATGGAAATAAACCTAGTTTATGGAACTATTGTGAGGAATAAGGAATACATGTATTGAAATGAAAATCACCTACTATAGTGTCTGGAACATACTAGGCACTCATCTTATCCAGGTACAACTTACTTTTTTAAATAAGTTTTTTATTGTGAAAATACTGTACAGAGGGGTTACAACTACATGAGTGAGGTAATAAGTACATTTCTTATCAATCATTGTTGCCTCCTCCTTTGATCGGAGGGCAGGGATGGTAGGGGAAAAACAACTTACTTTTTTTTTATTATTATTAATTTGCACTATTTCTCCCTGACTTAGCTTACCGAGAACTTTGTAGAACATTTATACTTATTTCTTCAATCTCTGATTTTCTTTTGTATTCTTTTGTATGGTTTAGGCCTTATGAATTTCAGAACTTAGTTTGAGAAAGAGACTCATTAAAAAGATTACTGGAAGACGTAGACTAGAAATAAAGTCAAACTAAGACTGAGGGTAGATGACACAAACTAGGGGATATCGAGCACAAGGAATGAGAAAACTGTGCATGATGAAATAGAACAAAGTTGCATTCCACATAATTCTAACAGAAGAGTCGCTCATTTGTAATAATTAGTATATGTCTAGGATAGTCCTAGAAGGGGCTCACAATAGCTCAATAGCTATGCACATATGACCATATAATACGATGCTAAGTGAAATAAACTCCAAAATATGGAAACAAGAGGTTTTTCTTTATTGTTGTTGTTTTTAATGTAGTGTGTGAAGTTATTTCTTTTTTCTTGCATTTTCTCTTTTTCTCCTCTGTGGTTTATCCCCCATTGTCACTGTTTGATTTTGGTACCGTAGGTATTGTATAATCATGAATTAAGGAAGGGAAGGAGAACAACAAAATGGTCGGGTTAACTACTTGTAGAAAACTAAAGCTAGATCCTTATATAACACCCTGCACCCGAATCAACTCCAAATGGATCAAAGATCTCGGAGTCAAAGCAGACACTCTGAAAACATTACAGGATGGAATAGGAGAAACCCTAGGTCTCCTTGGCACAGGCAGAAGTTTTTCTTAATAGAGACCCAGAAACACAACAAATCAAAGAAAGGTTGGACAAATGGGATTGCATGAAGCTGCAGAGCTTCTGTATGGCAAAGGGCATAGCTAGCAAGATCAATGGAAAGCCCATGGATTGGGAGAAGATCTTCACTAGCCATACAACAGACAAGGGTCTCATATCTAAAATATACTTGGAACTCAAAAAATTAAATCCCCCAACAACCAATCCTCAAAGAAACAACTGTCCAATAAATAAGTGGGCTAAAGACTTAAAGGAAACTTCTCTGAAGAAGAAAGAAGAATGGCCAATAGACACATAAAGAAATGCTCAACCTCCCTATCCATAAAAGAAATGCAAATCAAAACAACATTAAGATACCACCTCACCCCAGTTAGAATGGCAAAAATCAAGAACTCTAATAAAAACAGATGCTGGAGGGGATGTGGACAGAAGAGAACCTTACTTCATTGTTGGTGGGAGTGTAAACTTGTTCAACCACTTTGGAAAGTAGTATGGAGGTTCCTCAAAAGACTCCACATAGAGCTCCCCTATGACCCAGCAATCCCCCTTTTGGGCATTTACCCAAATGTTTACAAACAAGACCACACTAAAGCTACCAGCACAACTATATTTATTGCAGCATTATTTACTATAGGTAAGATATGGAACCAACCCAGATGCCCCTCAGTAGATGAATGGATCGAGAAAATGTGGTATATATACACAATGGAATTCTGTGCCTCCATCAGAAAGAATGACATTGCCCCATTTGTTAGGAAATGGAAAGGCTTGGAAAAAATTATATTAAGTGAAGTAAGCCAGGCCCAAAGAAACATAGGTCCCATGGTTTCCCTTATTTGCAATATCTAGTATCTGTATGAGTCAAACAGAAAAGGTCAGATAAGGTGATGTTAGGAAAATGAACCCTAAGATATATATTCAAATGTTTTTTTCTTTCATGCAATTGTTTCTAACACATTTATAAGATTATTTCTTTGTTGCTTTGTATGTCCCTCCCCCATGGTATAACCTCTGCTTTCACTGTATTTGATGCTGGTATAATTTGTGGAGGGGAAGGGGAAAAACAAGTCATTTAAATAAGGATACAGGTGGACCCGTTGCAACAATGAGAAGTACAAGTCCTTATGTGGAAAACTAACTTTACAACTTTGGTGGGAGGGGTAGCAGGGAGGATTGGGTGGGGCGATGGGGGAGGAGGATGGGAAGGGGAAACAAAGGAGGAGGCTACAATGCTTGATAAGAAATGTACTCATTATCTTGCCCATGTAATTGTAACCCCTCTGTACAGTATTTTCACAATAAAAAATAAATAAAAATTTAAAAAAAACCAAAATGGTTGGAGACAATGGACAAAGGGAATCAATGCAATGGCAATACATGTTGGAAATGAACTTTACAACTTGAGGAGAGTGTTGGAGAGGGAAAGTGGGAGAGAAAAAGAGGGAGGGTGTAACAATGTTCAACAAGAACTGTATTCACTAGCTTATATCTGTAACAGTGACTCCTCTATACATCACCTTGACAATAAAATTAAATTAAAATAGTCACATTTTTCTTACACAGCTCAAATAATTCTTTTTAACAAAAAGTTATTTTATTTATTCTAAAACTATCACCTCTCACTAGGACAAACACTAACAGCTAGTATTTCTAGTGAATACATTTTAAGTTATTCCTTATTATTTCATACCCTTTGGCATTGGAACAAGAATTAAAAATTGGAGCTGATATGAGTGTAGACATCTAGCTGGAAAATGATGAAGATGTTTCTTCAATCATAAATAATCAGAGCTTCTTGATAGGTCCTCCTGGTGTGTCCTTCCTGGGGAAGAGATGAGAGACAAAACAATAGAGCTGTGACTGCTAGATATTCCCAATCCTTTCTACCATTCTCCCTAAGTTTCCCCCATAACAAGATGACACTTACGGAAAAACAATGTCCTAGGAAAAGATGTTTTATAATTGGGGGAGAGATAAAGAAAATTGAAGTCTTACTTTTAAGCAGTTCTGCTCAGCAAGGATAATGTGACAGGCTTCACTCTGTCTCACATGGATGATGCCATCTTTAGTTCAGTTTTAATCTCTATCATTGCACTCTGAGCATAGAGGTCTCCAGAATACTGTCCATTTACTGTGTTACCTTTCCTTGTTACCATCTGCCCAGCAATGGAATACCACCTTCCCAGAGTTTCCGAGTGGCATCCAACCTTCTTAATAGATTCTCATTGAGCATCTTGAGTTTGTTTTCTTTCTTTACTTTGTCACTTTAACATTGGATGATGTCTATCCTCTATGTTATTATTTGTTTTTTGTTTACTGGAAAAATTAGGGATTGAGCTCTGGTTCTCACACTTACCTAGGGCAAAGATACAGCCACTGAAGTCATACCACCAGCCCCTTTGCTTTCAGTGTGCTTTTCAGATAGGACCTCTTGCTTTCAACCATGGTTCTCTTATCTCTACTTGTCAAGTAGCTTAGTTTTCAGATGAGATCGGATGTGTTCAGGGTAGTATGGCCGTAGACAAGTAGCTTAGTTTTCAGACATGAACAGCTACACCTAGTTTTGTTTTTAAGATGGATTCGATAACTTTTGCCTGAGCTAGACTTGAATCTGGACCCTCTATCCTCAAAAGCTAGTATTACAGGTATTATTACCATCTTTATTTTAAAATCTTTTCTTTGCTGATTATTTTTATACTCTGCCCTCCTTTTTGTGTTGGTTCTGGGGCTTGAACTCCGGGCCTGGGAGCTGTCACTAAGCTCTTTAGCTCAAGGCAAGCACTCTATTATTTGAGCCACAGTGCCACTTCAGCTTTTTCTGAATTATTGGATTATTGGAGATAAGAGTCTCATGGACCTTCCTGCCCAGACTGGCTTTGAACCACAGTCCTCAGATCTCAGCCTATTAAGTAGCTGGGATTAGAGATGTGAGTCACTGGTGCTGGGCTGCCAAAATTATTTTGACATTTAATATTATAATAATAAAAAACTTAAAAGTTGCAGGGTGCTAGTGATTTATGCCTTTAATACTAGCTACTCAGGAGCCTGAGGTCTGAGTATTTGTAGTTCAAAGCCAATCCAGGAAGAAGAGTCTGTGACACTCTTATCCCCAATAAACCAGCAAAAAGCTAGAAGTAGAGGTATAGATCACATGGAAAAGCATCACCCTTGAGTAAAAAGATTAGCTAATAAGGAGGCTGAAATCTAAAAACCATGGTTTGAAGCCAAACCAGACAAGAAAGTCGGTGAGGCTCTTATCTCCAATTAACTACTGAAAGAAAAGCTGGAATTGAAGCTGTGGCTCAAGTGGTAGAGCACTAGCTTTGAGTAAAGAAGCTCAGAGACACAGGCCTTAAGTTCAAGCTCCAGGACCAGCACACACACGGAAATTTTAAAATGGTACAATGAAAATTGTAATAAAAAAGAGTCATATCAGTATACATGAATAGATATAAAGAACTCTATCTCATAATTATGTTAAAAGTAGACCAAAAAAGAATACATACTGTATGATTTCATTTTTATAACATATTTTAATATCTAAACTGATCTAGTAGAAGAAGGATTGGTGGGTGGATAACAGAAATGGAAAGAAGGAGGAATTGAGAAGGGCCCTGAAAAAAGTTGATTTAGTCATGGATATATATATATATATATATATATATATAGAGAGAGAGAGAGAGAGAGAGAGAGAGAGTCATGGATATATATGTATATATATATATCCATATGTATATATGGATATATATATATATGGATATATATGTCTATTGTCCTAATTGTGGTGGTAATCTGTTGTACATACATCAAAATTTATTGAATTGTATAACTCAAGTATATTTAGTGTCTTGAATTTTAATTATATCTCATTAATGCCGTTAATAGAAAAGAAAGGAGATCCAAGGGAAGCAGAGAGAGTAAAGAATTGAAACTAAGCTCAGTTTTCTTTTTTTGAAAATGAAGTTAATATTATCCAGCTCTGCAAGTCATATTTGTTATTATAACTACAATTCACATTATTTCCCAGGCATTGGGGACATTGTTCAACAGTTTTTTTTTTAGAGTACTTTGAAATGGGAGGGGTGGGGAAGGAGAGAAATGGGGTAGGTGTCTTTTGCTGGGAGCTAAGAGACAGATCCTGAAATTTGTGAGATCTCCGATTGCATAGGAAATACATACAAGCTGCTTCTTATGGGGGAGGAGGGCTCAGGTCCCAGCATGCAACAGTGCAGTTTAATGTGGGCCACAAAATTCTGCTTGTGAATGACAGGCAGTTTCTGTGGTCTACCTCCAACCAAGAGGAGTTGAAGCACAAACATGCAATAAATTCTTAATGCACTGAACACATTAGGCCTCCTGTTATTTTTAAACAAAAACAACCACAACAAAAGCACATGCATTTTCCCCAGTTTGCTAAAATATGTTTATTCTTACCCAAGTGTAACAAGCCAGCTATTGCTTTGGATCACACCAAGCACTTTTATAAGTACAAACACATTTATTAAAAAATGTGTTTACAAACATGGGTACACTGTTCAAAAAATAAAGCATTGCAGTTTCCATTTCTACTAAGCATCTCCTTCTTGGCCAGTCCCAGAGCATGGAAGTATAACGCAAAGCACTAAGCCATTTAAAATCGAAATCAGACTTTAATAAGAGAATGTCATGTTTCATTTAAAAGCTTCTCTTCACCTCCTTTTCTTGTGCTGTCAAGTGAGAGAAAAGCTAGTTTTATAATTACACGGCTGCCTCAGTTTCAGATTCTATGTGAGCCCTCACATTATCTTTTCACATCTTTCCTTCCTTCTCTCTCACCCTATCCCACCTCCTTCTTTCTCTGACTTCCACCCCTCCTTCACCCTTCCATCATCCTTAGATTTCCTTTATGAGGACATGACAGAATGATGAAGTTCTGTTGATTAAGCTGCTGAATGACAGTGGCTCTTCTTAATGTAAGGGTGACACGCAAAAAATAAAATGAAATGAAAGAGATGACTTTAGTGTGAAATGTTTCTCACGGTGGATCATCAGGCTAGCCAGACTGGGTTGAAAATTAGGTGATTTGGGTTTCTGTTGCTCAGGAGAGCATGAAATCAGATGGAATTTAACTTTGATAAATGTTTACTCCTCTGATCCTTGAGATCCTCTCTCATAGCTGATCATTAACTGTTTCTTACTAAACACTGTTAAGAACTTGAGCAGGTCCACATTCAGATGCAGTTTATGGTTTGCTTCATAATTTTTTATCACAACTATTAACTGCACTGGTGATCACTGAATATTAAAGTGCTGAATTTTTAAATCATCACATTATTCCCTAGAGACTGTTCTTCTAAGACAGATAATATAAAATACTAGTATTGTTAAGGAGGGAGGGGTGAGCACAGAAATGGAGGAGCAAAGGGTGAACAAATGCATCAGTGGTACACTATGCACTATGTCACTATGATGTCACTAGACACTATGATGAAGATGAGCTAAAATAACTTGTGGGTGGAGACAGGAGGGAATACCTGGAAGACAGCAAGGGAAAGGGTGACACTGTCCAAAAAGAGATGTGCTCTTTACCTAACTTATGTAACTGAAACCCCTCATACACCAGCTTTGATATAACAATAATTAGAAAAAAATTGCATGTCTTGAAGGTGTGATCCCTAGCTGGTGGGACTATTGGGACATGGTGAGTAAGACCTCTAGTATTGTGCTTAGTGGGAGGAAGTTAAGTTATTGGGGTCCTGGATGTGATGAGGGAAACAGGAGTCTTCTGCTACTTGTTTTTATTTTGATATCTTGTACTACCACAGGCCCAAAGCAACAAAGTCAAGTGATCATAGACCTCTGAAATTTATCTTTCCTTCTTGTAAGTAATTTGTCTCAGATATTATGTCATAGTGATGGAAATATAACCAATATAAGCTCAAGGTGTTGAATAAAATGATGTCATCTTAATTCTTTTTCCTGAAACCTTGTACATTGGGTTATTTTGTGTGTAAGAAAACATGACTCTGCTTTGGTCACCAGTATAGAAAGAGGCCAGTTTTCATTGTAGGCTCTGAATTACATGATAGAGGATGAAGGAAAAGGTATTTCCAGAATGCATGACACCATGACTGATAATTTGTTGATAAATCCTTTGTGATAGGAAGGGTATCAACTTGTAGAGGTGGCAATACTTTTATTGGTACTGTAGCCAAAATATTATTTAGATCATTACAAAGTAAGCATTACCTTTTGCTCCCATTTCTGGAAAGTTGCCCTAGGCATAGAGCTAAGAGATCATCCTTAGCTTTGCAAGAAGCCAAGCAAGGCATCTCCTGTCTACATGAAACTTGACTCCCCTTACAATACCACACACCCTATTTGGCATTTTTAGCATGCAGCAACTTATTAGCTTCCTGTTATTGGTTAGTTCTATTAGAAAATCCATGCTTCCTTTTTGCCCAAATTAACCTCTCTCCATATTAATGACAAACTGGACAATCTGGAGCTCTGAGAATAAAAAACAAATCCTCTTTGCCACTAAAGTTCTTATTTCATCTCCAAGACAAACAATCCTCACTTCTTTCAGTAGATTCTCTCTACATCTCCTCTAGAGTTTTGCCCAATTCCTTTTCACATCGCAAGCAAAAGAGGCCTGACACCATCATATTCTGAATTCCACTGAAGTTGTACTGCCAACTGAATTCCACTGGGACTCTGCCATGTAGTCTGAGGAATAGCAGTGATGCCTGGGATCTTTTGGTGTCGATGTCATCTCTGCACAGTTCATTTTAAACCATTCATCTGGCTTCATGTTTCCCATTAGATTGATTGGCAAAACCTCCCTTCCTTTCTCTTTTTAATTTGCACCAACGCCCAGAGAAGAATGTTGAGGAGAGAAAGACATGCCTGTACAAACCAATTTAAAATGAAAGCCCAAGCTTGGGAGAAACTATAAATTGTTTAATTACTCCTAATTGAGAAGAATAATTCAAAATTTGTGTGTTCTAATTAGTCAATTCCCTTATAATTATTAGCCAGTTTATTTCTAATCTCATGAAGACCATGTACATTTAATGGGAAATTTTGTATTTCTCCTCTTAGCTTTTGGTTGCATAAACAATAGCAGATTAAAATGTAAAGGAGTTTGTTAATGCTTGAGTGTGTTTTTAAGTACTCAAATTAGGAATGTTCATATATTAAAACTCTAACCTCTATCATCTCAGAATCTGCTTATAGAGGTAGGTTTAAGGAAATGGTTAAGTTCAAATAAAGTCATTTACATGGTCATGAGTCTGGAGTGCCCAAGTGGAGAAATGAGACCAGATGGAAGACCAGGTAAAGACAAGGAGGAGGTGGCCATGCAAGCCAAATGAGCGATTCAGAAAAGACCAACACTTTTATTTTTGACTTCTTAGAGCTTCCAGAACTGTGAAAAAAAATGCCTATTCTTTAAGCCACCTAGCTAGCACGTGACACTTTGTTTTGACAGCCTTTGTGAGGGAGGAAATGTTTATAGTATAAATTCTGAAATAAAGCCGATAAAGAAGATATAAGGGATAAGATTTCATAAGCTAAAACTACAAATATTTGGTCACTAGTGAGTGTGTTGGATCTACTGATCTTGTTTATCTGAATTTATTTTTATGAAATAAAACCAGTACTGCTATTTATATTCTGATAGGAAAGTTTACAAGGCCTCGTGATTTAACTGCATGCTTTAAAACATTAATCTCTGTTAAGACTGAATTAACATAGAATAAAACGTGTTAGTAGTCTTCCTGGTGACTGATGCAGTGCCTACTACACACACACACACACACACACACACACGCACATACAATTATTTTCATTGCTGGGGATCAAATCAAGGACCTTACTCATTCTAGGCAAGCACTCCACCATTTATATTCATACTCTTATTACAACTTTGCCATGTGCCAGCAAGGCTAATTGTTGCCAAAGGAATCATATGTCAAATCTTCTAATTGTATCACTTCATTATGTATCTAATTTTCACGTATTTTACTATCATATATAATTGTAGGCCTCTTCAGGGACTTGTAGAAGTTGGATTTTTTTGCTCATCATATTTTTAATTGATCTGGTGACCTATATAGACACCCAGCAATGTATTGGCAAGCTAGAGACAAAACATTAATTATGTTAGTGCTTTTCAAAATGCGAATTACGTTAGTGAGTGGAAGCCAACACTTTTAAAAAATAAATCGGAATGGGACTGGATGAAAAACATGGTATACATTGATAATGTTAACATAGTAAGGTTGAGTATTACTGTGTGAAAAGAAAGTTATATAAGTCAATTCAACATACATCCATAGAGCACCTGTTACACACCAAGCACTGTTCTTAGATGCATGGGCTCTACCAGCAGCCAAGCAAACAAAGATCCCCAACGTTCATGCAGCTTAGTGGGAGAAGGTAGATAGCAAATATGAAGCATAATAAGGAAATCATGTGGTGTGTTATGGGAAAAAGTGGCAGGAGGAAAAGGAGGTTGGGTATTTATCATGGTGGGCATGGTTGTGAGTATAAATGGGGCAATCAGGAGAGATCTGACTGAGCTACTGTTTAACTGAGATAGGAAGTGAGTTGGTCAAGTAGATGACTGGGAGGAAGGATATCCTAAGTAGAAGGAATAGCCAATGCAAAGGCATAGGGCAGGAAACCATGGGGTATTGTGAAATGGAAAGGAATGCAAGATGTGTGGAGATGAGTGAGGGAGTGATGTCTCCAACAAATGAGGGTGGACCAGATGTATATAGAACTTGCAAATCTGTGGGAGGAATCTGGGGATTCTAAACTTCTGGGTTCTGGGGAGATGATTCATATTCGTGGACTATCATAGATAGTGTATTTGTTACTCTGGATCTCTGGGAGGAAAATAAAGACTAGAAGAGATTGTACCATCAGAAATTCTGTAAAACTAGTGTAAGATGGACTTTCTCTTTTTAATGTGTCAGGAATAAATAGAAATTTCCACAGATGGTCTCGACTTTTGGGGACTGGTTTATTAAACTCAAATAGTGACAAGATCTCTTAGAGATTTTCTAAGATCATTTTTTCCAGCCATACCCCCAGACCAACTGGATCAAAATGTATCTCTTTTAAAAAAAAAAAAAAAGTAATCCCCATGATTCTTCTTTAGTTAGGAGTGTCTGCAAGTCACTGACTTTTTGAAAAAAAAATGAAGTCAATTGATGCTACTTCCTAGTAAGAAGGCATTTGCCAGGTTACTTACCCTGGAGCCTTCATATCTGCTTGGCACAGATGTATTGAGGTGATCCCCAACAATTTACCAAAACCACTGGAAATGCTCTATAAATAAGAGACATGTAAGTCTGGGATGCTCTTATGGGTACCATTTCCGAGTGGGAATAACTGAGAAAGGATTCTCAAGGGAGTGCTTTACAAGAAGATGAATTCTGCTCCTGAACAATTAGTCATCCTACAGTCTATTGGTACTTTGTTACCAGAGCATCACATGGGCCTGATGAAATCTGTAAGCTCAGGTCCCCTTTGATCTGGTTAATTATAGTGAAGCATGAAAAATATGTTAATTGCTTGATTTTTGGCTCATGTTTTCTTTAGCATTCTGCCTCCCTGCTCTGACTTCCTCCGAGCCAGTAAATTGTCAGGCTTTTGAATGGGTGACTGAAGTCTTTTCAACAACTTCATCAGCATGATCAAGAGTTCAGGCCTATGCTCTCATGAGGTAAATGGAAAAGGAGCAGCAAACAATGAACAATTTCTTGTCTTTTTCAATTCCCTTCTCTTCCGTCACCTCCTCTTCCTCTTTTACCTTTACCTTCTCTTCCTCTTCTTCTTTTACCTCCTCTCCCCTCTTTTCTTCCTCCCCAAGTACATATCCTTCATAATAGGTTTGAGAATCCCAAAGGTAAATTATATGAGAGCTATTGTGAGGGAGGAAAGGAAGGTACTTGGGGCTCAAGGATTAATTCCTTTTAATGTACAGAGTTCCTAAAAGTGGAATCTTCATTAAATTAGGCAAGCTGTAGGAAAAACTATATTCTGTGGTGTAAGGATGAAATTGTGGGCTGTTCAAAGAAAATCAGTTTCAAGCACCACAAGAGAATAGAAGAATAGACTAATATATGGGTAAGGGTAATCTTAGAAGGCAGTACTATAATGAAAATATACTTACGAAAAAGATATTATGGCTGAGCTAAATATCTGGACTGAGGCTCTGGACTGGGAATCAGGAAACCTTTGGACTAGTCCTGTGGCAGACATCAACTTTCTTTTGCTAACAGTAATGCTGTAACACCACTTGTAATTGTAAGAACTGACTGTGTACTTAATGAGTGTTGGGTTTAACCCTTATCTGTGAAATTTTTATTGCCTCATGGTACACATTAGTAAATGCAAACCTTCTTAAAGTCTACATTTTTCTCTTTCTGTGGTACTGTGGATGGAACCTAGGGTCTGTGCACACTAGGCAAATGCTTTACCACAGTGCTAATCAGAGACACCCAGAACACAGAGTAGATGTGGACTGATAGTTCAGAACCTTGAGTTGCTGTCTCTGCTGGTAACATCTAACCATCACAGAGAGCTAAAGATGGGATTTGAGATTTAGGCCTCAAAAACAAGAATGTTTTAAGAAGAGAATACTTTATTTTATTCAAAAATACGATGGGGAGCTGGGCACGGGTGTCTCATGCCTGAAATCCTACCTACTCACAGACTGAGATCTGAAGATCATGGTTCGAAGCCAGCCTGGGCTGAAAAGTACTTATGAGACTCTTATCTTGAATTAGCCACTCAAAAACTGGAAGTGGAGATGTGGCTCAAAGTGATAGAGTACTAGCTGTAAGTAAAATTGCTCAGGGACAGCACCAAGGCCTTGAGTTCAAGCCCAGCAACCAACACACACACACACACACACACACACACACACACACACACACACGAGGGAAGAAAGGTTCTGTCTCCAGAGTGATGGATCTAAAATTCAAGGATCAATAGTAGTTGGGAGTATGTACAAATTCTCATTCTCACACTCCACTTCAGATATACTAAAAAGCAAACTGAAGGTTGGACCTAGCTGACTGCTTTTTTTTACTGTCAAGGTGATGTACAGAAGGGTGAGAGTTACATAAGTAAGATAATAAGTACATTTCTTTTTTTAATGTTTTTATTGTGAAAATACTATACAGAGGGGTTACAGTTACATGAGCAAGGTAATGAGTACATTTCTTATCAAGTATTGTTGCCTCCTCCTTTGTTTTTCCCCTATCATCCTGTCCCTCCCACCTCAACTACACTGCCCTCCCCGCCTGCCTAAATTGTAAAGTTAGTTTTCAACACAGTGTCTTCTACATCTCATTGTTGCAATGGTCGACTTGCTCTCCCCACACCCTCCTACTCCCAAGTTGTACAGATCATTTCCAACACATTGTCTTGTGTATATTGCTATTGCATTGGTTCCCCCTTGTCCTTTGTCTCATTGTGTTGTTTCCCTTCCCTTCTCTAATTCAAATAAGCATATATACAATACCAGAGTACCAAAATTAAATACAGTGACAACAAGGGATATGCTATAGGGGGAAGAACATACGAAAGAAACAAAATGCACATAGTACATTAAAAATAGCAACAAAGAAAAACTTACGTTCATGTCTTGGAGTTCATTTCGCTAAGCGTCATTTTACATTGTCATATGCACATAGCTATTGAGCTGTTCTGCTCATTTGCTAAGATTATCCTAGATGTATACTAATTATTGCAAATAAGGGAAACCACAGGACCTGTATTTCTTTGGGTCTTACTTCACTTAATATGAATTTTTCCAAGTCTTCCCATTTCCTTACCAATGGGGCAGTGTCATTTTTTCTGCTGGAAGCATAGAATACACACACACACACACACACACACACACACACACACACACACACACACACACACTTGATCCATGCATCTACTGAGGGGCATCTGGGTTGGTTCCAAATCTTAGTTATAGATCCTTTTCTTAAGAAAATTCTAGTTTAATTGAAAGAACACTGATTACACTTATCGGTCATGCATGCATAGTACTAAGTACAGGAAATGCACATGTGCCAAGGAGGACTAGAGAATTGGGATCTATTCTGAAAACAGCACTGAGAGATGCAAAAGGGCTTGGAAAGGGAGATTAAAAGTGAGTTTGAGTCAAGTGCAGGTGGCTCACACCTGTAATCCTAGTTTTTCAGGAGACTGAGATCTGATGATTGCAGATCAAAGTCAGCCCAAACAGGACTGTCTGTAAGAATCTTATCTTCAATTAACCAGCAAAAGTTGGAAGTGGATGTACAGCTCAAATGGTAGAGCACCAAATTTGAGTGAAACATCTCAGAACAGTGACCAGACTCTGAGTTTAAGCCCCAGTACTGGCATGAGGACAATAAATAAATAAAATGGGCTGGGGGTTGGGGAAGGGGGTTGAGCAACACCCTGAGGCATAGCTTACAAGATCAAGGCAGAGAGAGAAAGTGACTCATAGATAGGTAAAGGGACCAAACAGGAATGAGAGAGGAGTTTGGGAAGGAAAAACACAGTGGTTTTGGTTTTACATCCAAAGACAGCATCTTTGAAGATTTCTTCAGGTCAGATATTGGTGCAATTGTATTAGCTTCAATCATTCATCTGTGAGTGACAGCAAACCCCTCCAAAATGGCCAAACCAAAAGAAGAAAAATGTATGGGCTCATGCCGCTGAAGCTAAGGACAGCCTGGCCAAGGTCAGTGCTGTTAAGTCCTCTTCTTGCCACCTCTGTGCCAGCCCCTTTCTCAGGGATGTACCATGTTAGTAGTACTGGAGCCAGAGGCTCCAAGTTTACACTAAGTACTCAGAAAACCAGACATCTTGCTAGAAATGAGTCTCTGGCTTCAGATAGGCTAACCCGTGGCCTTGTTCCTCCTGAAGAGGGATGAGTAGGGCCTGGCCACTGACTTCTAAGAGTAGGTGAGAGCTGGGATCCAAAGAACAGTGTTGTGGTTCTAAAATGGAGTGTGTGGGATGGCTGAACTGCATGCATCCTCTGGAGAGTCCATGAAGTAGGGTGAAGAGAGTCCATGAAGAGGATCTAGGAAGGAGGGCTGCGGCGGAGGCTGCCCCGGTGCAGGCATAGATAAATATAGGGCATCATGTGGTCACTTCTGAAGTACTTGAGGACAAACTGACCATCTCTGCAGAGACCTCATCTCCAGGACTTTTAGCGGCTCATTATCATGCCTAGGATATAGGGAGGCCATTAGTTAGTGCTTTTACCACAAAAGATGGAGCTAAATTGGATCCTCCACAGTCACCGTGGGAGATCTAAGAGGAAAGTGTGCAGCTGATGACAACCAGCAATGTGGAACTGTGGGCTTCACTCCCTGCATCCTTTATCCTTGATTTTTAGCAGAGAGCTGGCAGTACTGTGTTTGTAACTCATGGTAATTTAGAATGTGGGAACTTGTCTAGCTTTAAAAAGCTAGGTGAGGTTTGAGACTTCCTCACGCTGTAACTTTACAGACTTGCTTTCTCAACTATTTTTTTTTATTTTGTAAAATTTTTATTGTATTATAAAGGTGATATAAAGAAGTGTCAGTTATATGTCAGGTAAAGAGTACATTTCTTTTGGATAATGTCACCCTTTCTTGTTCTTTCCCTGTTTCAACTTATTTTTTATCTGTCATTTTAACCTTCAACATAAATAGATACCCTCTCTGCTATATATAGATAGATAATGTGCAGATTATTGAAAACACTTCAACAAATGGGACATAATGAACTCATGTTAGCCAAGGGGCAGCTCAACTTTTATGAAGCAGGTGCTTCTCAATGTTCTTAGCTATCATGAAGCAGCTGACCAGGAAATGAACATGCTTCCTTCCAGTGGATTCTGAGTTGAGCACTGGGTAATACCAATATTGGAAAATGTGCTTATTTCCTGCAGGTCTTAATTAGAAGCCAGACATTTACCTTAGATGGAGAGGTTTGGGGAGAAGTGCCAGACAATAAAGTGTAACTAAAATGCTAACTATACCGCATGGCAGCAAAGTTTGAGAGCAGTCTAGAAACATGGATTTTAAGCTCATGACTGATAAGACTGGAGGTGGGCTGATTTATGATTATCATTCCATGCAGAGGCTTCCATTGTAGCTAAGGAGAGCAAAGCTTTGTAAGTGTGTCCCAAGTGCTAAAATCAGAGAGTTGTCTTCATTAGAGTATTAATCGCAATAGAAGTGGGAATTAAACTTGGCAAGATGACAACGAAAGCTGACATCGGAGTTATTAAGTTGAAAAGATTGCCACTCAAACCAAATCAGATAATGCTATTACTGTCATCTCTGGCACTCTCAACACTAAAGAGAGGGAAGAAAATAAGCTGTAAGTTAAAACAGCTGTGTCCCTCCCCCTATCTTCCGGATTGCTCTCAGAATCCCAAGAGATTAAATATGAAATCAAAGCAGGAGGGTTTCTTCCTGATTGACTCCTATACAAATATTACACATTCATAACTTACAAATTGATTTTCCCCCATGGCTGTACAAAGTAAAAAAAAAAAGACCATTCTACCACTCAAAATGAGGTGATTATGCTACTTAATTTTAGCCAAGTATTCTTTTGGAAATGCCCACTTTGAGAGATAAGCGGATTCCTCGTCTCTGTAGCATACAATCAGCATGAGAGACCACACAAAATTCCTATGGAGAATTGGACAGCTTTTGGAAATAGAAGCATTCTGTATGCTCTCCTCGCTTTCTTCCCTGAATCAAGATGAAGACAGTAAAGCTTCCACTCTCTTATGGGGAGAGAATAAAATCAACTATCAGACCTCTCACCTTGACCTTTCACCTCACTGTGTTCAAAGTCAGTGCCGGTAACTAAAGCCCTTTGTGGTTTGTGATTACCCAGTGTCCTACTGACTTTTGTGAAGCATTACCATAAAATCTGACATCCATGGCCCTGTCTGCCTCTTGTGGGGACTCTGCGGATAAGTGGGGGTCTGGCTTAAAGCCCATTAGTAGGTTCTGAAAGTCATTCGCTTGCTCAAGATGATGAGCAAAATGATTTATCACGGAATCCCTGCTCCTTGCAGAAGATAATCATTCCGTTTTACTTTCCTGGCTCTACCATTTACAGCCTGCAGTTAGCTCTGGTACAGGCCTCTGCATTTTTGGATTGCAGAGGGCTGTGATTTTAGTACAGAGGTTTCAGGGAGCCACCTGCAGCCTGAAGGGAGATGCTGCCAATCTCTAGCTGTGGCCTCCAGTGACTGAGCTACATACAAGTTTTGCCGTAATAATAGCGCTTCTCTCCCAGGCAATCATTGCAAATGCCTCTGGCATGAGTAACTCCTGGATTTCAGGAGTGACCAGTAGAGCAAACATTTTTCTAAAATGAGATATAATTAGCCTTTTCACTAATGATGGATTGCCTGCCTTCCTGGGGTGACTGCTTCTGGTCGAACCATTTGTGAAGTGGTGTGCTCTTTTCTAATGCTCTCTGCCGATGACTTACTCCTTCTGTCTTGCCCCGAAAAGATGGCTCTTTTTTGACACTCAAACAATCTGACTCATTCTGTGTTTGGGAGAAGTAAAAGTCACGGCATGCATGACTTTTTGAAGGACTGGGGTCTTGTTACATTACATTTCATTAAATTGGTCTCATTAAGATTTCATGGCATTATGGTCTGAATCTATGTGTCACCCAACCCCTGTGGGCATCCTCCTCCTCAGGTGATGGATTCGAGGTGAAGCCTTTGAGAGGTGGTTGGGTCAGGAGAGTGGAGTCTTTATGACTGTGATGAATGCTTTTGCAAAATATACCTACATTTTTATTATCATTTTTAGAACTCGTTCTTACTTATTTTTTCTTATCTTTAAGTAGTGGTATACAGGAGTTACCATTCAAATCAGTTTCTATGTATAAAGCATCTTGGTCAAGCACACTTTCATCATTCTCCCTCATCCCTCTCCACCCAAACCCTCCCTTCAGTTTTCCTAGTTTCATAGCATAGGCATTGAATATTATGGCTACATTCTCCCTCACTTTACTCCCTTTGTGATGAATGCCTTGTTATAAAGATACCTCAGCGCATTGCCTTGGTCTTCCCAGTATAGGAGGGCACAGCAAGAAGACGGGTTCTCTTCAACTTCCAAATCCACCTTGACCTGATTTCTAGAACTACAGGAGAGAGATTTTTCTTTCCCTTCTTCCTATTAAGTATTATAAGTCAGCTATCAATAATTTAAAGTATACAAGAGCATGTGTATATACGTTCTTTGCATGCACTATCGTTTGAGCATCAGAGGATTTTGATGTTTAGAGATCCTGGAACCATTCTTCTTCAGGCACTGAGGGACAACTATACTTATAAAAAATGTCCAACACGGTTGTCAAAAGAAGCTAGATCCATGTGGTGTGGATGCACTCAAGTACTGGCTCTGTGAGTTACCCACAGCTCTTACCTTCCCACTCCTACTCACAAAATTGGGTACCATTTCTTCTCATGCTTATCATTACACTATTGTAATAACAGTAAATTCTTTGAGATCTATAAAATACAATACAAATGAAAAATATTATAAAATGAAATTAAAATAGAAATTCTATACATGACTGACTGGAGTCTCTGACTCCTATGAAATGAGAACCATGTGCCAACTTGAAAAAGGTTGTAAACTGGAAATACAACCTGTCAAAGGGATTCTTCAAGACCTATACGCCAAAATCTGAATGGACCTATTAATTTGATATATCTTTTTCATGCTGATAAAATGCATTACAATGTCTCAAAACAACATAAAATGAATATACTTAGTAAATATACTTTTCTAAGTTGGTTTGATCCACAACTTATTTCTCAAGGCCTGGTTTTTTTTCAGTCTAAGAGTTGAGTGACATTCCCTTGTTTCTTGTGATTCCTTTCAGTATGCTGAAGGGAAAGCCAGGAGAACATAGATGGGAATGTTTCATGTTGTTGCTGAACCTAAGGCAGATATGAAATGGAGTGGGACAGTGTAGACCTCAGACAGTGAAATGCCTAGCTATTTCCAGCTCATGTTATTAGTAGTCCACGCAGTCTGTCAATGAACAGGGAAAATTCTGATCTGTAAATTAATTAGATATGTAATACCCATGTGACTAGAAAAAATTTATTTTAGCATTGCATACATAGTTCTATTCTTCTGTGAATGTCAATGCAGTTAAATGTACCATGTTTGAATCGAATCTTAAATGACTGTTGAAGCTAATTCAAGTTAAATACACTAGCATAACTATTGTTTTTTGAGGTGTGGCTATACAAAGATGTTTCTGTGAATATTTTTAAACTTTTATATTATTGGGAGAACTTTTCACATTAGCTAAAAAGCATTTCTTTAAAGTACGTATAGATACCCCAATCTGATTATGTAAATATTATTCTGAGCAAAGGTTAAGAGCATGGTGGAGCTATATGGAAATGAGGGAGGGAATGTAAGAGTCAGGCCCTGGAGCCCAGCTGTCTGGATGGAATCCTGTCTCTAATGCTTGTTAAGTAAGGGCCCTTGGATAAGTTACCTTCTATATCTTCCAATTTTCCCCTTTGTGAAAAATGAGGACTTTAATAAGCTTTTCTTGACTATTTTTTTCCTTCCACCAAAGGGGGAATGAATGGAGAAAAAAAATGGGAACTACTAGGCAGAGTACTTTTCTTCCAGACAGCATTAAAAGCCAAAAGCACTAGCAATCATCCGAAAAATGCAACCATGGCCCTGGAGGCCAAGGTGCTCAGCAGTACTTCCTCCTCTCCAGATGGGTAGTTGCTTAAGCATGTGCTTATGACCATAAATAAACAGTACCTGCCCAGAATGTTGGGATGGTGTCCTAGAGGGCAGGTGGCAAGACCCGTTACATGGGACCTGAGACTATTTGATACAGCACTGTAATGATTTTTCCTAATAGGTTAAAGGTTTATGTGCTAAGGATTAAAGATAGGACACTAAGATGTCTCATGTTCTCAAGAAGCAGGATGAAAACATGTCCTGTTTTAACTCCTTTTGAAATCTCTTTTTACTAAGAAATCATGCTCATTTGCTATCTATCGGTACAGGGAGAAACTGCATTCACAGTGTCCTAAACAGTAGCAGGGAGGTTACTGGATACCACCAGGGCCTGTGGTGTCTTCCTTGAGCTTGCTGGTGGCAATCAGAGCTTGCTGTGTTCTTCAAACACGCATATGTTCCTACTGAGGTCATGGATTCAGTGGTAGAACATTTGTCTAGCACGTGCAAGGCCCTGGGTTCAGTCACCAGTACCAAACACCAGAACATTCCATTGATTCACTTTGTAGGACTATTGATATATGGGAAAACAAGGCTGGGGTGGTGGTGGAAGCAAATAAAATTATAGTTTAATTGTATGGTGAGGAATATTAATTAATTTGTGTCAATGACTGTGTTTACTTAATTCATTTACTTATTCATGCAGAGTTGATAGTGGTATATTGCAGTACTTGGTACTGTACTAGGGATCAGGAGATGGAAAGATGAGTGAAAATGATTCCAGTCTCCCCACTGAAAGACACAGCACGATGTAGTTTAATAAGCAGTTGGCTCAGGCCAAAACTTTTGAGAAATTGCCAAAAGTAATGTAAATCTCCATCTTCAGTTGTTTCAGGAGAATCAGTTTTATTCCACTTGATTTACTTGACAGCTTACCCATGGGAATAGTTAATAGTTGAGAACTTTCAAATTTTAAAGAAGTTAACATTTAAAAAATGAAAATATTCACCCAGGCCCAGAGTTCAAGTCCCATGACCAACACCCAGAAAATGAAAATACTAATTTCTCTGTTACCCAAACTGTACTCCAAATGCTTAGATGCCCACCTGCTGGAGGCCACATTAGACAGTGCAGGAAGCATTGCACCGTTGTGCCATAAGCGCAAGTATCTCTCCTTTCCCACTATCCCCTGCTCCATGTTTTACCAGCTCCTTCCTAATCTAATTGTGGAGAGAACCAGGTGTTTCCCTTGCATTGATCTAGCATATCTTCATTGGGCAGGTAATCCTTACAGAACCATAATGAATCTATAGCTCTCAAGTTAAATGACTCATTGTTTTACCTCTTGGCTTTCAGAGAGAATGCAGAACCCTGAGGCAAGGTTTCAGTCTTCTAAAAATCTGTCTTTCACCTCTCCTTCAGGCTTTCTCAATCTGTAACTTCAGAGAGTTGTCACGGATCCCATCCCCCGAGCTGCTTTGGCTCCTTCTTGTCCTGAGTTCTCTGTCATGCTAACCCAGCTGTCAGAAATGTCATTTTCCTTCCTTGTACAGACGAGGAATTACTTCAAAGGCCATTTTGCCATTGGGAGTCCTTTGATCCCCGATTAGAAGTCACCCTTTCCCCTCTGTTGCCTACAGCTCCAAATTTCTGACAATTACAGGACATTTGGCTCAACACTTTGCATGATATTTCTTGTGTATCACTTTGTCCTTCTCTAGACTGTTAAGAGCCTAGAATAGTTTGCGCTTAACGTGCGAGAACTCACAAATCTTTGCTGACTAAATTTAGGGGCACACCTCAGCCACTGTCTGTATTTTCCCTGTATCATTTAAGTGTACAAAATAGCAGGACTGTCTTCATTCCAGTGCAGTTTGTGTTGATGATCCATTTCAGAGAGCTGGTATTTTGCCCATTTGCCTAATATAATTGGAAGTCCTGGGATTTCATAGGACTTTCAGGGATAACCAAGTTCATTAAATACAGAAGAAATTTACATTAACAATAGAAACCTCAAGCCTGTAAAACAAGCGTAGAAAGCTATCTTTGGGAGGTCCATTTTTTTCAGATTCAATGAATAATTAAAGCTTCCTTCAGACTTACGGGTTTTATTGTTTTAATTGTTAATGTTATCCGTTCATATATCACAGTTGAAATTTTGTGGTAGATGCTGAGTCACATAGCAAATTACGTGGCCACAGATGTTGTAGTTTTAATCACACATCAGCAACTACTGACTCATTGTAGTCAAGTCATATAGGCTTTCCCTAAACATTCCACCAGACAGCCTTCATTGCCTCCAATATCATGTTCTTCCAGAGTGGAGTTGACCTGAAAATATGCATTACCATTAGCAAGACTAATATTTCCCTCTTTGGGAGTGTACTACACTGCAGATTCTCCCATAAACTCAAAGAGAATATGTGTTTGTCCACCTTGCTTTGTTCCACTACCTAGTGTACGTGGGTCTTCCATCTTCTGCCTCCCTCCTCTTCTATTACCCTCTCTCTCCCCTCTTCTCTTCTTCTCTTGCTTTCCTCTTCTCCTTTTCTTCTCCTCCCTCCCTCCACAGACCCCTCTGCCTCAATGCTTTTGACAAAAGGAAAAAGAGAAACAAGAGGAGAAACAGACTTCTCACCCAGTAACTACTTTATTCCTCCCCCCCCACACACCGTATCCTTCTTTTGTGTTATCTATTGCTACTTATAATCAGTTTTCTAACTGCAAATAAAGAATGACAATTTAGATGTGATTTAAATTGATGCATGCTTTTAATTTTAGATCTATTAAATTTTATTATTTATATAGATTTCTGCTTGTGGATCTCTAAATCGAATTCTGCACTTTACTTCCTCGTTCAAAAAATTGTATAGAGTTCAAAATCAGTCATTTGAAAAAATATCGTATTTCTTCATTACTTTGATATGCATTTTAAATGACATGCATCAGAAGAGTCATGAGCTATTTCATATGTGTTACAAGAAGAAGGCACTGAATGATTGTCACCATTTCTCAAGCCTTTTGAAGTTTAGGGTTGGTTTGGGAACTGAAGTGCCTTGTCTTAGGATTGCCCAGCTTACAGATCAGTGCTGCATTAAAAGCATTTCTTCATCCTGGAAATATAGGAAGCCATCATCATATATGGAAAACAATTCCTCAGAGTGCACCTCAAAATAGCTAGACCTTCCAATACCCAGAATGAAGGATTTACTATTACTGTTGACCTTTGTACAATAGTTTTTTGGGGGGTCAGGCATGGGGCTTGAACTCAGGACCTGGGAGCTGTCCCTGAGCTTTTCTGTTTGAGGTTAGCGCTCTACCACTTTGAGCTACAGCTATACTTTTGGTTTTCCATTGGTTAATTGGGGATAAGAATCTCACAGACTTTCCTGCCTGGGCTGGCTTTGAACTGCAATCCTCAGATCTCAGCCTCCTGATCCAAGCTATGGATCACAAGTGTTAGCCACCAACACCCATCTCTATACCAGTTTTTATGAGGACATCAAAGATGACACAAAACCCTTAGCAGCAAATGATGCATTGGACAGAATGCCTTGCAGGAAGATCTGTTTTGGCAAGAGAGGAGATTTTATGTTGTATAGCTCAAACATGAAACGTTGGATAAAAGGAGATAAAAACTCACAGACATAGAGAAGAAGAGCCATGTAAATCCCATAGCTTTCTGTTAAGAATATTTTCACCCATGCCTTCCCAATTCATCATGAATGATGTAGAGTGAACGTCAATAAGGTGAAAACCACATGTTGAGTCCAGGTGCTGGGTACAGGCTGACAGTTTATTTTTAGAATCTTGTGCTATAATCAATATCTAGGGATATTTTTTGAGACTTTTTTTAATTTTTTAAATTTAATTTAATTTTATTTGTGAACATACTGTACAGAGGGGTTACAATTGCATGGGCAGGATAATGCGTACATTTCTTACCAAGCATTGCAGCCTCCT